>NW_028277194.1:606330-1212660 GCF_051122295.1 Plectrocnemia conspersa | reverse complement strand
GGGATCCTCCTGTTCTGGCTGAATCCAGAACAGGACAAAGGCAAAAATATTTACCTCTTAGCCTCCCTGTCTCTCGCTGCGTCGCGTTTATTTAACGCGACGCAGTTATCCTGGCGGTTGACGCTCTTCTTTTTAGCGCTTTGACGTCGCTGATGGTCTTCTTTCTTGGGTAGTTCGAGAGGTGATTTATCATCTTTCGACCTCCCTATCTCTCACTGCCCCGCGTACGTGTGACGCGATGCAGTTTTCCTTGCGGTAGTAGCTCTTTCAGTTTATAGGCAACATGTCGCCTCGGGATCCTCCTGTTCTGGCTGAGTCGAGACTGCTTGTCGGCTCTCTGTCAGTAGTGGGCTGCTGTGGCTGAGTTGCGCAGGTCTGGAGCTGTTCGTCTGCATGGTGCTTCGCAGCTTTTTGACAGCGCTCGAGCTCAGCTCTGAAAGCGGGGCATTGGGCGCTGCCATAGCGATGCGCGGCGGCGGCTGCGTTGCGGCTGTGGTTGTCGCAGACGATGCACCTTACTTCGCATTTGCAGTCGGCGGCTTTGTGCCCGGGCTGCGCGCAGCTTCTGCAGAGTCCGGATCGGTCAGGCGCCTTGCATCGCGAGGCGACGTGGCCGTAGGCGGCGCATCGGTAGCATCTGAGCGGGTCGGCGCGGATCCTAATGCGGCATCGCTTTAGTCCGATCCTTATTCGCCCGTTCCTCAGCAAGGTGTCTAGTTTGGCAGTGTGGGGCACTTTTGCGACGCACACTTGTGTGTCGCAGTAGGCATCTCTCTGTGCCAAGATTATGATGTTGCCGACTCCCTCGCTGAGGGACTCCGCTAGTGCCTCCGTGATGTCGCCGACGGACGCGTTGTAGTCGAGATCCCTCAGGGTGATTGTTGTTGTATCTGCTGCTCTGGTTGGCCTGACAACTGTCGCTCCCGGTCCTGCCGCCTCCATAAGAGCGGCTTTTAGAGCGTCGGCTCCTTCGCCGCCTCTTCCTAGTCGAAGGACCAGCTCCCCCTTCTGGGTGCGCTTGTTGGTGCGAACGTCGACACCGGTGCCCTTCATGGCGACGCTTACCTGGCGGAGTATGCTCGCGTACGATTTTGGGGCTTCTCCGCTGCAGGTAAGCACGAGCGTCTCGGTCGTTGGGGCTCCTCTGCGTGGCCTAGGCGCGGTTTTCTTGTTTGTGGTGGCGGCTGGAGGTGTAGGGTTCTGCGCCGCTTTTTTGTTCTCCTTGGTGGCCTTTGCTAGTTTTCTGCGGCCGGCCACCTTGTGATCTTTAGAAGGCGGCTTTTTAGCGGCGTTAGAGGTTGCATCGGGCCTGGAGGGCGTCTTGGTTCTCTCCCGTGGCTGTTTTGGTACCGGAGTTTGAGGATTTGTTGTTTGCAGGCTTTTTGGCTCCAATTGGTCGGGTGCTGGAGGTTTGTGGCTGCGTAAGGAAGTCTGCGCTGCTGGTGCGGCCGTGGCTGGTTTGGTGCAGGTATCGGGCTTAGCTTTGACCGTGTTTTCTGCCAGGATCAGCCTTAGCATCATTATGCCCTCCTTTATGGGTTTGTGGACGTTCGGGTGGCTAACGATAAACCTCGCAAGGTCCATTACTTCCTTAGTGATGCGGGCTTCGCGGTCGGTTGCTTCCGGTGACATGGTTAGTTTATTTGTATAGGTAATTATATTTGCAAGTTATTGAGGTTAGAATGTAGAGTCAAATTGTTCAGTTTTAATTTTGCAGTTTGAATTATTATTTACTGGAATGTTATTTGTTGAAGTATTTAATTTTTTTTAAGTTTGATTTTATAAAAATTATTTTTATTTTAGAAGTAATTTAGTTGTTAAGTTTAAGTTTTTATAGTTTGAATTTTTATTTTTTTTTTTCCCAAAAGTGTTAATATCGGTGTAAATATGTTTTTATTTAGGGTTGTCAGCCAGAGCTTAGTTGCGCAGTCACGCCGTTGATGTGTGTGTGGCGCTGCGATCTGCCGCGCCGCGTGGAGATCAGCGAAGCGGCCGGGCGTGGCAAACAAGATGGCCGCCGGGACGCGCACTTCACTAAATGTTCCCTTGCGTCGCACTGGGTCACTTTTTAGGGATGATTACTTTGTTTTGTGTTAAAGGCAACCCTCCGCGAATTTTGATGTCACTTGCGCCTCCAGAATCGACGTTTGAAAAATCGTAAATACATCGATCTTTTTCGATTTTCTGCTCTCTCCGTCGTCCTAGCAAAGCTCTTGAGGGCTTATCGGAGAGGTCTCGAGAGCGCGCACAAGGTGGTAGTTTATAGTTAAATTTATAAGTTAATTAAGTTGTATAGAAGTAGTTTAGTTGTTCAGTTTTAATTTTTTGCAGTTTGTATTATTATTTACTGGAATGTTATTTGTTGAAGTATTTAATTTTTTAAGTTTGATTTATAAAAATTATTTTTATTTTAGAAGTAATTTAGTTGTTAAGTTTAAGTTTTTATAATTTGAATTTTTATTTTTTTTAAAAGTGTTAATATCGGTGTAAATATGTTATTATTTAGGGTTGTCCGCCAGAGCTTAGTTGCGCAGTCACGCCGTTGATGTGTGTGTGGCGCTGCGATCTGCCGCGCCACGTGGCGATCAGCTGAGCGGCCGGGCGTGGCAAACAAAATGGCCGCCGGGACGCGCACTTCACAAAATGTTCCCTTGCGTCGCACTGGGTCACTTTTTGGTACTGAAAACTTTGTTTTGGGGTCAGGGAAACCCCCCGCACATTTGATGTTAATTTCGCACTCGAGATCGACGTTTGAAAAATCATAGAAACATCGATCTTTCTCGATTATCTGCGCTCTCCGTCGTCCTACCGAAGCTCTTAATGGCTTATCGGAGAGGGCTGGAGAACGCGCACACACTGATACTACATTCGCCTCGGTAGGCGAATGTTTACTCCTTGAGCCGGCGGCGAGCGGCGGAGCTCGCGCAAAACGATCCGCTCCGTTCGGGGTGCGGCGCACGACTCAACCTAACCTAACCTAACCTAACCTAACCTAACCTAACCTAACCTAACCTAACCTAACCTAACCTAACCTAACCTAACCTAACCTAACCTAACCTAACCTAACCTAACCTAACCTAACCTAACCTAACCTAACCTAACCTAACCTAACCTAACCTAACCTAACCTAACCTAACCTAACCTAACCTAACCTAACCTAACCTAACCTAACCTAACCTAACCTAACCTAACCTAACCTAACCTAACCTAACCTAACCTAACCTAACCTAACCTAACCTAACCTAACCTAACCTAACCTAACCTAACCTAACCTAACCTAACCTAACCTAACCTAACCTAACCTAACCTAACCTAACCTAACCTAACCTAACCTAACCTAACCTAACCTAACCTAACCTAACCTAACCTAACCTAACCTAACCTAACCTAACCTAACCTAACCTAACCTAACCTAACCTAACCTAACCTAACCTAACCTAACCTAACCTAACCTAACCTAACCTAACCTAACCTAACCTAACCTAACCTAACCTAACCTAACCTAACCTAACCTAACCTAACCTAACCTAACCTAACCTAACCTAACCTAACCTAACCTAACCTAACCTAACCTAACCTAACCTAACCTAACCTAACCTAACCTAACCTAACCTAACCTTTTTTTTTTTTTTTTTTTTTTTTTTTTTTTTTTTTTTTTTTTTTTTTTGCGGAGGTAGGAAATCTTGCATAAGACATCCCCCGGCAACGCCGGAGGATAGTGTCAGATTCTTACTGACTAAAACCTACCCCCACCTACTCACCACGGACGTCCCGGAAACCGCCGTTAGGCATTACTTCGCGATGTCAGTTGTCTTGTTAGTTTTTTGTTTACTAACGACCGCCTTGTCGGCGGAGTCTCTCTTCACTTTCTTTAATTTTCAAGACATCAGTTGCGAATATAACCCAAGCTGACCATGCAGACTGGCAGCTCAGCATGGAGGGCGTCATGCTTTCGGGAGTCAGGGGTTCCTCACTCCCGATCGCAGCTCTTAATTGTGCCCTTTGCTCTTTCCATGCTGAGCAGCCGAACAAAGTGTGTTCTGCGTCATCGGCGTCGCTTTCGCAGTGGTAGCATTCACTGGTTGCCTCTTTGCCTATCCTGTTAAGGTAGACTCCGAAGCAACCGTGGCCTGTTAATGCCTGGGTGAGATGGTAGCTGAGCTCACCGTGTTTTCTCTCACTCCACGCCTTTAAATCCCCGATAAGCCTATGGGTCCATCTTCCTTTAGGGGAGGCGTTCCACCGACTTTGCCACTCCTGCATGGTCAGCTCCCTGGCCCGTTCCTTCGTCGCCCGTCCTTTGTAGGTCGCCTGCCTCTCCTTGGCTAGCAGGTCGACGGGCGGAATTGCAGATAAGGCCAGGATGGCGTCTTCCGAGACCGTCCTGTAGGCTGATGCGACTCTCAGTGCACTCCTGCGTTGAACTTTCGCCAGACTTTGCCTCGTCCTTTCCACTCTCATGGCGTCTGCCCACACCGGGGCCCCGTAGAGTAAAATAGAGTGGACCACTTCGTTGTACAATTTTCGTCTCTTGTACTTTGGTCCACCGACGTTAGGCATAAGTCTGGCTAGTTCGTTCGCCGTTCTAGCCGCCTTCGCGGCTGCCTCCTCCGCGTGCTTCGCGAAGCGCAGCTTGTCGTCGAGCCATACTCCGAGGTATCGCAGCGACCGCTTGTACGGCACCTCGAAGTCGTTTATGGCGATCGAAGGCGGGGACATATTCCTGCGACGCGTGAAGAGTATAGCTTCCGTCTTGTGAACGGCGAGTTCAAGTCCAGCTCGGTCCAGCCAGCTCTTTACGTGAATTAATGCAGTTTCAGCTATTAGTCGCAGGTTTGTCGCATTTTTACCCTTCACAAGTAGGGCCGCGTCGTCTGCGAACGCTACTATGTTAGCGCCGTCAGGCATGGGCAGTCGCAGCAGTCCGTCGTACATGACGTTCCAAAGTGCCGGTCCGAGGACCGACCCTTGCGGAACGCCAGCTGTGACCTCCTGCTGGAATTTTTTGCCCATGCACTCGTACTCCAGTACCCTGTCGCTGAAATAGCTTCGTGCCATTTTCAGCAGGTATACTGGAGCACCGATGTCGGCGAGTGCACTGAGAGTCGTGCGCCAGTTGGCCGTGTTGAACGCGTTGCGGATGTCCAACGCGATCAACACGACGTGCTCGCTCCGCTTGACGCTTCCCTGCCATGCCAGCCTCACCGTATCTACGACTTGGCTGATGGCGTCTACGGTAGAGCGTCCGGGGCGAAATCCGTACTGCTGCGGTGACAATCCGCTTTCTCCGTTCTCCAAAGTGTGCTGGAGGCGCTGTAGAAGCATCCTCTCCAGCAGCTTTCCAACTCCGTCTAGCATACACAGAGGTCTGTATGCCGACGGACCGGGTGGCCCTGCTTTGCCCTTAGGTATCAGGACTAACTTTTGCCGTTTCCACGGGGCGGCAAATGTCCCTTGGGCAAGGCAGGCGTTCAAAGCTGCTAGCAGCAACTCGGGATCTTTCTCGGCTACGCGTTTGATGACTGCGTTTGGAACGCAGTCCGGTCCCGGTGCCTTTGCTGGTTTGAGCCGGTTTGAGGCTGCCAGCAGCTCTTCCTTAGAGAACGGAAGAAGCTCTTCTGCGGGGGCGATGCTGTTGTTTGGAATGTTCCAGTCGGCCTTGACGTGCCGCGGGAAAAGGCTGGCAATTACCGTTTCGAGGTTGGCAACGTTGTTCAGGAATGGGTCCTCGTTACCAACCGCCAGCTTCTTTCGTACCATTTTGTACGGTCTTCCCCACGGGTCGTCGTCGACCGACTTGCAGAGCTCTTCCCAGCATCGCGCTTTGCTCTCTTTGATGGCTACTTTGAGCGCTTTTCTAGCCTCTTGGTAAGCTTGACCGTTTTCTGCAGTCGGTCTTCTTTGCGCTGCCCGGCGGCGGGATAGGCACTCTCGTCTCAGGTCGGCTACGGTGTCGTTCCACCAGTAGACCGGCTTCCGACGTGCCCCCCGGCTCCGCCTCGGCATTGACGCCTCGCAGCTTTCTCGCAGCACGTCGTTGAGTGAGCGGACGACGTCCTCCGCTCCGGTGCCGCTTTTTGCGGATTCAACGACTGCTGCGCGCTTCCTTGCAACCGTTTCGTCCACGGCGGTCACTTCGAGCTTTCGCGCGCACCATCCTTCGGTAGTTCTTCGAAGCGGTGCTCTCGCGCTCGTTGTTAGCTCGAAGCTCACGTACCGGTGGTCGCTATGCGAGTAGACGTCGAGAACTTTCCAGTTCCTTATTCCACTCGCGATAGCTTCGTCGACGAACGTCACGTCGACGATTGACCCGGTATTTCCGCGGACGAACGTGTAGTGGTTGCCGACGTTTGCTGCTAGTAGGCGCATTTGCGCCGCCATCTCCGAGAGCAAGCTTCCTCTACTGTCTGTCACCGCAGCTCCCCATTCCGGCGCCTTGGCGTTGAAGTCGCCGGCCAGTATGACGGGCAGTGTCGACGTTCTTACACTTTCGGCCAGCTCGCTCAGGCTGTCGGCGAACTCGTCGATTGTGGAGTTGGGAGAGAAATAACAGCTATATATTCTATAGCCTCCCGCCTCCACCCAGACGTATCCGTCTCCGCCGACTTCCGGAGCGTTTGCTACACGTAGATGGCTCGTTGGCAAGTAGATCGCCGCTTTAGAGCCCGTGTCGGAGTACCATCGGCTTGCTGAGTTTCTGTGTTGCTCCGACACGATGACTAGATCTACGCGCAGCTCGCTGGCCGTCTGATGCAGCAGGTCTTGAGCCGCCTGGCTGTGGTTCAGGTTTATCTGAAGAACGCGAATCATTTTGTCGCGTTCTTCAGACACCTTTCCCATTCCGCCCTAAATTTAGGGCACCGCCTACTGCCGCTTGTGTGCGCTGCTGGGGTTTGTTGACGTCGCTGTCCGCCGTTGTCGCTGTCGGTGCAGAGCGGGCATTTTGGTGCGTTGGTACAGTTGGCAATTTTGTGGCCATCCTGCCCGCATCGTAGACACAATTTGCTGCGGTCGGGCGCTTTGCATGTTGCTGCAAAGTGCCCGTAGCCCATGCACCGGTAGCAACGTCTAACTTTGACGCTTTCTCTGATGCGGCACCTCACGAGACCGATCTTGATGCGCCCGTTTCTCAGCAGGGCGTCGGTCTCTGGCGTGCACGGCAGTTTTATCATGCACGCTTGGGTGCCGCTGTGCGCCGGTCTTAGTTTGGCGCTGGATGTCGAGATTTTGTTCTTCTTTAGGGCTTCGATGACCTCTTCTGGGGTCACTCCCTCGTCGAGATCTCGAATCTCGACATCCCGGCTTTGCACCACTCGATGGATCTTGGCAAGTGGTCCGGCCGCCTCTGTAATAATTGCCTGCAGAGCGTCTGCTTCGGCCCCGTCAGCTTTTCTTCCCATTCGGAAGATTAATTCTCCGCGCTGCGTCTTTCGCACGGCTTTGACGTCCAATTTTTTATTTTTTGTCGAAGCGTGGACGCTACGCAAAATTTCTGCGTAGGACGCAGCTCCTTCACCATCAGCTTTTTTTAATATGATGGTGTCGGCGGGCACTCTTCCTGCCTTGGGGTGCCTATTTTTAGGCTTTATCGTAGGCCCAGGCTCCGGTGCTTTGCGGATACGTGCGGTGGAGACTTTGTCGTCCCCCTTCGTCACCTCTTTTTCTTTCGTTTGAGAATCGGGTTTCGTCTTTTTCTTCTTTTTTCCTGCCGCCCCGACTGTAGTCCAGCCTTCCTGCGGTCTGGCGGTTACTCCGTTTACTCCTTTAGAGATGGGCGCCGTCCTCTTCGGTACCTCTTCTTTTTGGCGTGGAGTGGGCGCTGCTTTTGCAATCTCCTTTGTTGCTTCGACGGTTTGGGTTGATGCGTGTCCTACCGAAATCTTCGGTGAGACATTTATCCCGTCAATTGCCTTCACTGTTTTAAGGAAGGCGAGCCTTATGGCTTTAATGCCTTCTTTGATCGGTTTGTGCGCGTTTGCGTGCGCCTTTGTGAATTCTTCGACCTCGAAAATTTCTTTTTCGAGGTCCTCCAGTGCTTTTTTTAACGTCAAGTTTTTATTTGTTAGTTGCTCCATAAGTTGATCCCACGATTAGCTAGGGAACATGGTCCATCCGACCAGAGCCCCGCTTGGCCGGATAAGCCTTCTTACTCGGGAGATTCGGCTGGTCCTCCCGAGAGATCGTCTGCGACCACGCTGCTTAGAGTCCCCGTGGCCATGCATCCCTCGGCACGCTGCTTCTCACCTTGGATTGGGACTTGGTTTTCTGTCAGGGTTTTCCGTCCCTTATCTGGTGTCCTGTTTTATGGCGCAGGATGCTCGCCATTCGGCCTTCGTCAGTTAGCTACAGTCACAGTTGTTAACAGTGACTGCATTACCGGGGTCCGCGACGAGGACGCCTGACAATCGGCCTTGCTGACAGAGCTGCTGTGATTCGCAGAGGCGTATTGGCTTTTTATAGAAACACGGCGTCCAGCACGCCGCGTTTCACCAATGCCTAGTATCAGCCTTCGAACCCCAACCTAACCTAACCTAACCTAACCTAACCTAACCTAACCTAACCTAACCTAACCTAACCTAACCTAACCTAACCTAATCTAACCTAACCTAACCTAACCTAACCTTTTTTTTTTTTTTTTTTTTTTTTTTTTTTTTTTTTTTTTTTTTTCCGGAGGTAGGAAATCTTGCATAAGACATCCCCCGGCAACGCCGGAGGATAGTGTCAGATTCTTACTGACTAAAACCTACCCCCACCTACTCACCACGGACGTCCCGGAAACCGCCGTTAGGCATTACTTCGCGATGTCAGTTGTCTTGTTAGTTTTTTGTTTACTAACGACCGCCTTGTCGGCGGAGTCTCTCTTCACTTTCTTTAATTTTCAAGACATCAGTTGCGAATATAACCCAAGCTGACCATGCAGACTGGCAGCTCAGCATGGAGGGCGTCATGCTTTCGGGAGTCAGGGGTTCCTCAACCCCGATCGCAGCTCTTAATTGTGCCCTTTGCTCTTCCCATGCTGAGCAGCCGAACAAAGTGTGTTCTGCGTCATCGGCGTCGCTTTCGCAGTGGTAGCATTCACTGGTTGCCTCTTTGCCTATCCTGTTAAGGTAGACTCCGAAGCAACCGTGGCCTGTTAATGCCTGGGTGAGATGGTAGCTGAGCTCACCGTGTTTTCTCTCACTCCACGCCTTTAAATCCCCGATAAGCCTATGGGTCCATCTTCCTTTAGGGGAGGCGTTCCACCGACTTTGCCACTCCTGCATGGTCAGCTCCCTGGCCCGTTCCTTCGTCGCTTGTCCTTTGTAGGTCGCCTGCCTCTCCTTGGCTAGCAGGTCGACGGGCGGAATTGCAGATAAGGCCAGGATGGCGTCTTCCGAGACCGTCCTGTAGGCTGATGCGACTCTCAGTGCACTCCTGCGTTGAACTTTCGCCAGACTTTGCCTCGTCCTTTCCACTCTCATGGCGTCTGCCCACACCGGGGCCCCGTAGAGTAAAATAGAGTGGACCACTTCGTTGTACAATTTTCGTCTCTTGTACTTTGGTCCACCGACGTTAGGCATAAGTCTGGCTAGTTCGTTCGCCGTTCTAGCCGCCTTCGCGGCTGCCTCCTCCGCGTGCTTTGCGAAGCGCAGCTTGTCGTCGAGCCATACTCCGAGGTATCGCAGCGACCGCTTGTACGGCACCTCGAAGTCGTTTATGGCGATCGAAGGCGGGGACATATTCCTGCGACGCGTGAAGAGTATAGCTTCCGTCTTGTGAACGGCGAGTTCAAGTCCAGCTCGGTCCAGCTAGCTCTTTACGTGAATTAATGCAGTTTCAGCTATTAGTCGCAGGTTTGTCGCATTTTTACCCTTCACAAGTAGGGCCGCGTCGTCTGCGAACGCTACTATGTTAGCGCCGTCAGGCATGGGCAGTCGCAGCAGTCCGTCGTACATGACGTTCCAAAGTGCCGGTCCGAGGACCGACCCTTGCGGAACGCCAGCTGTGACCTCCTGCTGGAATTTTTTGCCCATGCACTCGTACTCCAGTACCCTGTCGCTGAAATAGCTTCGTGCCATTTTCAGCAGGTATACTGGAGCACCGATGTCGGCGAGTGCACTGAGAGTCGTGCGCCAGTTGGCCGTGTTGAACGCGTTGCGGATGTCCAACGCGATCAACACGACGTGCTCGCTCCGCTTGACGCTTCCCTGCCATGCCAGCCTCACCGTATCTACGACTTGGCTGATGGCGTCTACGGTAGAGCGTCCGGGGCGAAATCCGTACTGCTGCGGTGACAATCCGCTTTCTCCGTTCTCCAAAGTGTGCTGGAGGCGCTGTAGAAGCATCCTCTCCAGCAGCTTTCCAACTCCGTCTAGCATACACAGAGGTCTGTATGCCGACGGACCGGGTGGCCCTGCTTTGCCCTTAGGTATCAGGACTAACTTTTGCTGTTTCCACGGGGCGGCAAATGTCCCTTGGGCAAGGCAGGCGTTCAAAGCTGCTAGCAGCAACTCGGGATCTTTCTCGGCTACGCGTTTGATGACTGCGTTTGGAACGCAGTCCGGTCCCGGTGCCTTTGCTGGTTTGAGCCGGTTTGAGGCTGCCAGCAGCTCTTCCTTAGAGAACGGAAGAAACTCTTCTGCGGGGGCGATGCTGTTGTTTGGAATGTTCCAGTCGGCCTTGACGTGCCGCGGGAAAAGGCTGGCAATTACCGTTTCGAGGTTGGCAACGTTGTTCAGGAATGGGTCCTCGTTACCAACCGCCAGCTTCTTTCGTACCATTTTGTACGGTCTTCCCCACGGGTCGTCGTCGACCGACTTGCAGAGCTCTTCCCAGCATCGCGCTTTGCTCTCTTTGATGGCTACTTTGAGCGCTTTTCTAGCCTCTTGGTAAGCTTGACCGTTTTCTGCAGTCGGTCTTCTTTGCGCTGCCCGGCGGCGGGATAGGCACTCTCGTCTCAGGTCGGCTACGGTGTCGTTCCACCAGTAGACCAGCTTCCGACGTGCCCCCCGGCTCCGCCTCGGCATTGACGCCTCGCAGCTTTCTCGCAGCACGTCGTTGAGTGAGCGGACGACGTCCTCCGCTCCGGTGCCGCTTTTTGCGGATTCAACGACTGCTGCGCGCTTCCTTGCAACCGTTTCGTCCACGGCGGTCACTTCGAGCTTTCGCGCGCACCATCCTTCGGTAGTTCTTCGAAGCGGTGTTCTCGCGCTCGTTGTTAGCTCGAAGCTCACGTACCGGTGGTCGCTATGCGAGTAGACGTCGAGAACTTTCCAGTTCCTTATTCCACTCGCGATAGCTTCGTCGACGAACGTCACGTCGACGATTGACCCGGTATTTCCGCGGACGAACGTGTAGTGGTTGCCGACGTTTGCTGCTAGTAGGCGCATTTGCGCCGCCATCTCCGAGAGCAAGCTTCCTCTACTGTCTGTCACCGCAGCTCCCCATTCCGGCGCCTTGGCGTTGAAGTCGCCGGCCAGTATGACGGGCAGTGTCGACGTTCTTACACTTTCGGCCAGCTCGCTCAGGCTGTCGGCGAACTCGTCGATTGTGGAGTTGGGAGAGAAATAACAGCTATATATTCTATAGCCTCCCGCCTCCACCCAGACGTATCCGTCTCCGCCGACTTCCGGAGCGTTTGCTACACGTAGATGGCTCGTTGGCAAGTAGATCGCCGCTTTAGAGCCCGTGTCGGAGTACCATCGGCTTGCTGAGTTTCTGTGTTGCTCCGACACGATGACTAGATCTACGCGCAGCTCGCTGGCCGTCTGATGCAGCAGGTCTTGAGCCGCCTGGCTGTGGTTCAGGTTTATCTGAAGAACGCGAATCATTTTGTCGCGTTCTTCAGACACCTTTCCCATTCCGCCCTAAATTTAGGGCACCGCCTACTGCCGCTTGTGTGCGCTGCTGGGGTTTGTTGACGTCGCTGTCCGCCGTTGTCGCTGTCGGTGCAGAGCGGGCATTTTGGTGCGTTGGTACAGTTGGCAATTTTGTGGCCATCCTGCCCGCATCGTAGACACAATTTGCTGCGGTCGGGCGCTTTGCATTTTGCTGCAAAGTGCCCGTAGCCCATGCACCGGTAGCAACGTCTAACTTTGACGCTTTCTCTGATGCGGCACCTCACGAGACCGATCTTGATGCGCCCGTTTCTCAGCAGGGCGTCGGTCTCTGGCGTGCACGGCAGTTTTATCATGCACGCTTGGGTGCCGCTGTGCGCCGGTCTTAGTTTGGCGCTGGATGTCGAGATTTTTTTCTCCTTTAGGGCTTCGATGACCTCTTCTGGGGTCACTCCCTCGTCGAGATCTCGAATCTCGACATCCCGGCTTTGCACCACTCGATGGATCTTGGCAAGTGGTCCGGCCGCCTCTGTAATAATTGCCTGCAGAGCGTCTGCTTCGGCCCCGTCAGCTTTTCTTCCCATTCGGAAGATTAATTCTCCGCGCTGCGTCTTTCGCACGGCTTTGACGTCCAATTTTTTATTTTTTGTCGAAGCGTGGACGCTACGCAAAATTTCTGCGTAGGACGCAGCTCCTTCACCATCAGCTTTTTTTAATATGATGGTGTCGGCGGGCACTCTTCCTGCCTTGGGGTGCCTATTTTTAGGCTTTATCGTAGGCCCAGGCTCCGGTGCTTTGCGGATACGTGCGGTGGAGACTTTGTCGTCCCCCTTCGTCACCTCTTTTTCTTTCGTTTGAGAATCGGGTTTCGTCTTTTTCTTCTTTTTTCCTGCCGCCCCGACTGTAGTCCAGCCTTCCTGCGGTCTGGCGGTTACTCCGTTTACTCCTTTAGAGATGGGCGCCGTCCTCTTCGGTACCTCTTCTTTTTGGCGTGGAGTGGGCGCTGCTTTTGCAATCTCCTTTGTTGCTTCGACGGTTTGGGTTGATGCGTGTCCTACCGAAATCTTCGGTGAGACATTTATCCCGTCAATTGTCTTCACTGTTTTAAGGAAGGCGAGCCTTATGGCTTTAATGCCTTCCTTGATCGGTTTGTGCGCGTTTGCGTGCGCCTTTGTGAATTCTTCGACCTCGAAAATTTCTTTTTCGAGGTCCTCCAGTGCTTTTTTTAACGTCAAGTTTTTATTTGTTAGTTGCTCCATAAGTTGATCCCACGATTAGCTAGGGAACATGGTCCATCCGACCAGAGCCCCGCTTGGCCGGATAAGCCTTCTTACTCGGGAGATTCGGCTGGTCCTCCCGAGAGATCGTCTGCGACCACGCTGCTTAGAGTCCCCGTGGCCATGCATCCCTCGGCACGCTGCTTCTCACCTTGGATTGGGACTTGGTTTTCTGTCAGGGTTTTCCGTCCCTTATCTGGTGTCCTGTTTTATGGCGCAGGATGCTCGCCATTCGGCCTTCGTCAGTTAGCTACAGTCACAGTTGTTAACAGTGACTGCATTACCGGGGTCCGCGACGAGGACGCCTGACAATCGGCCTTGCTGACAGAGCTGCTGTGATTCGCAGAGGCGTATTGGCTTTTTATAGAAACACGGCGTCCAGCACGCCGCGTTTCACCAATGCCTAGTATCAGCCTTCGAACCCCAACCTAACCTAACCTTTTTTTTTTTTTTTTTGTTGTGAGGAGAGGAAATCTTCGAAAGACTTCACCAGCGTCCAGATTGCTGGTGATTGTGCCGGATTCCGCTGCAAGCAGCGACCTACCGGCTAAAACCTCTCCCCAGCCCTCTCCTGGACGGCCGGTACTATCTTCCGATATTGCACTTCAGCTCGTCCAGTTTAGAGACTCTGTCCCGTTAGGGCCGCTATCTTGAGCTTTCTTTCAGCTTCTTCTTTTATTTTTATGACGTCGGACGCATAATCCGTCCATGCCTCCCAGTTTATTCGGCTTTCCAGCATGGATTGGACCATAGTGTCTGCTGATGCAGTTCTTCCTATGGCCCTTTCCAGCGCCGCTCTGTTCGCCGTCCACGCTGTGCACTTGAAGACGGTGTGCTCTGCGTCGTCGTCTTCAGCGGTGTCGCAGTGAAGGCACGCGGCGCTTGCTGTCTTGCCGATTCTTCTAAGATACTGACCGAAGCAGCCGTGCCCGGTCATTACTTGCGTAAGATGGAACGACAGCTCGCCGCCGTGTGTCCTTCCCGTCCAGGCGGACAGGTCGGCGACTAGTCTGTGCGTCTACCTGCCTTTGGTGGACTCGTTCCATCTTCGCTGCCACTCCGTGAATGTCGCCTTTCTGGCGGCTGCTTTCTCTTGTCCGTAGTAGACCGACTGCCTCTCTAAGGCGAGTAGGTCTAACGGTGGAATGCCGCACAGGGCTAAGATGGCATCCTCGGACACTGTCCTGTAGGCGGAAGCTACCCTCAGAGCGCTTCTGCGTTGGACTCTCGCCAGTGTGAGCCGGGTCCTCTCTATTTTCGTCGCTTGCGCCCATATCGGGGCGCCGTAGAGAAGGACTGAGTGGACCACCTCATTATACAGGTTTCTTCTTCTCTGCTTGGGTCCACCCACGTTCGGCATCAGCCTGGCGAGATCTTCAGCGACTCTGGCGGCTTTGGCCGCAGTCGCTTCCGCGTGGGCTGCAAAACGCAGCTTGTCGTCGATTTGCACGCCCAAGTAGCGTATTGCTCTTTTAAAAGCTACTATGTTGCCGTTCCAAGCTATCTTGGGCGGCGGTAGCTTCCGCTTCCTAGTGAAGAAGACTGCTTCGGTCTTCTCAGTCGCTAGCGTGAGCCCGGCGTGGTCCATCCATCTCTGGATCGCATGTAGCGCCTCTTCTGCGACAGTCTGCAGCTGCGTGGTCGTCTTGGCGGTGGCCATCACCGCGACGTCGTCCGCGAAGGCGACGAGTTCCACGCCGTCCGGCATGGCCACTCGCAGCAGCTCGTCGTACATAACGTTCCAGAGTGTAGGTCCGAGTACCGACCCCTGCGGAACGCCTGCCGTCACTCGGCGGAGACGTTTACTAGCCCCGCTTTCGTACTCCAGCACCCTATCAGCGAAATAGCTCTCGACGAGTCTCACTAGGGGCGCTGGAGCTTTCTTTTCTGTCAGCGCTTTTAAAATTAGTGTAAATCTGGCCGAATTAAAGGCGTTTCGTACGTCGAGAGCTATAAGTACAGCGTGGCTGCTAGCTTTAACGCTGCCTTCCCACGCCTTCCTTACTCTTGCTACGACGCTCTCGATAGCTTTAATTGTGGATCTGCCGGAGCGAAAGCCATGCTGCTTCTCCGACAGTCCGGTCGTTTGGTCCTCTAGAGTGGCGTGGAGGCGCTGCAGGATCAATCTCTCTAATATTTTGCCACAACCGTCCAGCATGCACAGGGGGCGGTACGCGGATGGACCGGGTTCAGCTCCCTTGCCCTTGGAGATCAGCACAAGCCTCTGCCTTTTCCAGGGTTTGGCAAACGTGCCCTCGCTAAGGCACGTGTTGTAAGCAGCAAGCAGCAGTTCTGGGTCTGTTGCGGCGATTTGGCGTATGACTGCATTAGGCACGCCGTCCGGGCCAGGAGCCTTTTTCACGCTAAGCCTTTTTGCAGCATCGGTCAATTCTTCCACGCTGAACAGAAGGGAGTTGTTTTCGGCGTTGTCTGCTGCGTTGCTTATTTTGGATAGTTCCGGATGCTGCGGGAAGAGGCCGTCGACTATTAATTCCATATTTTCTTCATTTTCGAGGTATGGGTCGACGGTCGCTCTTTGCAGCTTTTTCCTTACAAGTTTATACGGTGTGCCCCACGGGTCTAGGGCCAGCGTGGCGCACATCTCGTTCCAGCATCGCGATTTGCTTGTGCTGATCTCGATGTTGAGAGCTTTCCGGGCTCCCTTATAAGCTTCTCGAAGCGACTCGTCACCGCGTCTTCTCTGCGCTCTTCGTCGCGCAGAGAGACACTTTCGGCGAAGTTCCGCGATCGCTTCGGTCCACCAGTAGGTCGGCCTACGAAGCTGTCCTCTTCTTGGAGGCATGGACGCATCGCAGCCGCGGCTAAGGAGGTCGTTAAGCGCCTTCACGGTGATCTCGGCTGGTGCTCCTCTGCGTGCCAAGTCGATCACTTTGCTTCTCTCAGCGGCCACCGCCCTGTCCAGCTTATCGCTGTCCAGCTTGCTGACCGCCCAACCGGTGCTTGTGGGAAGTCTGCTTCTTTCTGCTCGATCGGCAAGCTGAAACTCTATGTATAAGTGGTCGCTGCCCGAGTATGTATTTTCCAGAACTTCCCATTTCGCAATTCGATTTGCGATCGACTCGCTTGTGAATGATACGTCTAATATGGAACCGCTATCTCCACGTCGAAATGTGAAGGCGCTTCCTCGATTAGCCGCGTGCAGGTGAAGCTGCGACGCCGTCTCCGAGAGCACAACTCCTCGGCGGTCCGTCGTGGATGATCCCCACTCCGGTGCCTTGGCGTTAAAGTCCCCGGCGACGACGACGGGCAGTGTCGAAGTCCTGACGTCCTCTGCTAGCCGGGCCAAACCTAACCTAACCTAACCTAACCTAACCTAACCTTTTTTTTTTTTTTTTTTTTTTTTCTTTGAGAGGGGAAAACTTCAAAAGGCGCCACTGTTTCAACAGAAAGGTGACAGTGTGGGATTTTTACCCACTAAAACCCCCCTCCGCTCCTACTGCCTCTCGGTACTTAACTTGTCTGTTTCAGCTTATTTATACATATTCGAATTTCAATTTTTGTGACAGTATAGAATTCTTAAGCATCCTGTGTATGTTTGTTAGCAAAATCCATTTTGTCAATTTTTTGCAAAATAGCGACAAGTATCGAAATTTAATCACTTATAACTCAGTAGTGTTGAATTTCGTGAAAAAGGTTTCTATACATGAAATGTTAAGAAGCCTTAAGTTCATCAGAATCAAATATAAAAAATAAATATTTTTGCTTGAAAACAAGCGATGTATCAGTTCGATCGTACCCCCATACTAGCCATTTTGAAACTTTCGGATGAGTTAACGCTCTTAACTGCTTGGTTTCGAAGATTAAAATTTAAATTTTGAGTATGACATAGAACTAACGCGCAGCCCCTCATTCCGCTTTGTGCCTTCGCGGTGTACGGACGCACCTCGTGCTCTGTGCGTAGACCGCGCTGCTGTACACACTCGGACCTGCCAGCTGCGCCGCTGAACAATTTTGCTCACTGCCTACCAAACAACAGCGCCATGAAAAAGGCGCAGACGCGTAAGCGTTCTGTGGGGACGATTAAGGCGTTCCTTAACCCCAGTCAAGATTCGGAATGGCAACTTCCGAAAAAAACTGCCAGACCATCCACTTAGTCCAGGAGCCCCGGACCAACCCCGAGCCAAAACAGGTTCGAAAAGCTTCCCGAGGTATTAGGAAGCAAATCAAGCAGAGTTCCGCCTGTGATTATGGAGGTCACGGGCTCACATCTTCAAACGACGGACCTTATTAAATCCGTCACCAAATCCAGCAACTTCACGTTGCGTTACACTGGAAAGGGCAACGTGTCCGTCCAGTGTTCTTCGCTCGAGCAACGAGCCTTACTAATGGAAGGATTGAGGGGGCATCGCCCATTTCATACCTTCACCACTGACGAGGACAAGACAGTAAAGTCTGTCCTGAAAGGACTACCAGAAGTTCCAACTCAAGACATAGCTGCTGACCTCCAAAGGCAAGGACTCAATGTCGTCAAAGTGACGACAATGAAGACAAAGACCGAGGTACTGGGAGGTTCTTGCCTCTACCTGGTTCAGTTCTCTTCGGATACCAAGACAGCTGCAATCAAAAACATCCGGTACGTTTGTTTCGCCAAGGCCATTCTGGAAAGGTATAAGCGTAACAATGGACATTTAACCCAATGTTTCAGATGTCAGCTTAATGGACACGCAGCCAAAAACTGCCACCGAACCCCACGATGCGTCAAATGTACCGGCAGTCACGCAACCGCTGACTGCTCGAAAACGGATCGTGAGACACCAGCGAAATGCATCGGATGCGAAGGAGATCATCCGGCCAACTTCAAGGACTGCCCTCGCAGGAAGGAGTATCTCGTGAAGACTCAGAGGAGACATCAAAGGCCAGCTACCGTCGCGGCTGTCGCCCCGGCTGCACCTGGACCGACATTTAACTTAGTTCAGGAGCATTTTCCCGCACTCCGACCATCCCAACCGGCTAAGAACTTCTCAGCTGCGGCCGCTAATCTCAAACAGGCTCAAAGATCACAACCAGAGCCGACAGCAGCACCAAACACCGGCGCAGAGGATGCCCCCATGTCGTCCTCGGATCTACGGAAGATGCTCCTCGTACTTTAGGAGATTCGGGTCAAAGCTGGCAAGTGTGCGAGCAAAATAGAGATAGCCATCATGATGGTAGAGTACCTTGATGTCCTCTTCTAAGAAGAAATTGAATTTGCTGACGTGGAATTCACGTGGAATTCGACACAAAACTGGCGAGCTGGAGCTATTGATCACTTTCCAAATTCACACACACACTATCCTTTTAATAACATGTCTCCATCAACTCTTGATTTCGCATTAGTCAAAGGTTTTACGCCAATTTCGGGGATGCACTGCATCCAAGCTCTATCTTCGGATCATCTTCCTGTGTTTTTTGCTCTGGAAGGCGATGTTGAGGTCATCCCTGAAATATTTTTTGACTACGGAAGAGCTGACTGGAAAGGTTTTAGAAGTTTCATTGAATGTCGTCTACACGGCGCTCCACAGATATACACTTTACAAAACACCAGGCAAATTGACGATGATATTAATTTTTTTACAAATTTAATCGAGCAGGGTAAACTATCATTTATACCGACGCGTAAAAATATACCAAATAAAGTAAAATTAACTCCAGAAATTATCGAATATATAAAAATCAAAAACAGAATTAAAAAGCAATGGCAAAAAAATAGATCACCCCAACTTAAAACTTTATTAAATAAATTAACCAGTGATATCCGCGTTAAAATCCAAATAATTAAAAATGATTCATGGTCGCGTAAACTGAAAAAACTAAATCCAGCAGATAACTCATTATGGAAAATCGCTAAATCAATTAAAAATAAATATTCAGACATTCCGCCGTTAAAAAATGGAGACGACATAGTAACCTCGAACATACAAAAAACTGAGGTATTAGCTAATGCATTCTCTACATCCTATGTGCTAACGCAAAATTATACGCATCTAAAAACCCAGAGTAAAGTTAATCGTTCAATTCAAAGACTTGATAAAACTAGAATAGATAAGAAAACTATTAACGAAATTACCCCGTTCGAAATTTATAACATTGCAAAATCACTTAAAAATAATAAAGCTCCGAGAATTGACCGATTAGATAACATCTTAATAAAAAACTTTCCATTTAAATGCTTTCATTTCCTAACTAACATATTTAACTCTTGCTTATCTATTGGGTATTTTCCAGGTATTTGGAAAGTTGCAAAAATAATTCCGATAAAAAAACCCGGTAAAGCTGATAGCATCCCATTAAATTACCGACCGATTAGCTTACTACCGTCCCTAAGTAAATTATTTGAAAAGATTATCTTATCACGTTTAAAAGAGTGTCTAAATAGTAAAATCATTGACGAACAATTTGGCTTCCGCGAAGGACACTCAACAACGCATCAACTTAATAGACTCACGGAGCACATTTCTGCGAATTTTAACAGGAAAAAAAGCACAGGATTTTTAATGTTAGACGTAGAGAAGGCATTTGATACTGTGTGGCATGAAGGGCTAGTATACAAACTAGATAAGTACAAAACCCCACACTATCTGATACAAATTATCCGATCATACCTCCAAGATCGAAGCTATGTCGTCTCCTTAAATAACGATAATTCGACACCGCGTAAAATACCAGCCGGGGTTCCTCAGGGGAGCATACTTGGGCCGTATCTTTATATAATATATACAAACGATATTCGAATTTTAAAAAACACCAGTCTCTCTATTTACGCGGACGATACGGCCGTTTTAACTAGTTCATATGGTCTTAAACCAATAGCAACAAAACTACAAAAATCTTTGCATAACTTAAATAAACATTTAAAAAAGTGGAAAATAAAAATAAACGATGATAAAACTGAGGCAATCATTTTTACGATGCGCCGGCAACCGTTGCCTCCGCCTTTAAAAACCGAGCAGGGCAAAAACATTGAATGGAAAACGAGTGTTAGGTATCTTCACTTAGGGTGGGTCTTCACTTAGATTTTAAATTAAAATATACAAAGCATATAAAAGAAGTACGGTCTAAAGGGCTTGCCGCCATTTCAGCTCTGAGACCCATTTTTAACAGAAAAAGCGCGTTGACGATTAAAAACAAAATTTTATTATATAAACAATTAATACGACCGATATTAACATACGCTTGCCCAGTGTTGAGTAATACGTGTAAAAATAATTTTAATAAGTTACAAGTAATTCAAAATAAAGCTGTAAAAATAATTTATAACACCCCATATTATACTAATTTAAAGAAACTCCACACTCGATATTCTATACCTACAATTAAAAATCACATTATTACTAATACGATAAATTATTACAAAAATATCTCGCGTGAACATAATAATAAATTAATTGCAAAAATTGGTAACTATGACAAAGTCACACTAAATTTCAAGTATAAACATAAAATGCCTAAGCACATAATGCTTTGATAGCAAATCTGTAACCACGACTTCAATAGCCCCAGTTCGTAAGTGTTATTTTTAATTATGTATCTTATATTTTATTTATTTTATTTTCTTTTTCTTATTGTATAAAGGTTTTAGTATTTTCTCCTTAAATTTTACTTATTAAATATTGCATATTGTTGCCTTTATTTTTATTTAAACTATTGTAATTTCGCTTGTAAACATGATAATGGCTAAAAGCCAGAAATATGTAATTTATAACTTGTATAAAACTAAATTATTTTTGAAATAAACATTTAAAAAAAAAAAAAAAAAAAAAAAAAAAAAAACGCGCAGCCCCTATACGTCATGTTTAAAAAAATATATAATTTTTTTTTTCAAAATGGCGGCTATCGTAAAAATTTAAAGTGTCAAACCTTTGCTAAATCAAATCCTACTGAAAAAAGTCGTATGCAAAAAGTGTTTGAAATTTTAATTTGCATATAAAAGCAATTTTTAATTATTTTTTTTTTAATAAAAACCGAGTCTTACCATATATTGACCGAGACCTCGAACGAGCTTTTATGCGACTCTGCATACAGTTAACGCTCGTATGAGGTTTCTATTTAAGAAATCGACTTGAATTTTTGATACAAAACAGAGCTTTCGACTTTACTTACGATACTATAAAAAAAAATTAAAAATTAAAAAATATAAGTATTTTTTTTTCAAAACACGTTTAGTGTGATGAGTCGATCGACCCACCATACATACGCTTATAAGATTTTCAATATAGTTAAGGTCAGTGTGAGCTTATTTATACATATTAGAATTTCAATTTTTGTGACAGTATAGAATTCTTAAACATCCTGTGTATGTTTGTTAGCAAAATCCATTTTGTCAATTTTTTGCAAAATGGCGACAAGTATCAAAATTCAATCACTTATAACTCAGTAGTGTTGAATATTGTCTAAAAAGTCTCTATACATGAAATGTTCAGTATCCTAAAGTTCATCAGAATAAAATATAAAAAATATATATTTTTGCTTGAAAACAAGAGATGTGTCAGTTCGATCGTACCCCCATACTAGCCATTTTGAGACTTTCGGAAGAGTTAACGCTCTTAACTGTTTGGTTTCGAAGATAAAAATTTAAATTTTAAGTATCGCATAGAACTAACGTGCAGCCCCTATACGTTATGTTTAAAAAAAATATATAATTTTTTTTTTCAAAATAGCGGCTAATGTAAAAATTCAAAGTGTCATAACTTTGCTAAATCAAATCCTACTAAAAAATGTCGTATGCAAAAAGTGTTTGGAATTTTAATTTGCATATAAAAGCAATTTTTAATTATTTTTTTTTTAATAAAAATAGAGTCTTACCATATATTGACCGAGACCTCATACGAGCTTTTATGCGACTCTGCATACAGTTAACGCTCGTATAAGGTTTATATTTAAGAAATCGACTTGAATTTTAGATACAAAACAGAGCTTTCGACTATACTTACGATACTATAAAAAAAAATTAAAAATTAAAAAATAAAAGTATTTTTTTTTCAAAACACGTTTAGTGTGATGAGTCGATCGACCCACCATACATACGCTCATAAGATTTTCAATATAGTTACAGTCAGTGTAAGCTTATTTATACATATTTTAATTTCAATTTTTGTGACAGTATAGAATTCTTAAGCATCCTGTGTATGTTTCTTAGCAAAATCCATTTTGTCAATTTTTTGCAAAATGGCGACAAGTATTGAAATTCAATCACTTATAACTCAGTAGTGTTGAATTTCGTCAAAAAGGTCTCTACACATGAAATGTTTGGAAGCCTAAAGTTCATCAGAATAAAATATAAAAAATATATATTTTTGCTTGAAAACAAGCGATGTATCAGTTCGATCGTACCCCCATACTAGCCATTTTGAGACTTTCGGAAGAGTTAACGCTCTTAACTGTTTGGTTTCGAAGATAAAAATTTAAATTTAAAGTATCGCATAGAACTAACGTGCAGCCTCTATACGTTATGTTTAAAAAAAATATATAAATTTTTTTTTAAAATGGCGGCTAATGTGAAAATTTAAAGTGTCATAACTTTGCTTAATCAAATCCTACTATAAAATGTCTAATGCAAAAAATGTTTGGAATTTTAATTTGCATATAAAAGCAATTTTTAATTATTTTTTTTTTAATAAAAACCGAGTCTTACCATATATTGACCGAGACCTCGAACGAGCTTTTATGCGACTCTGCATATAGTTAACGCTCGTATGAGGCTTCTATTTAAGAAATCGACTTGAATTTTTTATACAAAATAGAGCTTTCGACTATACTTACGATACTATAAAAAAAAATTAAAAATTAAAAATTAAAAAATAAAAGTATTTTTTTTAAAACACGTTTAGTGTGATGAGTCGATCGACCCACCATACATACGCTCATAAGATTTTCAATATAGTTTAGGTCAGTGTGAGCTTATTTATACATATTTGAATTTTAATTTTTGTGACAGTATAGAATTTTTGAGCATCCTGTGTATGTTTGTTAGCAAAATCCATTTTGTCAATTTTTTGCAAAATGGCGACAAGTATTAAAATTCAATCACTTATAACTAAATAGTGTTGAATTTTGTCAAAAAGGTCTTTATACATGAAATGTTGAGAAGCCTACAGTTCATCTAAGTAAAATATAAAAAATATATATTTTTGCTTGAAAACAAGCGATGTATCAGTTCGATCGTACCCCCATACTAGCCATTTTGAGACTTTCGGAAGAGTTAACGCTCTTAACTGTTTGGTTTCGAAGATAAAAATTTAAATTTTGAGTATCGCATAGAACTAACGTGCAGCCCCTATACGTTATGTTTAAAAAAAATATATAAATTTTTTTTAAAATGGCGGCTAATGTAAAAATTCAAAGTGTCATAACTTTGCTAAATGAAATCCTACTAAAAAATGTCTAATGCAAAAAGTGTTTGGAATTTTAATTTGCATATAAAAGCAATTTTTAATTATTTTTTTTTTTAATAAAAACCGAGTCTTACCATATATTGACCGAGACCTCGAACGAGCTTTTATGCGACTCTGCATATAGTTAACGCTCGTATGAGGCTTCTATTTAAGAAATCGACTTGAATTTTTTATACAAAATAGAGCTTTCGACTATACTTACGATACTATAAAAAAAAATTAAAAATTAAAAAATAAAAGTATTTTTTTTTCAAAACACGTTTAGTGTGATGAGTCGATCGACCCACCATACAAACGCTGATAAGATTTTCAATATAGTTAAGGTCAGTGTAAGCTTATTTATACATATTTGTATTTCAATTTTTGTGACAGTATAGAATTCTTAAGCATCCTGTGTATGTTTGTTAGCAAAATCCATTTTGCAATTTTTTGCAAAATGGCGACAAGTATTAAAATTCAATCACTTATAACTCAGTAGTGTTGAATTTCGTCAAAAAAGTCTCTATACATGAAATGTTCAAAAGCCTAAAGTTCATCAGAATAAAATATAAAAAATATATATTTTTGCTTGAAAACAAGAAATGTATCAGTTCGATCGTACCCCCATACTAGCAATTTTGAGACTTTCGGAAGAGTTACCGCTCTTAACTGCTTGGTTTTGAAGATTAAAATTTAAATTTTGAGTAACGCATAGAACTAACGTGCAGCCCTTATACGTAATGTTTAAAAAAAATATATAAAATTTTTTTGCAAAATGGCGGCTATCGTAAAAATTCAAAGTGTCATAACTTTGCTAAATGAAATCTTACTGAAAAATGTCTAATGCAAAAAGTGTTTGGATTTTTAATTTGCATATAAAAGCAATTTTTAATTATTTTTTTTTTAAAAAAAACCGAGTCTTACCATATATTGACCGAGACCTCGAACGAGCTTTTATGCGACTCTGCATACAGTTAACGCTCGTATGAGGTTTATATTTAAGAAATCGACTTGCATTTTTGATACAAAACAGAGCTTTCGACTATACTTACGATAATATAAAAAAAAATTAAAAATTAAAAAATAAAAGTATTTTTTTTTCAAAACACGTTTAGTGTGATGAGTCGATCGACCCACCATACATACGCTCATAAGATTTTCAATATAGTTAAGGTCAGTGTGAGCTTATTTATACATATTTGAATTTCAATTTTTGTAACAGTATAGAATTCTTAAGCATCCTGTGTATGTTTGTTAGCAAAATCCATTTTGTCAATTTTTTGCAAAATGGCGACAAGTATTAAAATTCAATCACTTATAACTAAATAGTGTTGAATTTTGTCAAAAAGGTCTTTATACATGAAATGTTGAGAAGCCTACAGTTCATCTAAGTAAAATATAAAAAATATATATTTTTGCTTGAAAACAAGCGATGTATCAGTTCGATCGTACCCCCATACTAGCCATTTTGAGACTTTCGGAAGAGTTAACGCTCTTAACTGTTTGGTTTCGAAGATAAAAATTTAAATTTTGAGTATCGCATAGAACTAACGTGCAGCCCCTATACGTTATGTTTAAAAAAAATATATAAATTTTTTTTTCAAAATGGCGGCTAATGTAAAAATTCAAAGTGTCATAACTTTGCTAAATGAAATCCTACTAAAAAATGTCTAATGCAAAAAGTGTTTGGAATTTTAATTTGCATATAAAAGCAATTTTTAATTATTTTTTTTTTTAAAAAAAACGAGTCTTACCATATATTAACCGAGACCTCGAACGAGCTTTTATGCGACTCTGCATATAGTTAACGCTCGTACGAGGTTTCTATTTAAGAAATCGACTTTAATTTTCAATACAAAATAGAGCTTTCGACTATACTTACGATACTATAAAAAAAAATTAAAAATTAAAAAATAAAAGTATGTTTTTTTAAAACACGTTTAGTGTGATGAGTCGATCGACCCACCATACATACGCTCATAAGATTTTCAATATAGTTAAGGTCAGTGAAAGCTTATTTATACATATTTAAATTTTAATTTTTGTGACAGTATAGAATTCTTAAGCATCCTGTGTATGTTTGTTAGCAAAATCCATTTTGTCAATTTTTTGCAAAATGGCGACAAGTATTGAAATTCAATCACTTATAACTCAGTGGTGTTGAATTTTGTCAAAAAGGTTTCTATACATGAAATGTTGAGAAGCCTAAAGTTCATCTAAGTAAAATATAAAAAATATATATTTTTGCTTGAAAACAAGCGATGTATCAGTTCGATCGTACCCCCATACTAGCCATTTTGAGACTTTCGGAAGAGTTAACGCTCTTAACTGTTTGGTTTCTAAGATAAAAATTTTAATTTTGAGTATCGCATAGAACTAACGTGCAGCCCCTATACGTTATGTTTAAAAAAAATATATAAATTTTTTTTTTTAAATGGCGGCTAATGTAAAAATTCAAAGTGTCATAACTTTGCTAAATAAAATTCTACTAAAAAATGTCTAATGCAAAAAGTGTTTGGAATTTTAATTTGCATATAAAAGCAATTTTTAATTTTTTTTTTTTAATAAAAACCGAGTCTTACCATATATTGACCGAGACCTCGAACGAGCTTTTATGCGACTCTGCATATAGTTAACGCTCGTATGAGGCTTCTATTAAAGAAATCGACTTGAATTTTTTATACAAAATAGAGCTTTCGACTATACTTACGATACTATAAAAAAAAATTAAAAAATAAAAGTATTTTTTTTTCAAAACACGTTTAGTGTGATGAGTCGATCGACCCACCATACATACGCTCATAAGATTTTCAATATAGTTTAGGTCAGTGTGAGCTTATTTATACATATTTAAATTTTAATTTTTGTGACAGTATAGAATTCTTAAGCATCCTGTGTATGTTTGTTAGCAAAATCCATTTTGTCAACTTTTTGCAAAATGGCGACAAGTATTAAAATTCAATCACTTATAACTCAGTAGTGTTGAATTTTGTAAAAAAGGTCTCTATACATGAAATGTTAAGAAGCCTAAAGTTCATCTAAGTAAAATATAAAAAATATATATTTTTGCTTGAAAACAAGCGATGTATCAGTTCGATCGTACCCCCATACTAGCCATTTTGAGACTTTCGGAAGAGTTAACGCTCTTAACTGTTTGGTTTCGAAGATAAAAATTTAAATTTTGGGTATCGCATAGAACTAACGTGCAGCCCCTATACGTTATGTTTAAAAAAAATATATAAAATTTTTTTTCAAAATGGCGGCTAATGTAAAAATTCAAAGTGTCATAACTTTGCTAAATGAAATCCTACTAAGAAATGTCAAATGCAAAAAGTGTTTGGAATTTGAATTTGCATATAAAAGCAATTTTTAATTATTTTTTTTTTAATAAAAACCGAGTCTTACCATATATTGACCGAGACCTCGAACGAGCTTTTATGCGACTCTGCATATAGTTAACGCTCGTATGAGGCTTCTATTTAAGAAATCGACTTGAAGTTTTTATACAAAATAGAGCTTTCGACTATACTTACGATACTATAAAAAAAATTAAAAATTAAAAAATAAAAGTATTTTTTTTTCAAAACACGTTTAATGTGATGAGTCGATCGACCCACCATACATACGCTCATAAGATTTTCAATATAGTTTAGGTCAGTGTGAGCTTATTTATACATATTTGAATTTTAATTTTTGTGACAGTATAGAATTCTTAAGCATCCTGTGTATGTTTGTTAGCGAAATCCATTTTGTCAATTTTTTGCAAAATGGCGACAAGTATTAAAATTCAATCACTTATAACTCAGTAGTGTTGAATTTTGTCAAAAAGGTCTCTATACATGAAATGTTGAGAAGCCTAAAGTTCATCTAAGTAAAATATAAAAAATATATATTTTTGCTTGAAAACAAGCGATGTATCAGTTCGATCGTACCCCCATACTAGCCATTTTGAGACTTTCGGAAGAGTTAACGCTCTTAACTGTTTGGTTTCGAAAATAAAAATTTAAATTTTAAGTATCGCATAGAACTAACGTGCAGCCCCTATACGTTATGTTTAAAAAAAATATATAAAATTTTTTTTCAAAATCGCGGCTAATGTAAAAATTCAAAGTGTCATAACTTTGCTAAATGAAATCCTACTATAAAATGTCTAATGCAAAAAGTGTTTGGAATTTTACTTTGCATATAAAAGCAATTTTTAATTTTTTTTTTTTAATAAAAACCGAGTCTTACCATATATTGACCGAGACCTCGAACGAGCTTTTATGCGACTCTGCATATAGTTAACGCTCGTATGAGGCTTCTATTTAAGAAATCGACTTGAATTTTTTATACAAAATAAAGCTTTCGACTGTACTTACGATACTATAAAAAAAAATTAAAAATTAAAAAATAAAAGTATTTTTTTTTCAAAACACGTTTAGTGTGATGAGTCGATCGACCCACCATACATACGCTCATAAGATTTTCAATATAGTTTAGGTCAGTGTGAGCTTATTTATACATATTTGAATTTTAATTTTTGTGCCAGTATAGAATTCTTAAGCATCCTGTGTATGTTTGTTAGCAAAATCCATTTTGTCAATTTTTTGCAAAATGGCGACAAGTATTAAAATTCAATCACTTATAACTCAGTAGTGTTGAATTTTGTCAAAAAGGTCTCTATACATGAAATGTTGAGAAGCCTAAAGTTCATCTAAGTAAAATATAAAAAATATATATTTTTGCTTGAAAACAAGCGATGTATCAGTTCGATCGTACCCCCATACTAGCCATTTTGAGACTTTCGGAAGAGTTAACGCTCTTAACTGTTTGGTTTCGAAGATAAAAATTTAAATTTTGAGTATCGCATAGAACTAACGTGCAGCCCCTATACGTTATGTTTAAAAAAAATATATAAAATTTTTTTTCAAAATCGCGGCTAATGTAAAAATTCAAAGTGTCATAACTTTGCTAAATGAAATTCTACTAGTAAATGTCTAATGCAAAAAGTGTTTGGAATTTTAATTTGCATATAAAAGCAATTTTTAATTATTTTTTTTTTAATAAAAACCGAGTCTTACCATATATTGACCGAGACCTCGAACGAGCTTTTATGCGACTCTGCATATAGTTAACGCTCGTATGAGGCTTCTATTTGAGAAATCGACTTGAATTTTTTATACAAAATAGAGCTTTCGACTATACTTACGATACTATAAAAAAAAATTAAAAATTAAAAAATTAAAGTATTTTTTTTTCAAAACACGTTTAGTGTGATGAGTCGATCGACCCACCATACATACGCTCATAAGATTTTCAATATAGTTTAGGTCAGTGTGAGCTTATTTATACATATTTGAATTTTAATTTTTGTGACAGTATAGAATTCTTAAGCATCCTGTGTATGTTTGTTAGCAAAATCCATTTTGTCAATTTTTTGCAAAATGGCGACAAGTATTAAAATTCAATCACTTATAACTCAGTAGTGTTTAATTTTGTCAAAAAGGTCTCTATACATGAAATGTTGAGAAGCCTAAAGTTCATCTAAGTAAAATATAAAAAATATATATTTTTGCTTGAAAACAAGCGATGTATCAGTTCGATCGTACCCCCATACTAGCCATTTTGAGACTTTCAGAAGAGTTAACGCTCTTAACTGTTTGGTTTCATAGATAAAAATTTAAATTTTGAGTATCGCATAGAACTAACGTGCAGCCCCTATACGTTGTGTTTAAAAAAAATATATAAAATTTTTTTTCAAAATGGCGGCTAATGTAAAAATTCAAAGTGTCATAACTTTGCTAAATGAAATCCTACTAAAAAATGTTAAATGCAAAAAGTGTTTGGAATTTTAATTTGCATATAAAAGCAATTTTTAATTATTTTTTTTAATAAAAACCGAGTCTTACCATATATTGACCGAGACCTCGAACGAGCTTTTATGCGACTCTGCATATAGTTAACGCTCGTATGAGGCTTCTATTTAAGAAATCGACTTGAATTTTTTATACAAAATAGAGCTTTCGACTATACTTACGATACTATAAAAAAAAATTAAAAATTGAAAAATTAAAGTATTTTTTTTTCAAAACACGTTTAGTGTGATGAGTCGATCGACCCACCATACATACGCTCATAAGATTTTTAATATAGTTTAGGTCAGTGTGAGCTTATTTATACATATTTGAATTTTAATTTTTGTGACAGTATAGAATTCTTAAGCATCCTGTGTATGTTTGTTAGCAAAATCCATTTTGTCAATTTTTTGCAAAATGGCGACAAGTATTAAAATTCAATCACTTATAACTCAGTAGTGTTGAATTTTGTTAAAAAGGTCTCTATACATAAAATGTTGAGAAGCCTAAAGTTCATCTAAGTAAAATATAAAAAATATATATTTTTGCTTGAAAACAAGCGATGTATCAGTTCGATCGTACCCCCATACTAGCCATTTTGAGACTTTCGGAAGAGTTAACGCTCTTAACTGTTTGGTTTCGAAGATAAAAATTTAAATTTTGAGTATCGCATAGAACTAACGTGCAGCCCCTATACGTTATGTTTAAAAAAAATATATAAATTTTTTTTTCAAAATCGCGGCTAATGTAAAAATTCAAAGTGTCATAACTTTGCTAAATGAAATCCTACTATAAAATGTCTAATGCAAAAAGTGTTTGGAATTTTACTTTGCATATAAAAGCAATTTTTAATTTTTTTTTTTTAATAAAAACCGAGTCTTACCATATATTGACCGAGACCTCGAACGAGCTTTTATGCGACTCTGCATATAGTTAACGCTCGTATGAGGCTTCTATTTAAGAAATCGACTTGAATTTTTTATACAAAATAGAGCTTTCGACTGTACTTACGATACTATAAAAAAAAATTAAAAATTAAAAAATAAAAGTATTTTTTTTTCAAAACACGTTTAGTGTGATGAGTCGATCGACCCACCATACATACGCTTATAAGATTTTCAATATAGTTTAGGTCAGTGTGAGCTTATTTATACATATTTGAATTTTAATTTTTGTGACAGTATAGAATTCTTAAGCATCCTGTGTATGTTTGTTAGCAAAATCCATTTTATCAATTTTTTGCAAAATGGCGACAAGTATTAAAATTCAATCACTTATAACTCAGTAGTGTTAAATTTTGTCAAAAAGGTCTCTATACATGAAATGTTAAAAAGCCTAAAGTTCATCTAAGTAAAATATAAAAAATATATATTTTTGCTTGAAAACAAGCGATGTATCAGTTCGATCGTACCCCCATACTAGCCATTTTGAGACTTTCGGAAGAGTTAACGCTCTTAACTGTTTGGTTTCGAAGGTAAAAATTTAAATTTTGAGTATCGCATAGAACTAACGTGCAGCCCCTATACGTTATGTTTAAAAAAAATATATAAATTTTTTTTTCAAAATGGCGGCTAATGTAAAAATTCAAAGTGTCATAACTTTGCTAAGTGAAATCCTACTAAAAAATGTCTAATGCAAAAAGTGTTTGGAATTTTAATTTGCATATAAAAGCAATTTTTAATTATTTTTTTTTTAATAAAAACCGAGTCTTACCATATATTGACCGAGACCTCGAACGAGCTTTTATGCGACTCTGCATATAGTTAACGCTCGTATGAGGCTTCTATTTAAGAAATCGACTTGAATTTTTTATACAAAATAGAGCTTTCGACTATACTTACGATACTATAAAAAAAAATTAAAAATTAAAAATTAAAAAATAAAAGTATTTTTTTTAAAACACGTTTAGTGTGATGAGTCGATCGACCCACCATACATACGCTCATAAGATTTTCAATATAGTTTAGGTCAGTGTGAGCTTATTTATACATATTTGAATTTTAATTTTTGTGACAGTATAGAATTTTTGAGCATCCTGTGTATGTTTGTTAGCAAAATCCATTTTGTCAATTTTTTGCAAAATGGCGACAAGTATTAAAATTCAATCACTTATAACTAAATAGTGTTGAATTTTGTCAAAAAGGTCTTTATACATGAAATGTTGAGAAGCCTACAGTTCATCTAAGTAAAATATAAAAAATATATATTTTTGCTTGAAAACAAGCGATGTATCAGTTCGATCGTACCCCCATACTAGCCATTTTGAGACTTTCGGAAGAGTTAACGCTCTTAACTGTTTGGTTTCGAAGATAAAAATTTAAATTTTGAGTATCGCATAGAACTAACGTGCAGCCCCTATACGTTATGTTTAAAAAAAATATATAAATTTTTTTTTCAAAATGGCGGCTAATGTAAAAATTCAAAGTGTCATAACTTTGCTAAATGAAATCCTACTAAAAAATGTCTAATGCAAAAAGTGTTTGGAATTTTAATTTGCATATAAAAGCAATTTTTAATTATTTTTTTTTTTAATAAAAACCGAGTCTTACCATATATTGACCGAGACCTCGAACGAGCTTTTATGCGACTCTGCATATAGTTAACGCTCGTATGAGGCTTCTATTTAAGAAATCGACTTGAATTTTTTATACAAAATAGAGCTTTCGACTATACTTACGATACTATAAAAAAAAATTAAAAATTAAAAAATAAAAGTATTTTTTTTTCAAAACACGTTTAGTGTGATGAGTCGATCGACCCACCATACATACGCTCATAAGATTTTCAATATAGTTTAGGTCAGTGTGAGCTTATTTATACATATTTGAATTTTAATTTTTGTGACAGTATAGAATTCTTAAGCATCCTGTGTATGTTTGTTAGCAAAATCCATTTTGTCAATTTTTTGCAAAATGGCGACAAGTATTAAAATTCAATCACTTATAACTCAGTAGTGTTGAATTTTGTCAAAAAGGTCTCTATACATGAAATGTTGAGAAGCCTAAAGTTCATCTAAGTAAAATATAAAAAATATATATTTTTGCTTGAAAACAAGCGATGTATCAGTTCGATCGTACCCCCATACTAGCTATTTTGAGACTTTCGGAAGAGTTAACGCTCTTAACTGTTTGGTTTCTAAGATAAAAATTTAAATTTTAAGTATCGCATAGAACTAACGTGCAGCCCCTATACGTTATGTTTAAAAAAAATATATAAAAATATTTTTTTAAAATGGCGGCTAATGTAAAAATTCAAAGTGTCATAACTTTGCTAAGTGAAATCCTACCAAAAAATGTCTAATGCAAAAAGTGTTTGGAATTTTAATTTGCATATAAAAGCAATTTTTAATTATTTTTTTTTCAATAAAAACCGAGTCTTACCATATATTGACCGAGACCTCGAACGAGCTTTTATGCGACTCTGCATATAGTTAACGCTCGTATGAGGCTTCTATTTAAGAAATCGACTTGAATTTTTTATACAAAATAGAGCTTTCGACTATACTTACGTTACTATAAAAAAAAATTAAAAATTAAAAATTAAAAAATAAAAGTATTTTTTTTAAAACACGTTTAGTGTGATGAGTCGATCGACCCACCATACATACGCTCATAAGATTTTCAATATAGTTTAGGTCAGTGTGAGCTTATTTATACATATTTGAATTTTAATTTTTGTGACAGTATAGAATTTTTGAGCATCCTGTGTATGTTTGTTAGCAAAATCCATTTTGTCAATTTTTTGCAAAATGGCGACAAGTATTAAAATTCAATCACTTATAACTAAATATTGTTGAATTTTGTCAAAAAGGTCTCTATACATGAAATGTTAAGAAGCCTACAGTTCATCTAAGTAAAATATAAAAAATATATATTTTTGCTTGAAAACAAGCGATGTATCAGTTCGATCGTACCCCCATACTAGCCATTTTGAGACTTTCGGAAGAGTTAACGCTCTTAACTGTTTGGTTTCGAAGGTAAAAATTTAAATTTTGAGTATCGCATAGAACTAACGTGCAGCCCCTATACGTTATGTTTAAAAAAAATATATAAATTTTTTTTTCTAAATGGCGGCTAATGTAAAAATTCAAAGTGTCATAACTTTGCTAAATGAAATCCTACTAAAAAATGTCTAATGCAAAAAGTGTTTGAAATTTTAATTTGCATATAAAAGCAATTTTTAATTATTTTTTTTTTTAATAAAAACCGAGTCTTACCATATATTGACCGAGACCTCGAACGAGCTTTTATGCGACTCTGCATATAGTTAACGCTCGTATGAGGCTTCTATTTAAGAAATCGACTTGAATTTTTTATACAAAATAGAGCTTTCGACTATACTTACGATACTATAAAAAAAAATTAAAAATTAAAAAATAAAAGTATTTTTTTTTCAAAACACGTTTAGTGTGATGAGTCGATCGACCCACCATACATACGCTCATAAGATTTTCAATATAGTTTAGGTCAGTGTGAGCTTATTTATACATATTTGAATTTTAATTTTTGTGACAGTATAGAATTCTTAAGCATCCTGTGTATGTTTGTTAGCAAAATCCATTTTGTCAATTTTTTGCAAAATGGCGACAAGTATTAAAATTCAATCACTTATAACTCAGTAGTGTTGAATTTTGTCAAAAAGGTCTCTATACATGAAATGTTGAGAAGCCTAAAGTTCATCTAAGTAAAATATAAAAAATATATATTTTTGCTTGAAAACAAGCGATGTATCAGTTCGATCGTACCCCCATACTAGCTATTTTGAGACTTTCGGAAGAGTTAACGCTCTTAACTGTTTGGTTTCTAAGATAAAAATTTAAATTTTAAGTATCGCATAGAACTAACGTGCAGCCCCTATACGTTATGTTTAAAAAAAATATATAAAAATATTTTTTCAAAATGGCGGCTAATGTAAAAATTCAAAGTGTCATAACTTTGCTAAGTGAAATCCTACCAAAAAATGTCTAATGCAAAAAGTGTTTGGAATTTTAATTTGCATATAAAAGCAATTTTTAATTATTTTTTTTTTAATAAAAACCGAGTCTTACCATATATTGACCGAGACCTCGAACGAGCTTTTATGCGACTCTGCATATAGTTAACGCTCGTATGAGGCTTCTATTTAAGAAATCGACTTGAATTTTTTATACAAAATAGAGCTTTCGACTATACTTACGTTACTATAAAAAAAAATTAAAAATTAAAAATTAAAAAATAAAAGTATTTTTTTTAAAACACGTTTAGTGTGATGAGTCGATCGACCCACCATACATACGCTCATAAGATTTTTAATATAGTTTAGGTCAGTGTGAGCTTATTTATACATATTTGAATTTTAATTTTTGTGACAGTATAGAATTTTTGAGCATCCTGTGTATGTTTGTTAGCAAAATCCATTTTGTCAATTTTTTGCAAAATGGCGACAAGTATTAAAATTTAATCACTTATAACTAAATAGTGTTGAATTTTGTCAAAAAGGTCTCTATACATGAAATGTTAAGAAGCCTACAGTTCATCTAAGTAAAATATAAAAAATATATATTTTTGCTTGAAAACAAGCGATGTATCAGTTCGATCGTACCCCCATACTAGCCATTTTAAGACTTTCGAAAGAGTTAACGCTCTTAACTGTTTGGTTTCATAGATAAAAATTTAAATTTTGAGTATCGCATAGAACTAACGTGCAGCCCCTATACGTTATGTTTAAAAAAAATATATAAAATTTTTTTTGAAAATGGCGGCTAATGTAAAAATTCAAAGTGTCATAACTTTGCTAAATGAAATCCTACTAGTAAATGTCTAATGCAAAAAGTGTTTGGAATTTTAATTTGCATATAAAAGCAATTTTTAATTATTTTTTTTTTTAAAAAAACCGAGTCTTACCATATATTGACCGAGACCTCGAACGAGCTTTTATGCGACTCTGCATATAGTCAACGCTCGTATGAGGCTTCTATTTAAGAAATTGACTTGAATTTTTTATACAAAATAGAGCTTTCGACTATACTTACGATACTATAAAAAAAAATTAAAAATTAAAAAATTAAAGTATTTTTTTTTCAAAACACGTTTAGTGTGATGAGTCGATCGACCCACCATACATACGCTCATAAGATTTTCAATATAGTTTAGGTCAGTGTGAGCTTATTTATACATATTTGAATTTTAATTTTTGTGACAGTATAGAATTTTTGAGCATCCTGTGTATGTTTGTTAGCAAAATCCATTTTGTCAATTTTTTGCAAAATGGCGACAAGTATTAAAATTCAATCACTTATAACTAAATAGTGTTGAATTTTGTCAAAAAGGTCTCTATACATGAAATGTTGAGAAGCCTACAGTTCATCTAAGTAAAATATAAAAAATATATATTTTTGCTTGAAAACAAGCGATGTATCAGTTCGATCGTACCCCCATACTAGCCATTTTGAGACTTTCGGAAGAGTTAACGCTCTTAACTGTTTGGTTTCGAAGATAAAAATTTAAATTTTGAGTATCGCATAGAACTAACGTGCAGCCCCTATACGTTATGTTTAAAAAAAATATATAAATTTTTTTTTCAAAATGGCGGCTAATGTAAAAATTCAAAGTGTCATAACTTTGCTAAATGAAATCCTACTAAAAAATGTCTAATGCAAAAAGTGTTTGGAATTTTAATTTGCATATAAAAGCAATTTTTAATTATTTTTTTTTTTAATAAAAACCGAGTCTTACCATATATTGACCGAGACCTCGAACGAGCTTTTATGCGACTCTGCATATAGTTAACGCTCGTATGAGGCTTTTATTTAAGAAATCGACTTGAATTTTTTATACAAAATAGAGCTTTCGACTATACTTACGATACTATAAAAAAAATTTAAAATTAAAAAATAAAAGTATTTTTTTTTCAAAACACGTTTAGTGTGATGAGTCGATCGACCCACCATACATACGCTCATAAGATTTTCAATATAGTTTAGGTCAGTGTGAGCTTATTTATACATATTTGAATTTTAGTTTTTGTGACAGTATAGAATTCTTAAGCATCCTGTGTATGTTTGTTAGCAAAATCCATTTTGTCAATTTTTTGCAAAATGGCGACAAGTATTAAAATTCAATCACTTATAACTCAGTAGTGTTGAATTTTGTCAAAAAGGTCTCTATACATGAAATGTTGAGAAGCCTAAAGTTCAACTAAGTAAAATATAAAAAATATATATTTTTGCTTGAAAACAAGCGATGTATCAGTTCGATCGTACCCCCATACTAGCCATTTTGAGACTTTCGGAAGAGTTAACGCTCTTTACTGTTTGGTTTCGAAGATAAAAATTTAAATTTTGAGTATCGCATAGAACTAACGTGCAGCCCCTATACGTTATGTTTAAAAAAAATATATAAAATTTTTTTTGAAAATGGCGGCTAATGTAAAAATTCAAAGTGTCATAACTTTGCTAAATGAAATCCTACTAGTAAATGTCTAATGCAAAAAGTGTTTGGAATTTTAATTTGCATATAAAAGCAATTTTTAATTATTTTTTTTTTTAAAAAAACCGAGTCTTACCATATATTGACCGAGACCTCGAACGAGCTTTTATGCGACTCTGCATATAGTCAACGCTCGTATGAGGCTTCTATTTAAGAAATCGACTTGAATTTTTTATACAAAATAGAGCTTTCGACTATACTTACGATACTATAAAAAACAATTAAAAATTAAAAAATAAAAGTATTTTTTTTAAAACACGTTTAGTGTGATGAGTCGATCGACCCACCATACATACGCTCATAAGATTTTCAATATAGTTAAGGTCAGTGTGAGCTTATTTATACATATTTGAATTTTAATTTTTGTGACAGTATAGAATTTTTGAGCATCCTGTGTATGTTTGTTAGCAAAATCCATTTTGTCAATTTTTTGCAAAATGGCGACAAGTATTAAAATTCAATCACTTATAACTAAATAGTGTTGAATTTTGTCAAAAAGGTCTCTATACATGAAATGTTGAGAAGCCTACAGTTCATCTAAGTAAAATATAAAAAATATATATTTTTGCTTGAAAACAAGCGATGTATCAGTTCGATCGTACCCCCATACTAGCCATTTTGAGACTTTCGGAAGAGTTAACGCTCTTTACTGTTTGGTTTCGAAGATAAAAATTTAAATTTTGAGTATCGCATAGAACTAACGTGCAGCCCCTATACGTTATGTTTAAAAAAAATATATAAAATTTTTTTTGAAAATGGCGGCTAATGTAAAAATTAAAAGTGTCATAACTTTGCTAAATGAAATCCTACTAGTAAATGTCTAATGCAAAAAGTGTTTGGAATTTTAATTTGCATATAAAAGCAATTTTTAATTATTTTTTTTTTTAAAAAAACCGAGTCTTACCATATATTGACCGAGACCTCGAACGAGCTTTTATGCGACTCTGCATATAGTCAACGCTCGTATGAGGCTTCTATTTAAGAAATCGACTTGAATTTTTTATATAAAATAGAGCTTTCGACTATACTTACGTTACTATAAAAAAAAATTAAAAATTAAAAATTAAAAAATAAAAGTATTTTTTTTAAAACACGTTTAGTGTGATGAGTCGATCGACCCACCATACATACGCTCATAAGATTTTCAATATAGTTTAGGTCAGTGTGAGCTTATTTATACATATTTGAATTTTAATTTTTGTGACAGTATAGAATTTTTGAGCATCCTGTGTATGTTTGTTAGCAAAATCCATTTTGTCAATTTTTTGCAAAATGGCGACAAGTATTAAAATTCAATCACTTATAACTCAGTAGTGTTGAATTTTGTCAAAAAGGTCTCTATACATGAAATGTTGAGAAGCCTAAAGTTCAACTAAGTAAAATATAAAAAATATATATTTTTGCTTGAAAACAAGCGATGTATCAGTTCGATCGTACCCCCATACTAGCTATTTTGAGACTTTCGGAAGAGTTAACGCTCTTAACTGTTTGGTTTCTAAGATAAAAATTTAAATTTTAAGTATCGCATAGAACTAACGTGCAGCCCCTATACGTTATGTTTAAAAAAAATATATAAAAATATTTTTTCAAAATGGCGGCTAATGTAAAAATTCAAAGTGTCATAACTTTGCTAAGTGAAATCCTACCAAAAAATGTCTAATGCAAAAAGTGTTTGGAATTTTAATTTGCATATAAAAGCAATTTTTAATTATTTTTTTTTTATTAAAAACCGAGTCTTACCATATATTGACCGAGACCTCGAACGAGCTTTTATGCGACTCTGCATATAGTTAACGCTCGTATGAGGCTTCTATTTAAGAAATCGACTTGAATTTTTTATACAAAATAGAGCTTTCGACTATACTTACGTTACTATAAAAAAAAATTAAAAATTAAAAATTAAAAAATAAAAGTATTTTTTTTAAAACACGTTTAGTGTGATGAGTCGATCGACCCACCATACATACGCTCATAAGATTTTCAATATAGTTTAGGTCAGTGTGAGCTTATTTATACATATTTGTATTTTAATTTTTGTGACAGTATAGAATTTTTGAGCATCCTGTGTATGTTTGTTAGCAAAATCCATTTTGTCAATTTTTTGCAAAATGGCGACAAGTATTAAAATTCAATCACTTATAACTAAATAGTGTTGAATTTTGTCAAAAAGGTCTCTATACATGAAATGTTAAGAAGCCTACAGTTCATCTAAGTAAAATATAAAAAATATATATTTTTGCTTGAAAACAAGCGATGTATCAGTTCGATCGTACCCCCATACTAGCCATTTTGAGACTTTCGGAAGAGTTAACGCTCTTAACTGTTTGGTTTCATAGATAAAAATTTAAATTTTGAGTATCGCATAGAACTAACGTGCAGCCCCTATACGTTATGTTTAAAAAAAATATATAAAATTTTTTTTGAAAATGGCGGCTAATGTAAAAATTCAAAGTGTCATAACTTTGCTAAATGAAATCCTACTAGTAAATGTCTAATGCAAAAAGTGTTTGGAATTTTAATTTGCATATAAAAGCAATTTTTAATTATTTTTTTTTTTAAAAAAACCGAGTCTTACCATATATTGACCGAGACCTCGAACGAGCTTTTATGCGACTCTGCATATAGTCAACGCTCGTATGAGGCTTCTATTTAAGAAATTGACTTGAATTTTTTATACAAAATAGAGCTTTCGACTATACTTACGATACTATAAAAAAAAATTAAAAATTAAAAAATTAAAGTATTTTTTTTTCAAAACACGTTTAGTGTGATGAGTCGATCGACCCACCATACATACGCTGATAAGATTTTCAATATAGTTTAGGTCAGTGTGAGCTTATTTATACATATTTGAATTTTAATTTTTGTGACAGTATAGAATTCTTAAGCATCCTGTGTATGTTTGTTAGCAAAATCCATTTTGTCAATTTTTTGCAAAATGGCGACAAGTATTGAAATTCAATCACTTATAACTCAGTAGTGTTAAATTTTGTCAAAAAGGTCTCTATACATGAAATGTTGAGAAGCCTAAAGTTCAACTAAGTAAAATATAAAAAATATATATTTTTGCTTGAAAACAAGCGATGTATCAGTTCGATCGTACCCCCATACTAGCCATTTTGAGACTTTCGGAAGAGTTAACGCTCTTTACTGTTTGGTTTCGAAGATAAAAATTTAAATTTTGAGTATCGCATAGAACTAACGTGCAGCCCCTATACGTTATGTATAAAAAAAATATATAAAATTTTTTTTGAAAATGGCGGCTAATGTAAAAATTCAAAGTGTCATAACTTTGCTAAATGAAATCCTACTAGTAAATGTCTAATGCAAAAAGTGTTTGGAATTTTAATTTGCACATAAAAGCAATTTTTAATTATTTTTTTTTTTAAAAAAACCATGTCTTACCATATATTGACCGAGACCTCGAACGAGCTTTTATGCCACTCTGCATATAGTCAACGCTCGTATGAGGCTTCTATTTAAGAAATCGACTTCAATTTTTTATACAAAATAGAGCTTTCGACTATACTTACGTTACTATAAAAAAAAATTAAAAATTAAAAATTAAAAAATAAAAGTATTTTTTTTAAAACACGTTTAGTGTGATGAGTCGATCGACCCACCATACATACGCTCATAAGATTTTCAATATAGTTTAGGTCAGTGTGAGCTTATTTATACATATTTGAATTTTAATTTTTGTGACAGTATAGAATTTTTGAGCATCCTGTGTATGTTTGTTAGCAAAATCCATTTTGTCAATTTTTTGCAAAATGGCGACAAGTATTAAAATTCAATCACTTATAACTAAATAGTGTTGAATTTTGTCAAAAAGGTCTCTATACATGAAATGTTGAGAAGCCTACAGTTCATCTAAGTAAAATATAAAAAATATATATTTTTGCTTGAAAACAAGCGATGTATCAGTTCGATCGTACCCCCATACTAGCCATTTTGAGACTTTCGGAAGAGTTAACGCTCTTAACTGTTTGGTTTCGAAGATAAAAATTTAAATTTTGAGTATCGCATAGAACTAACGTGCAGCCCCTATACGTTATGTTTAAAAAAAATATATAAAATTTTTTTTAAAATGGCGGCTAATGTAAAAATTCAAAGTGTCATAACTTTGCTAAATGAAATCCTACTAAGAAATGTCAAATGCAAAAAGTGTTTGGAATTTGAATTTGCATATAAAAGCAATTTTTAATTATTTTTTTTTTAATAAAAACCGAGTCTTACCATATATTGACCGAGACCTCGAACGAGCTTTTATGCGACTCTGCATATAGTTAACGCTCGTATGAGGCTTCTATTTAAGAAATCGACTTGAAGTTTTTATACAAAATAGAGCTTTCGACTATACTTACGATACTATAAAAAAAAATTAAAAATTAAAAAATAAAAGTATTTTTTTTTCAAAACACGTTAAGTGTGATGAGTCGATCGACCCACCATACATACGCTCATAAGATTTTCAATATAGTTTAGGTCAGTGTGAGCTTATTTATACATATTTAAATTTTAATTTTTGTGACAGTATAGAATTCTTAAGCATCCTGTGTATGTTTGTTAGCAAAATCCATTTTGTCAATTTTTTGCAAAATGGCGACAAGTATTAAAATTCAATCACTTATAACTCAGTAGTGTTGAATTTTGTCAAAAAGGTCTCTATACATGAAATGTTGAGAAGCCTAAAGTTCATCTAAGTAAAATATAAAAAATATATATTTTTGCTTGAAAACAAGCGATGTATCAGTTCGATCGTACCCCCATACTAGCCATTTTGAGACTTTCGGAAGAGTTAACGCTCTTTACTGTTTGGTTTCGAAGATAAAAATTTAAATTTTGAGTATCGCATAGAACTAACGTGCAGCCCCTATACGTTATGTTTAAAAAAAATATATAAAATTTTTTTTGAAAATGGCGGCTAATGTAAAAATTCAAAGTGTCATAACTTTGCTAAATGAAATCCTACTAGTAAATGTCTAATGCAAAAAGTGTTTGGAATTTTAATTTGCATATAAAAGCAATTTTTAATTATTTTTTTTTTTAAAAAAACCGAGTCTTACCATATATTGACCGAGACCTCGAACGAGCTTTTATGCGACTCTGCATATAGTCAACGCTCGTATGAGGCTTCTATTTAAGAAATCGACTTGAATTTTTTATACAAAATAGAGCTTTCGACTATACTTACGTTACTATAAAAAAAAATTAAAAATTAAAAATTAAAAAATAAAAGTATTTTTTTTAAAACACGTTTAGTGTGATGAGTCGATCGACCCACCATACATACGCTCATAAGATTTTCAATATAGTTTAGGTCAGTGTGAGCTTATTTATACATATTTGAATTTTAATTTTTGTGACAGTATAGAATTTTTGAGCATTCTGTGTATGTTTGTTAGCAAAATCCATTTTGTCAATTTTTTGCAAAATGGCGACAAGTATTAAAATTCAATCACTTATAACTAAATAGTGTTGAATTTTGTCAAAAAGGTCTCTATACATGAAATGTTGAGAAGCCTACAGTTCATCTAAGTAAAATATAAAAAATATATATTTTTGCTTGAAAACAAGCGATGTATCAGTTCGATCGTACCCCCATACTAGCCATTTTGAGACTTTCGGAAGAGTTAACGCTCTTAACTGTTTGGTTTCGAAGATAAAAATTTAAATTTTGAGTATCGCATAGAACTAACGTGCAGCCCCTATACGTTATGTTTAAAAAAAATATATAAATTTTTTTTTCAAAATGGCGGCTAATGTAAAAATTCAAAGTGTCATAACTTTGCTAAATGAAATCCTACTAAAAAATGTCTAATGCAAAAAGTGTTTGGAATTTTAATTTGCATATAAAAGCAATTTTTAATTATTTTTTTTTTTAATAAAAACCGAGTCTTACCATATATTGACCGAGACCTCGAACGAGCTTTTATGCGACTCTGCATATAGTTAACGCTCGTATGAGGCTTCTATTTAAGAAATCGACTTGAATTTTTTATACAAAATAGAGCTTTCGACTATACTTACGATACTATAAAAAAAAATTAAAAATAAAAAATAAAAGTATTTTTTTTTCAAAACACGTTTAGTGTGATGAGTCGATCGACCCACCATACATACGCTCATAAGATTTTCAATATAGTTTAGGTCAGTGTGAGCTTATTTATACATATTTGAATTTTAATTTTTGTGACAGTATAGAATTCTTAAGCATCCTGTGTATGTTTGTTAGCAAAATCCATTTTGTCAATTTTTTGCAAAATGGCGACAAGTATTAAAATTCAATCACTTATAACTCAGTAGTGTTGAATTTTGTCAAAAAGGTCTCTATACATGAAATGTTGAGAAGCCTAAAGTTCATCTAAGTAAAATATAAAAAATATATATTTTTGCTTGAAAACAAGCGATGTATCAGTTCGATCGTACCCCCATACTAGCTATTTTGAGACTTTCGGAAGAGTTAACGCTCTTAACTGTTTGGTTTCTAAGATAAAAATTTAAATTTTAAGTATCGCATAGAACTAACGTGCAGCCCCTATACGTTATGTTTAAAAAAAATATATAAAAATATTTTTTCAAAATGGCGGCTAATGTAAAAATTCAAAGTGTCATAACTTTGCTAAGTGAAATCCTACCAAAAAATGTCTAAAGCAAAAAGTGTTTGGAATTTTAATTTGCATATAAAAGCAATTTTTAATTATTTTTTTTTTAATAAAAACCGAGTCTTACCATATATTGACCGAGACCTCGAACGAGCTTTTATGCGACTCTGCATATAGTTAACGCTCGTATGAGGCTTCTATTTAAGAAATCGACTTGAATTTTTTATACAAAATAGAGCTTTCGACTATACTTACGTTACTATAAAAAAAAATTAAAAATTAAAAATTAAAAAATAAAAGTATTTTTTTTAAAACACGTTTAGTGTGATGAGTCGATCGACCCACCATACATACGCTCATAAGATTTTCAATATAGTTTAGGTCAGTGTGAGCTTATTTATACATATTTGAATTTTAATTTTTGTGACAGTATAGAATTTTTGAGCATCCTGTGTATGTTTGTTAGCAAAATCCATTTTGTCAATTTTTTGCAAAATGGCGACAAGTATTAAAATTCAATCACTTATAACTAAATAGTGTTGAATTTTGTCAAAAAGGTCTCTATACATGAAATGTTAAGAAGCCTACAGTTCATCTAAGTAAAATATAAAAAATATATATTTTTGCTTGAAAACAAGCGATGTATCAGTTCGATCGTACCCCCATACTAGCCATTTTGAGACTTTCGGAAGAGTTAACGCTCTTAACTGTTTGGTTTCATAGATAAAAATTTAAATTTTGAGTATCGCATAGAACTAACGTGCAGCCCCTATACGTTATGTTTAAAAAAAATATATAAAATTTTTTTTGAAAATGGCGGCTAATGTAAAAATTCAAAGTGTCATAACTTTGCTAAATGAAATCCTACTAGTAAATGTCTAATGCAAAAAGTGTTTGGAATTTTAATTTGCATATAAAAGCAATTTTTAATTATTTTTTTTTTTAAAAAAACCGAGTCTTACCATATATTGACCGAGACCTCGAACGAGCTTTTATGCGACTCTGCATATAGTCAACGCTCGTATGAGGCTTCTATTTAAGAAATTGACTTGAATTTTTTATACAAAATAGAGCTTTCGACTATACTTACGATACTATAAAAAAAAATTAAAAATTAAAAAATTAAAGTATTTTTTTTTCAAAACACGTTTAGTGTGATGAGTCGATCGACCCACCATACATACGCTCATAAGATTTTCAATATAGTTTAGGTCAGTGTGAGCTTATTTATACATATTTGAATTTTAATTTTTGTGACAGTATAGAATTTTTGAGCATCCTGTGTATGTTTGTTAGCAAAATCCATTTTGTCAATTTTTTGCAAAATGGCGACAAGTATTAAAATTCAATCACTTATAACTCAGTAGTGTTGAATTTTGTCAAAAAGGTCTCTATACATGAAATGTTGAGAAGCCTAAAGTTCATCTAAGTAAAATATAAAAAATATATATTTTTGCTTGAAAACAAGCGATGTATCAGTTCGATCGTACCCCCATACTAGCCATTTTGAGACTTTCGGAAGAGTTAACGCTCTTTACTGTTTGGTTTCGAAGATAAAAATTTAAATTTTGAGTATCGCATAGAACTAACGTGCAGCCCCTATACGTTATGTTTAAAAAAAATATATAAAATTTTTTTTGAAAATGGCGGCTAATGTAAAAATTCAAAGTGTCATAACTTTGCTAAATGAAATCCTACTAGTAAATGTCTAATGCAAAAAGTGTTTGGAATTTTAATTTGCATATAAAAGCAATTTTTAATTATTTTTTTTTTGATAAAAACCGAGTCTTACCATATATTGACCGAGACCTCGAACGAGCTTTTATGCGACTCTGCATATAGTCAACGCTCGTATGAGGCTTCTATTTAAGAAATCGACTTGAATTTTTTATACAAAATAGAGCTTTCGACTATACTTACGTTACTATAAAAAAAAATTAAAAATTAAAAATTAAAAAATAAAAGTATTTTTTTTAAAACACGTTTAGTGTGATGAGTCGATCGACCCACCATACATACGCTCATAAGATTTTCAATATAGTTAAGGTCAGTGTGAGCTTATTTATACATATTTGAATTTTAATTTTTGTGACAGTATAGAATTTTTGAGCATTCTGTGTATGTTTGTTAGCAAAATCCATTTTGTCAATTTTTTGCAAAATGGCGACAAGTATTAAAATTCAATCACTTATAACTAAATAGTGTTGAATTTTGTCAAAAAGGTCTCTATACATGAAATGTTGAGAAGCCTACAGTTCATCTAAGTAAAATATAAAAAATATATATTTTTGCTTGAAAACAAGCGATGTATCAGTTCGATCGTACCCCCATACTAGCCATTTTGAGACTTTCGGAAGAGTTAACGCTCTTAACTGTTTGGTTTCGAAGATAAAAATTTAAATTTTGAGTATCGCATAGAACTAACGTGCAGCCCCTATACGTTATGTTTAAAAAAAATATATAAATTTTTTTTTCAAAATGGCGGCTAATGTAAAAATTCAAAGTGTCATAACTTTGCTAAATGAAATCCTACTAAAAAATGTCTAATGCAAAAAGTGTTTGGAATTTTAATTTGCATATAAAAGCAATTTTTAATTATTTTTTTTTTTAATAAAAACCGAGTCTTACCATATATTGACCGAGACCTCGAACGAGCTTTTATGCGACTCTGCATATAGTTAACGCTCGTATGAGGCTTCTATTTAAGAAATCGACTTGAATTTTTTATACAAAATAGAGCTTTCGACTATACTTACGATACTATAAAAAAAAATTAAAAATAAAAAATAAAAGTATTTTTTTTTCAAAACACGTTTAGTGTGATGAGTCGATCGACCCACCATACATACGCTCATAAGATTTTCAATATAGTTTAGGTCAGTGTGAGCTTATTTATACATATTTGAATTTTAATTTTTGTGACAGTATAGAATTCTTAAGCATCCTGTGTATGTTTGTTAGCAAAATCCATTTTGTCAATTTTTTGCAAAATGGCGACAAGTATTAAAATTCAATCACTTATAACTCAGTAGTGTTGAATTTTGTCAAAAAGGTCTCTATACATGAAATGTTGAGAAGCCTAAAGTTCATCTAAGTAAAATATAAAAAATATATATTTTTGCTTGAAAACAAGCGATGTATCAGTTCGATCGTACCCCCATACTAGCTATTTTGAGACTTTCGGAAGAGTTAACGCTCTTAACTGTTTGGTTTCTAAGATAAAAATTTAAATTTTAAGTATCGCATAGAACTAACGTGCAGCCCCTATACGTTATGTTTAAAAAAAATATATAAAAATATTTTTTCAAAATGGCGGCTAATGTAAAAATTTAAAGTGTCATAACTTTGCTAAGTGAAATCCTACCAAAAAATGTCTAATGCAAAAAGTGTTTGGAATTTTAATTTGCATATAAAAGCAATTTTTAATTATTTTTTTTAATAAAAACCGAGTCTTACCATATATTGACCGAGACCTCGAACGAGCTTTTATGCGACTCTGCATATAGTTAACGCTCGTATGAGGCTTCTATTTAAGAAATCGACTTGAATTTTTTATACAAAATAGAGCTTTCGACTATACTTACGTTACTATAAAAAAAAATTAAAAATTAAAAATTAAAAAATAAAAGTATTTTTTTTAAAACACGTTTAGTGTGATGAGTCGATCGACCCACCATACATACGCTCATAAGATTTTCAATATAGTTTAGGTCAGTGTGAGCTTATTTATACATATTTGAATTTTAATTTTTGTGACAGTATAGAATTTTTGAGCATCCTGTGTATGTTTGTTAGCAAAATCCATTTTGTCAATTTTTTGCAAAATGGCGACAAGTATTAAAATTCAATCACTTATAACTAAATAGTGTTGAATTTTGTCAAAAAGGTCTCTATACATGAAATGTTAAGAAGCCTACAGTTCATCTAAGTAAAATATAAAAAATATATATTTTTGCTTGAAAACAAGCGATGTATCAGTTCGATCGTACCCCCATACTAGCCATTTTGAGACTTTCGGAAGAGTTAACGCTCTTAACTGTTTGGTTTCATAGATAAAAATTTAAATTTTGAGTATCGCATAGAACTAACGTGCAGCCCCTATACGTTATGTTTAAAAAAAATATATAAAATTTTTTTTGAAAATGGCGGCTAATGTAAAAATTCAAAGTGTCATAACTTTGCTAAATGAAATCCTACTAGTAAATGTCTAATGCAAAAAGTGTTTGGAATTTTAATTTGCATATAAAAGCAATTTTTAATTATTTTTTTTTTTAAAAAAACCGAGTCTTACCATATATTGACCGAGACCTCGAACGAGCTTTTATGCGACTCTGCATATAGTCAACGCTCGTATGAGGCTTCTATTTAAGAAATTGACTTGAATTTTTTATACAAAATAGAGCTTTCGACTATACTTACGATACTATAAAAAAAAATTAAAAATTAAAAAATTAAAGTATTTTTTTTTCAAAACACGTTTAGTGTGATGAGTCGATCGACCCACCATACATACGCTCATAAGATTTTCAATATAGTTTAGGTCAGTGTGAGCTTATTTATACATATTTGAATTTTAATTTTTGTGACAGTATAGAATTTTTGAGCATCCTGTGTATGTTTGTTAGCAAAATCCATTTTGTCAATTTTTTGCAAAATGGCGACAAGTATTAAAATTCAATCACTTATAACTAAATAGTGTTGAATTTTGTCAAAAAGGTCTCTATACATGAAATGTTGAGAAGCCTACAGTTCATCTAAGTAAAATATAAAAAATATATATTTTTGCTTGAAAACAAGCGATGTATCAGTTCGATCGTACCCCCATACTAGCCATTTTGAGACTTTCGGAAGAGTTAACGCTCTTAACTGTTTGGTTTCGAAGATAAAAATTTAAATTTTGAGTATCGCATAGAACTAACGTGCAGCCCCTATACGTTATGTTTAAAAAAAATATATAAAATTTTTTTTCAAAATGGCGGCTAATGTAAAAATTCAAAGTGTCATAACTTTGCTAAATGAAATCCTACTAAAAAATGTCTAATGCAAAAAGTGTTTGGAATTTTAATTTGCATATAAAAGCAATTTTTAATTATTTTTTTTTTTAATAAAAACCGAGTCTTACCATATATTGACCGAGACCTCGAACGAGCTTTTATGCGACTCTGCATATAGTTAACGCTCGTATGAGGCTTTTATTTAAGAAATCGACTTGAATTTTTTATACAAAATAGAGCTTTCGACTATACTTACGATACTATAAAAAAAATTTAAAATTAAAAAATAAAAGTATTTTTTTTTCAAAACACGTTTAGTGTGATGAGTCGATCGACCCACCATACATACGCTCATAAGATTTTCAATATAGTTTAGGTCAGTGTGAGCTTATTTATACATATTTGAATTTTAGTTTTTGTGACAGTATAGAATTCTTAAGCATCCTGTGTATGTTTGTTAGCAAAATCCATTTTGTCAATTTTTTGCAAAATGGCGACAAGTATTAAAATTCAATCACTTATAACTCAGTAGTGTTGAATTTTGTCAAAAAGGTCTCTATACATGAAATGTTGAGAAGCCTAAAGTTCAACTAAGTAAAATATAAAAAATATATATTTTTGCTTGAAAACAAGCGATGTATCAGTTCGATCGTACCCCCATACTAGCCATTTTGAGACTTTCGGAAGAGTTAACGCTCTTTACTGTTTGGTTTCGAAGATAAAAATTTAAATTTTGAGTATCGCATAGAACTAACGTGCAGCCCCTATACGTTATGTTTAAAAAAAATATATAAAATTTTTTTTGAAAATGGCGGCTAATGTAAAAATTCAAAGTGTCATAACTTTGCTAAATGAAATCCTACTAGTAAATGTCTAATGCAAAAAGTGTTTGGAATTTTAATTTGCATATAAAAGCAATTTTTAATTATTTTTTTTTTTAAAAAAACCGAGTCTTACCATATATTGACCGAGACCTCGAACGAGCTTTTATGCGACTCTGCATATAGTCAACGCTCGTATGAGGCTTCTATTTAAGAAATCGACTTGAATTTTTTATACAAAATAGAGCTTTCGACTATACTTACGATACTATAAAAAACAATTTAAAATTAAAAAATAAAAGTATTTTTTTTAAAACACGTTTAGTGTGATGAGTCGATCGACCCACCATATATACGCTCATAAGATTTTCAATATAGTTAAGGTCAGTGTGAGCTTATTTATACATATTTGAATTTTAATTTTTGTGACAGTATAGAATTTTTGAGCATCCTGTGTATGTTTGTTAGCAAAATCCATTTTGTCAATTTTTTGCAAAATGGCGACAAGTATTAAAATTCAATCACTCATAACTAAATAGTGTTGAATTTTGTCAAAAAGGTCTCTATACATGAAATGTTGAGAAGCCTACAGTTCATCTAAGTAAAATATAAAAAATATATATTTTTGCTTGAAAACAAGCGATGTATCAGTTCGATCGTACCCCCATACTAGCCATTTTGAGACTTTCGGAAGAGTTAACGCTCTTAACTGTTTGGTTTCGAAGATAAAAATTTAAATTTTGAGTATCGCATAGAACTAACGTGCAGCCCCTATACGTTATGTTTAAAAAAAATATATAAATTTTTTTTTCAAAATGGCGGCTAATGTAAAAATTCAAAGTGTCATAACTTTGCTAAATGAAATCCTACTAAAAAATGTCTAATGCAAAAAGTGTTTGGAATTTTAATTTGCATATAAAAGCAATTTTTAATTATTTTTTTTTTTAATAAAAACCGAGTCTTACCATATATTGACCGAGACCTCGAACGAGCTTTAATGCGACTCTGCATATAGTTAACGCTCGTATGAGGCTTCTATTTAAGAAATCGACTTGAATTTTTTATACAAAATAGAGCTTTCGACTATACTTACGATACTATAAAAAAAATTTAAAATTAAAAAATAAAAGTATTTTTTTTTCAAAACACGTTTAGTGTGATGAGTCGATCGACCCACCATACATACGCTCATAAGATTTTCAATATAGTTTAGGTCAGTGTGAGCTTATTTATACATATTTGAATTTTAATTTTTGTGACAGTATAGAATTCTTAAGCATCCTGTGTATGTTTGTTAGCAAAATCCATTTTGTCAATTTTTTGCAAAATGGCGACAAGTATTAAAATTCAATCACTTATAACTCAGTAGTGTTGAATTTTGTCAAAAAGGTCTCTATACATGAAATGTTGAGAAGCCTAAAGTTCATCTAAGTAAAATATAAAAAATATATATTTTTGCTTGAAAACAAGCGATGTATCAGTTCGATCGTACCCCCATACTAGCCATTTTGAGACTTTCGGAAGAGTTAACGCTCTTAACTGTTTGGTTTCATAGATTAAAATTTAAATTTTGAGTATCGCATAGAACTAACGTGCAGCCCCTATACGTTATGTTTAAAAAAAATATATAAAATTTTTTTTGAAAATGGCGGCTAATGTAAAAATTCAAAGTGTCATAACTTTGCTAAATGAAATCCTACTAGTAAATGTCTAATGCAAAAAGTGTTTGGAATTTTAATTTGCATATAAAAGCAATTTTTAATTATTTTTTTTTTTAAAAAAACCGAGTCTTACCATATATTGACCGAGACCTCGAACGAGCTTTTATGCGACTCTGCATATAGTCAACGCTCGTATGAGGCTTCTATTTAAGAAATCGACTTGAATTTTTTATACAAAATAGAGCTTTCGACTATACTTACGTTACTATAAAAAAAAATTAAAAATTAAAAATTAAAAAATAAAAGTATTTTTTTTAAAACACGTTTAGTGTGATGAGTCGATCGACCCACCATACATACGCTCATAAGATTTTCAATATAGTTTAGGTCAGTGTGAGCTTATTTATACATATTTGAATTTTAATTTTTGTGACAGTATAGAATTTTTGAGCATCCTGTGTATGTTTGTTAGCAAAATCCATTTTGTCAATTTTTTGCAAAATGGCGACAAGTATTAAAATTCAATCACTTATAACTAAATAGTGTTGAATTTTGTCAAAAAGGTCTCTATACATGAAATGTTGAGAAGCCTACAGTTCATCTAAGTAAAATATAAAAAATATATATTTTTGCTTGAAAACAAGCGATGTATCAGTTCGATCGTACCCCCATACTAGCCATTTTGAGACTTTCGGAAGAGTTAACGCTCTTAACTGTTTGGTTTCGAAGATAAAAATTTAAATTTTCAGTATCGCATAGAACTAACGTGCAGCCCCTATACGTTATGTTTAAAAAAAATATATAAATTTTTTTTTCAAAATGGCGGCTAATGTAAAAATTCAAAGTGTCATAACTTTGCTAAATGAAATCCTACTAAAAAATGTCTAATGCAAAAAGTGTTTGGAATTTTAATTTGCATATAAAAGCAATTTTTAATTATTTTTTTTTTTAATAAAAACCGAGTCTTACCATATATTGACCGAGACCTCGAACGAGCTTTTATGCGACTCTGCATATAGTTAACGCTCGTATGAGGCTTCTATTTAAGAAATCGACTTGAATTTTTTATACAAATAGAGCTTTCGACTATACTTACGATACTATAAAAAAAATTTAAAATTAAAAAATAAAAGTATTTTTTTTTCAAAACACGTTTAGTGTGATGAGTCGATCGACCCACCATACATACGCTCATAAGATTTTCAATATAGTTTAGGTCAGTGTGAGCTTATTTATACATATTTGAATTTTAATTTTTGTGACAGTATAGAATTCTTAAGCATCCTGTGTATGTTTGTTAGCAAAATCCATTTTGTCAATTTTTTGCAAAATGGCGACAAGTATTAAAATTCAATCACTTATAACTCAGTAGTGTTGAATTTTGTCAAAAAGGTCTCTATACATGAAATGTTGAGAAGCCTAAAGTTCAACTAAGTAAAATATAAAAAATATATATTTTTGCTTGAAAACAAGCGATGTATCAGTTCGATCGTACCCCCATACTAGCCATTTTGAGACTTTCGGAAGAGTTAACGCTCTTTACTGTTTGGTTTCGAAGATAAAAATTTAAATTTTGAGTATCGCATAGAACTAACGTGCAGCCCCTATACGTTATGTTTAAAAAAAATATATAAAATTTTTTTTGAAAATGGCGGCTAATGTAAAAATTCAAAGTGTCATAACTTTGCTAAATGAAATCCTACTAGTAAATGTCTAATGCAAAAAGTGTTTGGAATTTTAATTTGCATATAAAAGCAATTTTTAATTATTTTTTTTTTTAAAAAAACCGAGTCTTACCATATATTGACCGAGACCTCGAACGAGCTTTTATGCGACTCTGCATATAGTCAACGCTCGTATGAGGCTTCTATTTAAGAAATCGACTTGAATTTTTTATACAAAATAGAGCTTTCGACTATACTTACGATACTATAAAAAACAATTAAAAATTAAAAAATAAAAGTATTTTTTTTTCAAAACACGTTTAGTGTGATGAGTCGATCGACCCACCATACATACGCTCTTAAGATTTTTAATATAGTTTAGGTCAGTGTGAGCTTATTTATACATATTTGAATTTTAATTTTTGTGACAGTATAGAATTCTTAAGCATCCTGTGTATGTTTGTTAGCAAAATCCATTTTGTCAATTTTTTGCAAAATGGCGACAAGTATTAAAATTCAATCACTTATAACTCAGTAGTGTTAAATTTTGTCAAAAAGGTCTCTGTACATGAAATGTTGAGGAGCCTAAAGTTCATCTAAGTAAAATATAAAAAATATATATTTTTGCTTAAAAACAAGCGACGTATCAGTTCGATCGTACCCCCATACTAGCCATTTTGAGACTTTCGGAAGAGTTAACGCTCTTAACTGTTTGGTTTCCAAGATAAAAATTTAAATTTTGAGTATCGCATAGAACTAACGTGCAGCCCCTATACATTATGTTTAAAAAAAATATATAAATTTTTTTTTCAAAATGGCGGCTAATGTAAAAATTCAAAGTGTCATAACTTTGCTAAATAAAATCCTACTAAAAAATGTCTAATGCAAAAAGTGTTTGGAATTTTAATTTGCATATAAAAGCAATTTTTAATTATTTTTTTTTTAAAAAAAACCGAGTCTTACCATATATTGACCGAGACCTCGAACGAGCTTTTATGCGACTCTGCATATAGTTAACGCTCGTATGAGGCTTTTATTTAAGAAATCGACTTAAATTTTTTATACAAAATATAGCTTTCGACTTACTTACGATATTATAAAAAAAAATTAAAAATTAAAAAATAAAAGTATTTTTTTTTCAAAACACGTTTAGTGTGATGAGTCGATCGACCCACCATACATACGCTCTTAAGATTTTCAATATAGTTTAGGTCAGTGTGAGCTTATTTATACATATTTGAATTTTAATTTTTGTGACAGTATAGAATTCTTAAGCATCCTGTGTATGTTTGTTAGCAAAATCCATTTGGTCAATTTTTTGCAAAATGGCGACAAGTATTAAAATTCAATCACTTATAACTCAGTAGTGTTGAATTTTGTCAAAAAGGTCTCTATACATGAAATGTTGAGGAGCCTAAAGTTCATCTAAGTAAAATATAAAAAATATATATTTTTGCTTGAAAACAAGCGACGTATCAGTTCGATCGTACCCCCATACTAGCCATTTTGAGACTTTCGGAAGAGTTAACGCTCTTTACTGTTTGGTTTCGAAGATAAAAATTTAAATTTTGAGTATCGCATAGAACTAACGTGCAGCCCCTATACGTTATGTTTAAAAAAAATATATAAAATTTTTTTTGAAAATGGCGGCTAATGTAAAAATTCAAAGTGTCATAACTTTGCTAAATGAAATCCTACTAGTAAATGTCTAATGCAAAAAGTGTTTGGAATTTTAATTTGCATATAAAAGCAATTTTTAATTATTTTTTTTTTTAAAAAAACCGAGTCTTACCATATATTGACCGAGACCTCGAACGAGCTTTTATGCGACTCTGCATATAGTCAACGCTCGTATGAGGCTTCTATTTAAGAAATCGACTTGAATTTTTTATACAAAATAGAGCTTTCGACTATACTTACGATACTATAAAAAACAATTAAAAATTAAAAAATAAAAGTATTTTTTTTAAAACACGTTTAGTGTGATGAGTCGATCGACCCACCATACATACGCTCATAAGATTTTCAATATAGTTTAGGTCAGTGTGAGCTTATTTATACATATTTGAATTTTAATTTTTGTGACAGTATAGAATTTTTGAGCATCCTGTGTATGTTTGTTAGCAAAATCCATTTTGTCAATTTTTTGCAAAATGGCGACAAGTATTAAAATTCAATCACTTATAACTAAATAGTGTTGAATTTTGTCAAAAAGGTCTCTATACATGAAATGTTGAGAAGCCTACAGTTCATCTAAGTAAAATATAATAATATATATTTTTGCTTGAAAACAAGCGATGTATCAGTTCGATCGTACCCCCATACTAGCCATTTTGAGACTTTCGGAAGAGTTAACGCTCTTAACTGTTTGGTTTCAAAGATAAAAATTTAAATTTTGAGTATCGCATAGAACTAACGTGCAGCCCCTATACGTTATGTTTAAAAAAAATATATAAATTTTTTTTTCAAAATGGCGGCTAATGTAAAAATTCAAAGTGTCATAACTTTGCTAAATGAAATCCTACTAAAAAATGTCTAATGCAAAAAGTGTTTGGAATTTTAATTTGCATATAAAAGCAATTTTTAATTATTTTTTTTTTTAATAAAAACCGAGTCTTACCATATATTGACCGAGACCTCGAACGAGCTTTTATGCGACTCTGCATATAGTTAACGCTCGTATGAGGCTTCTATTTAAGAAATCGACTTGAATTTTTTATACAAATAGAGCTTTCGACTATACTTACGATACTATAAAAAAAATTTAAAATTAAAAAATAAAAGTATTTTTTTTTCAAAACACGTTTAGTGTGATGAGTCGATCGACCCACCATACATACGCTCATAAGATTTTCAATATAGTTTAGGTCAGTGTGAGCTTATTTATACATATTTGAATTTTAATTTTTGTGACAGTATAGAATTCTTAAGCATCCTGTGTATGTTTGTTAGCAAAATCCATTTTGTCAATTTTTTGCAAAATGGCGACAAGTATTAAAATTCAATCACTTATAACTCAGTAGTGTTGAATTTTGTCAAAAAGGTCTCTATACATGAAATGTTGAGAAGCCTAAAGTTCAACTAAGTAAAATATAAAAAATATATATTTTTGCTTGAAAACAAGCGATGTATCAGTTCGATCGTACCCCCATACTAGCCATTTTGAGACTTTCGGAAGAGTTAACGCTCTTTACTGTTTGGTTTCGAAGATAAAAATTTAAATTTTGAGTATCGCATAGAACTAACGTGCAGCCCCTATACGTTATGTTTAAAAAAAATATATAAAATTTTTTTTGAAAATGGCGGCTAATGTAAAAATTCAAAGTGTCATAACTTTGCTAAATGAAATCCTACTAGTAAATGTCTAATGCAAAAAGTGTTTGGAATTTTAATTTGCATATAAAAGCAATTTTTAATTATTTTTTTTTTTAAAAAAACCGAGTCTTACCATATATTGACCGAGACCTCGAACGAGCTTTTATGCGACTCTGCATATAGTCAACGCTCGTATGAGGCTTCTATTTAAGAAATCGACTTGAATTTTTTATACAAAATAGAGCTTTCGACTATACTTACGATACTATAAAAAACAATTAAAAATTAAAAAATAAAAGTATTTTTTTTTCAAAACACGTTTAGTGTGATGAGTCGATCGACCCACCATACATACGCTCTTAAGATTTTCAATATAGTTTAGGTCAGTGTGAGCTTATTTATACATATTTGAATTTTAATTTTTGTGACAGTATAGAATTCTTAAGCATCCTGTGTATGTTTGTTAGCAAAATCCATTTTGTCAATTTTTTGCAAAATGGCGACAAGTATTAAAATTCAATCACTTATAACTCAGTAGTGTTAAATTTTGTCAAAAAGGTCTCTTTACATGAAATGTTGAGGAGCCTAAAGTTCATCTAAGTAAAATATAAAAAATATATATTTTTGCTTGAAAACAAGCGACGTATCAGTTCGATCGTACCCTCATACTAGCCATTTTGAGACTTTCGGAAGAGTTAACGCTCTTAACTGTTTGGTTTCCAAGATAAAAATTTAAATTTTGAGTATCGCATAGAACTAACGTGCAGCCCCTATACATTATGTTTAAAAAAAATATATAAATTTTTTTTTCAAAATAGCGGCTAATGTAAAAATTCAAAGTGTCATAACTTTGCTAAATAAAATCCTACTAAAAAATGTCTAATGCAAAAAGTGTTTGGAATTTTAATTTGCATATAAAAGCAATTTTTAATTATTTTTTTTTTGATAAAAACCGAGTCTTACCATATATTGACCGAGACCTCGAACGAGCTTTTATGCGACTCTGCATATAGTTAACGCTCGTACGAGGTTTCTATTAAAGAAATCGACTTGAATTTTTAATACAAAATAGAGCTTTCGACTATACTTACGATACTATAAAAAAAAATTAAAAATTAAAAAATAAAAGTATTTTTTTTTCAAAACACGTTTAGTGTGATGAGTCGATCGACCCACCATACATACGCTCATAAGATTTTCAATATAGTTTAGGTCAGTGTGAGCTTATTTATACATATTTGAATTTTAATTTTTGTGACAGTATAGAATTCTTAAGCATCCTGTGTATGTTTGTTAGCAAAATCCATTTTGTCAATTTTTTGCAAAATGGCGACAAGTATTGAAATTCAATCACTTATAACTCAGTAGTGTTCAATTTTGTCAAAAAGGTCTCTATACATGAAATGTTTAGAAGCCTAAAGTTCATCAGAATAAAATATAAAAAATATATATTTTTGCTTGAAAACAAGCGATGTATCAGTTCGATCGTACCCCCATACTAGCCATTTTGAGACTTTCGGAAGAGTTAACGCTCTTAACTGTTTGGTTTCGAAGATAAAAATTTAAATTTTGAGTATCGCATAGAACTAACGTGCAGCCCCTATACGTTATGTTTAAAAAAAATATATAAAATTTTTTTTCAAAATGGCGGCTAATGTAAAAATTCAAAGTGTCATAACTTTGCTAAATGAAATCATACTAAAAAATGTCTAATGCAAAAAGTGTTTGGAATTTTAATTTGCATATAAAAGCAATTTTTAATTATTTTTTTTTTTAATAAAAACCGAGTCTTACCATATATTGACCGAGACCTCGAACGAGCTTTTATGCGACTCTGCATATAGTTAACGCTCGTATGAGGCTTCTATTTAAGAAATCGACTTGAATTTTTTATACAAAATAGAGCTTTCGACTATACTTACGATACTATAAAAAAAAATTAAAAATTAAAAAATAAAAGTATTTTTTTTTCAAAACACGTTTAGTGTGATGAGTCGATCGACCCACCATACATACGCTCATAAGATTTTCAATATAGTTTAGGTCAGTGTGAGCTTATTTATACATATTTGAATTTTAATTTTTGTGACAGTATAGAATTCTTAAGCATCCTGTGTATGTTTGTTAGCAAAATCCATTTTGTCAATTTTTTGCAAAATGGCGACAAGTATTAAAATTCAATCACTTATAACTCAGTAGTGTTGAATTTTGTCAAAAAGGTCTCTATACATGAAATGTTGAGAAGCCTAAAGTTCAACTAAGTAAAATATAAAAAATATATATTTTTGCTTGAAAACAAGCGATGTATCAGTTCGATCGTACCCCCATACTAGCCATTTTGAGACTTTCGGAAGAGTTAACGCTCTTTACTGTTTGGTTTCGAAGATAAAAATTTAAATTTTGAGTATCGCATAGAACTAACGTGCAGCCCCTATACGTTATGTTTAAAAAAAATATATAAAATTTTTTTTGAAAATGGCGGCTAATGTAAAAATTCAAAGTGTCATAACTTTGCTAAATGAAATCCTAATAGTAAATGTCTAATGCAAAAAGTGTTTGGAATTTTAATTTGCATATAAAAGCAATTTTTAATTATTTTTTTTTTTAAAAAAACCGAGTCTTACCATATATTGACCGAGACCTCGAACGAGCTTTTATGCGACTCTGCATATAGTCAACGCTCGTATGAGGCTTCTATTTAAGAAATCGACTTGAATTTTTTATACAAAAAAGAGCTTTCGACTATACTTACGATACTATAAAAAACAATTAAAAATTAAAAAATAAAAGTATTTTTTTTTCAAAACACGTTTAGTGTGATGAGTCGATCGACCCACCATACATACGCTCTTAAGATTTTCAATATAGTTTAGGTCAGTGTGAGCTTATTTATACATATTTGAATTTTAATTTTTGTGACAGTATAGAATTCTTAAGCATCCTGTGTATGTTTGTTAGCAAAATCCATTTTGTCAATTTTTTGCAAAATGGCGACAAGTATTAAAATTCAATCACTTATAACTCAGTAGTGTTGAATTTTGTCAAAAAGGTCTCTTTACATGAAATGTTGAGGAGCCTAAAGTTCATCTAAGTAAAATATAAAAAATATATATTTTTGCTTGAAAACAAGCGACGTATCAGTTCGATCGTACCCCCATACTAGCCATTTTGAGACTTTCGGAAGAGTTAACGCTCTTAACTGTTTGGTTTCGAAGATAAAAATTTAAATTTTGAGTATCGCATAGAACTAACGTGCAGCCCCTATACGTTATGTTTAAAAAAAATATATAAAATTTTTTTTGAAAATGGCGGCTAATGTAAAAATTCAAAGTGTCATAACTTTGCTAAATAAAATCCTACTAGTAAATTTCTAATGCAAAAAGTGTTTGGAATTTTAATTTGCATATAAAAGCAATTTTTAATTATTTTTTTTTTTAAAAAAACCGAGTCTTACCATATATTGACCGAGACCTCGAACGAGCTTTTATGCGACTCTGCATATAGTTAACGCTCGTATGAGGCTTTTATTTAAGAAATCGACTTAAATTTTTTATACAAAATAGAGCTTTCGACTTACTTACGATATTATAAAAAAAAATTAAAAATTAAAAAATAAAAGTATTTTTTTTTCAAAACACGTTTAGTGTGATGAGTCGATCGACCCACCATACATACGCTCTTAAGATTTTCAATATAGTTTATGTCAGTGTGAGCTTATTTATACATATTTGAATTTTAATTTTTGTGACAGTATAGAATTCTTAAGCATCCTGTGTATGTTTGTTAGCAAAATCCATTTTGTCAATTTTTTGCAAAATGGCGACAAGTATTAAAATTCAATCACTTATAACTCAGTAGTGTTGAATTTTGTCAAAAAGGTCTCTATACATGAAATGTTGAGAAGCCTAAAGTTCAACTAAGTAAAATATAAAAAATATATATTTTTGCTTGAAAACAAGCGATGTATCAGTTCGATCGTACCCCCATACTAGCCATTTTGAGACTTTCGGAAGAGTTAACGCTCTTTACTGTTTGGTTTCGAAGATAAAAATTTAAATTTTGAGTATCGCATAGAACTAACGTGCAGCCCCTATACGTTATGTTTAAAAAAAATATATAAAATTTTTTTTGAAAATGGCGGCTAATGTAAAAATTCAAAGTGTCATAACTTTGCTAAATGAAATCCTACTAGTAAATGTCTAATGCAAAAAGTGTTTGGAATTTTAATTTGCATATAAAAGCAATTTTTAATTATTTTTTTTTTTAAAAAAACCGAGTCTTACCATATATTGACCGAGACCTCGAACGAGCTTTTATGCGACTCTGCATATAGTCAACGCTCGTATGAGGCTTCTATTTAAGAAATCGACTTGAATTTTTTATACAAAATAGAGCTTTCGACTATACTTACGATACTATAAAAAACAATTAAAAATTAAAAAATAAAAGTATTTTTTTTTCAAAACACGTTTAGTGTGATGAGTCGATCGACCCACCATACATACGCTCTTAAGATTTTCAATATAGTTTAGGTCAGTGTGAGCTTATTTATACATATTTGAATTTTAATTTTTGTGACAGTATAGAATTCTTAAGCATCCTGTGTATGTTTGTTAGCAAAATCCATTTTGTCAATTTTTTGCAAAATGGCGACAAGTATTAAAATTCAATCACTTATAACTCAGTAGTGTTGAATTTTGTCAAAAAGGTCTCTATACATGAAATGTTGAGGAGCCTAAAGTTCATCTAAGTAAAATATAAAAAATATATATTTTTGCTTGAAAACAAGCGACGTATCAGTTCGATCGTACCCCCATACTAGCCATTTTGAGACTTTCGGAAGAGTTAACGCTCTTAACTGTTTGGTTTTGAAGATAAAAATTTAAATTTTGAGTATCGCATAGAACTAACGTGCAGCCCCTATACATTATGTTTAAAAAAAAAAAAAAAATTTTTTTTTCAAAATTGCGGCTAATGTAAAAATTCAAAGTGTCATAACTTTGCTAAATAAAATCCTACTAAAAAATGTCTAATGCAAGAAGTGTTTGGAATTTTAATTTGCATATAAAAGCAATTTTTAATTATTTTTTTTTAATAAAAACCGAGTCTTACCATATATTGACCGAGACCTCGAACGAGCTTTTATGCGACTCTGCATATAGTTAACGCTCGTACGAGGTTTTTATTTAAGAAATCGACTTGAATTTTTGATACAAAATAGAGCTTTCGACTATACTTACGATACTATAAAAAAAAATTAAAAATTAAAAAATAAAAGTATTTTTTTTTCAAAACACGTTTAGTGTGATGAGTCGATCGACCCACCATACATACGCTCATAAGATTTTCAATATAGTTTAGGTCAGTGTGAGCTTATTTATACATATTTGAATTTTAATTTTTGTGACAGTATAGAATTCTTAAGCATCCTGTGTATGTTTGTTAGCAAAATCCATTTTGTCAATTTTTTGCAAAATGGCGACAAGTATAAAAATTCAATCACTTATAACTCAGTAGTGTTGAATTTTGTCAAAGAGGTCTCTATACATGAAATGTTGAGAAGCCTAAAGTTCATCTAAGTAAAATATAAAAAATATATATTTTTGCTTGAAAACAAGCGATGTATCAGTTCGATCGTACCCCCATACTAGCCATTTTGAGACTTTCGGAAGAGTTAACGCTCTTAACTGTTTGGTTTCGAAGGTAAAAATTTAAATTTTGAGTATCGCATAGAACTAACGTGCAGCCCCTATACGTTATGTTTAAAAAAAAAATATAAAATTTTTTTTCAAAATGGCGGCTAATGTAAAAATTCAAAGTGTCATAACTTTGCTAAATGAAATCCTATAAAAAAATGTCTGAAGCAAAAAGTGTTTGGAATTTTAATTTGCATATAAAAGCAATTTTTAATTATTTTTTTTTTGATAAAAACCGAGTCTTACCATATATTGACCGAGACCTCGAACGAGCTTTTATGCGACTCTGCATATAGTTAACGCTCGTACGAGGTTTCTATTTAAGAAATCGACTTGAATTTTTAATACAAAATAGAGCTTTTGACTATACTTACGATACTATAAAAAAAAATTAAAAATTAAAAAATAAAAGTATTTTTTTTTCAAAACACGTTTAGTGTGATGAGTCGATCGACAGACCATACATACGCTCATAAGATTTTCAATATAGTTTAGGTCAGTGTGAGCTTATTTATACATATTTGAATTTTAATTTTTGTGACAGTATAGAATTCTTAAGCATCCTGTGTATGTTTGTTAGCAAAATCCATTTTGTCAATTTTTTGCAAAATGGCGACAAGTATTAAAATTCAATCACTTATAACTCAGAAGTGTTGAATTTTGTCAAAAAGGTCTCTATACATGAAATGTTGAGAAGCCTAAAGTTCATCTAAGTAAAATATAAAAAATATATATTTTTGCTTGAAAACAAGCGATGTATCAGTTCGATCGTACCCCCATACTAGCCATTTTGAGACTTTCGGAAGAGTTAACGCTCTTAACTGTTTGGTTTCGAAGGTAAAAATTTAAATTTTGAGTATCGCATAGAACTAACGTGCAGCCCCTATACGTTATGTTTAAAAAAAATATATAAAATTTTTTTTCAAAATGGCGGCTAATGTAAAAATTCAAAGTGTCATAACTTTGCTAAATGAAATCCTACTAAAAAATGTCTAAAGCCAAAAGTGTTTGGAATTTTAATTTGCATATAAAAGCAATTTTTAATTATTTTTTTTTTGATAAAAACCGAGTCTTACCATATATTGACCGAGACCTCGAACGAGCTTTTATGCGACTCTGCATATAGTTAACGCTCGTACGAGGTTTCTATTTAAGAAATCGACTTGAATTTTTAATACAAAATAAAGCTTTCGACTATACTTACGATACTATAAAAAAAATTAAAAATTAAAAAATAAAAGTATTTTTTTTTCAAAACACGTTTAGTGTGATGAGTCGATCGACCCACCATACATACGCTCATAAGATTTTAAATATAGTTAAGGTCAGTATGAGCTTGTTTATAAATATTTAAATTTCAATTTTTGTGACAGTATAGAATTCTTAAGCATCCTGTGTATGTTTGTTAGCAAAATCCATTTTGTCAATTTTTTGCAAAATGGCGACAAGTATTAAAATTCAATCACTTATAACTCAGTAGTGTTAAATTTTGTTAAAAAGGTCTCTATACATGAAATGTTGAGAAGGCTAAAGTTCATCTAAGTAAAATATAAAAAATATATATTTTTGCTTGAAAACAAGCGACGTATCAGTTCGATCGTACCCCCATACTAGCCATTTTGAGACTTTCGGAAGAGTTAACGCTCTTAACTGTTTGGTTTCGAAGATAAAAATTTAAATTTTGAGTATCGCATAGAACTAACGTGCAGCCCCTATACGTTATGTTTAAAAAAAATATATAAAATTTTTTTTAAAATGGCAGCTAATGTAAAAATTCAAAGTGTCATAACTTTGCTAAATAAAATCCTACTGAAAAATGTCTAATGCAAAAAGTGTTTGGAATTTTAATTTGCATATAAAAGCAATTTTTAATTATTTTTTTTTTAATAAAAACCGAGTCTTACCATTAATTGACCGAGACCTCGAACGAGCTTTTATGCGACTCTGCATATAGTTAACGCTCGTACGAGGTTTCTATTTAAGAAATCGACTTAAATTTTTAATACAAAATAGAGCTTTCGACTATACTTACGATACTATAAAAAAAAATTAAAAATTAAAAAATAAAAGTATTTTTTTTAAAACACGTTTAGTGTGATGAGTCGATCGACCCACCATACATACGCTCATAAGATTTTCAATATAGTTTAGGTCAGTGTGAGCTTATTTATACATATTTGAATTTTAATTTTTGTGACAGTATAGAATTCTTAAGCATCCTGTGTATGTTTGTTAGCAAAATCCATTTTGTCAATTTTTTGCAAAATGGCGACAAGTATTAAAATTCAATCACTTATAACTCAGTAGTGTTGAATTTTGTCAAAAAGGTCTCTATACATGAAATGTTGAGAAGCCTAAAGATCATCTAAGTAAAATATAAAAAATATATATTTTTGCTTGAAAACAAGCGATGTATCAGTTCGATCGTACCCCCATACTAGCCATTTTGAGACTTTCGGAAGAGTTAACGCTCTTAACTGTTTGGTTTCGAAGGTAAAAATTTAAATTTTGAGTATCGCATAGAACTAACGTGCAGCCCCTATACGTTATGTTTAAAAAAAATATATAAAATTTTTTTTCAAAATGGCGGCTAATGTAAAAATTCAAAGTGTCATAACTTTGCTAAATCAAATCCTACTAAAAAATGTCTAATGCAAAAAGTGTTTGGAATTTTAATTTGCATATAAAAGCAATTTTTAATTATTTTTTTTTTGATAAAACCGAGTCTTACCATATATTGACCGAGACCTCGAACGAGCTTTTATGCGACTCTGCATATAGTTAACGCTCGTACGAGGTTTCTATTTAAGAAATCGACTTGAATTTTTAATACAAAATAGAGCTTTCGACTATACTTACGATACTATAAAAAAAAATTAAAAATTAAGAAATAAAAGTATTTTTTTTTCAAAACACGTTTAGTGTGATGAGTCGATCGACCCACCATACATACGCTCATAAGATTTTCAATATAGTTTAGGTCAGTGTGAGCTTATTTATACATATTTGAATTTTAATTTTTGTGACAGTATAGAATTCTTAAGCATCCTGTGTATGTTTGTTAGCAAAATCCATTTTGTCAATTTTTTGCAAAATGGCGACAAGTATTAAAATTCAATCACTTATAACTCAGTAGTGTTGAATTTTGTCAAAAAGGTCTCTATACATGAAATGTTGAGAAGCCTAAAATTCATCTAAGTAAAATATAAAAAATATATATTTTTGCTTGAAAACAAGCGATGTATCAGTTCGATCGTACCCCCATACTAGCCATTTTGAGACTTTCGGAAGAGTTAACGCTCTTAACTGTTTGGTTTCGAAGGTAAAAATTTAAATTTTGAGTATCGCATAGAACTAACGTGCAGCCCCTATACGTTATGTTTAAAAAAAATATATAAAATTTTTTTTCAAAATGGCGGCTAATGTAAAAATTCAAAGTGTCATAACTTTGCTAAATGAAATCCTACTAAAAAATGTCTAATGCAAAAAGTGTTTGGAATTTTAATTTGCATATAAAAGCAATTTTTAATTATTTTTTTTTTGATAAAAACCGAGTCTTACCATATATTGACCGAGACCTCGAACGAGCTTTTATGCGACTCTGCATATAGTTAACGCTCGTACGAGGTTTCTATTTAAGAAATCGACTTGAATTTTTAATACAAAATAGAGCTTTTGACTATACTTACGATACTATAAAAAAAAATTAAAAATTAAAAAATAAAAGTATTTTTTTTTCAAAACACGTTTAGTGTGATGAGTCGATCGACCCACCATACATACGCTCATAAGATTTTCAATATAGTTTAGGTCAGTGTGAGCTTATTTATACATATTTGAATTTTAATTTTTGTGACAGTATAGAATTCTTAAGCATCCTGTGTATGTTTGTTAGCAAAATCCATTTTGTCAATTTTTTGCAAAATGGCGACAAGTATTAAAATTCAATCACTTATAACTCAGTAGTGTTGAATTTTGTCAAAAAGGTCTCTATACATAAAATGTTGAGAAGCCTAAAGTTCATCTAAGTAAAATATAAAAAATATATATTTTTGCTTGAAAACAAGCGATGTATCAGTTCGATCGTACCCCCATACTAGCCATTTTGAGACTTTCGGAAGAGTTAACGCTCTTAACTGTTTGGTTTCGAAGGTAAAAATTTAAATTTTGAGTATCGCATAGAACTAACGTGCAGCCCCTATACGTTATGTTTAAAAAAAATATATAAAATTTTTTTTCAAAATGGCGGCTAATGTAAAAATTCAAAGTGTCATAACTTTGCTAAATGAAATCCTACTAAAAAATGTCTAAAGCCAAAAGTGTTTGGAATTTTAATTTGCATATAAAAGCAATTTTTAATTATTTTTTTTTTGATAAAAACCGAGTCTTACCATATATTGACCGAGACCTCGAACGAGCTTTTATGCGACTCTGCATATAGTTAACGCTCGTACGAGGTTTCTATTTAAGAAATCGACTTTAATTTTTAATACAAAATAAAGCTTTCGACTATACTTACGATACTATAAAAAAAATTAAAAATTAAAAAATAAAAGTATTTTTTTTTCAAAACACGTTTAGTGTGATGAGTCGATCGACCCACCATACATACGCTCATAAGATTTTAAATATAGTTAAGGTCAGTATGAGCTTGTTTATAAATATTTAAATTTCAATTTTTGTGACAGTATAGAATTCTTAAGCATCCTGTGTATGTTTGTTAGCAAAATCCATTTTGTCAATTTTTTGCAAAATGGCGACAAGTATTAAAATTCAATCACTTATAACTCAGTAGTGTTAAATTTTGTTAAAAAGGTCTCTATACATGAAATGTTGAGAAGGCTAAAGTTCATCTAAGTAAAATATAAAAAATATATATTTTTGCTTGAAAACAAGCGACGTATCAGTTCGATCGTACCCCCATACTAGCCATTTTGAGACTTTCGGAAGAGTTAACGCTCTTAACTGTTTGGTTTCGAAGATAAAAATTTAAATTTTGAGTATCGCATAGAACTAACGTGCAGCCCCTATACGTTATGTTTAAAAAAAATATATAAAATTTTTTTTAAAATGGCAGCTAATGTAAAAATTCAAAGTGTCATAACTTTGCTAAATAAAATCCTACTGAAAAATGTCTAATGCAAAAAGTGTTTGGAATTTTAATTTGCATATAAAAGCAATTTTTAATTATTTTTTTTTTAATAAAAACCGAGTCTTACCATTAATTGACCGAGACCTCGAACGAGCTTTTATGCGACTCTGCATATAGTTAACGCTCGTACGAGGTTTCTATTTAAGAAATCGACTTGAATTTTTAATACAAAATAGAGCTTTCGACTATACTTACGATACTATAAAAAAAAATTAAAAATTAAAAAATAAAAGTATTTTTTTTTCAAAACACGTTTAGTGTGATGAGTCGATCGACCCACCATACATACGCTCATAAGATTTTCAATATAGTTTAGGTCAGTGTGAGCTTATTTATACATATTTGAATTTTAATTTTTGTGACAGTATAGAATTCTTAAGCATCCTGTGTATGTTTGTTAGCAAAATCCATTTTGTCAATTTTTTGCAAAATGGCGACAAGTATTAAAATTCAATCACTTATAACTCAGTAGTGTTGAATTTTGTCAAAAAGGTCTCTATACATGAAATGTTGAGAAGCCTAAAGTTCATCTAAGTAAAATATAAAAAATATATATTTTTGCTTGAAAACAAGCGATGTATCAGTTCGATCGTACCCCCATACTAGCCATTTTGAGACTTTCGGAAGAGTTAACGCTCTTAACTGTTTGGTTTCGAAGGTAAAAATTTAAATTTTAAGTATCGCATAGAACTAACGTGCAACCCCTATACGTTATGTTTAAAAAAAATATATAAAATTTTTTTTCAAAATGGCGGCTAATGTAAAAATTCAAAGTGTCATAACTTTGCTAAATGAAATCCTACTAAAAAATGTCTAATGCAAAAAGTGTTTGGAATTTTAATTTGCATATAAAAGCAATTTTTAATTATTTTTTTTTTGATAAAAACCGAGTCTTACCATATATTGACCGAGACCTCGAACGAGCTTTTATGCGACTCTGCATATAGTTAACGCTCGTACGAGGTTTCTATTTAAGAAATCGACTTGAATTTTTAATACAAAATAGAGCTTTTGACTATACTTACGATACTATAAAAAAAAATTAAAAATTAAAAAATAAAAGTATTTTTTTTTCAAAACACGTTTAGTGTGATGAGTCGATCGACCCACCATACATACGCTCATAAGATTTTCAATATAGTTTAGGTCAGTGTGAGCTTATTTATACATATTTGAATTTTAATTTTTGTGACAGTATAGAATTCTTAAGCATCCTGTGTATGTTTGTTAGCAAAATCCATTTTGTCAATTTTTTGCAAAATGGCGACAAGTATTAAAATTCAATCACTTATAACTCAGTAGTGTTGAATTTTGTCAAAAAGGTCTCTATACATGAAATGTTGAGAAGCCTAAAGTTCATCTAAGTAAAATATAAAAAATATATATTTTTGCTTGAAAACAAGCGATGTATCAGTTCGATCGTACCCCCATACTAGCCATTTTGAGACTTTCGGAAGAGTTAACGCTCTTAACTGTTTGGTTTCGAAGGTAAAAATTTAAATTTTGAGTATCGCATAGAACTAACGTGCAGCCCCTATACGTTATGTTTAAAAAAAATATATAAAATTTTTTTTCAAAATGGCGGCTAATGTAAAAATTCAAAGTGTCATAACTTTGCTAAATGAAATCCTACTAAAAAATGTCTAATGCAAAAAGTGTTTGGAATTTTAATTTGCATATAAAAGCAATTTTTAATTATTTTTTTTTTGATAAAAACCGAGTCTTACCATATATTGACCGAGACCTCGAACGAGCTTTTATGCGACTCTGCATATAGTTAACGCTTGTACGAGGTTTCTATTTAAGAAATCGACTTGAATTTTTAATACAAAATAGAGCTTTCGACTATACTTACGATACTATAAAAAAAAATTAAAAATTAAAAAATAAAAGTATTTTTTTTTCAAAACACGTTTAGTGTGATGAGTCGATCGACCCACCATACATACGCTGATAAGATTTTCAATATAGTTTAGGTCAGTGTAAGCTTATTTATACATATTTGAATTTTAATTTTTGTGACAGTATAGAATTCTTAAGCATCCTGTGTATGTTTGTTAGCAAAATCCATTTTGTCAATTTTTTGCAAAATGGCGACAAGTATAAAAATTCAATCACTTATAACTCAGTAGTGTTGAATTTTGTCAAAGAGGTCTCTATACATGAAATGTTGAGAAGCCTAAAGTTCATCTAAGTAAAATATAAAAAATATATATTTTTGCTTGAAAACAAGCGATGTATCAGTTCGATCGTACCCCCATACTAGCCATTTTGAGACTTTCGGAAGAGTTAACGCTCTTAACTGTTTGGTTTCGAAGGTAAAAATTTAAATTTTGAGTATCGCATAGAACTAACGTGCAGCCCCTATACGTTATGTTTAAAAAAAATATATAAAATTTTTTTTCAAAATGGCGGCTAATGTAAAAATTCAAAGTGTCATAACTTTGCTAAATGAAATCCTATAAAAAAATGTTTGAAGCAAAAAGTGTTTGGAATTTTAATTTGCATATAAAAGCAATTTTTAATTATTTTTTTTTTGATAAAAACCGAGTCTTACCATATATTGACCGAGACCTCGAACGAGCTTTTATGCGACTCTGCATATAGTTAACGCTCGTACGAGGTTTCTATTTAAGAAATCGACTTGAATTTTTAATACAAAATAGAGCTTTTGACTATACTTACGATACTATAAAAAAAAATTAAAAATTAAAAAATAAAAGTATTTTTTTTTCAAAACACGTTTAGTGTGATGAGTCGATCGACAGACCATACATACGCTCATAAGATTTTCAATATAGTTTAGGTCAGTGTGAGCTTATTTATACATATTTGAATTTTAATTTTTGTGACAGTATAGAATTCTTAAGCATCCTGTGTATGTTTGTTAGCAAAATCCATTTTGTCAATTTTTTGCAAAATGGCGACAAGTATTAAAATTCAATCACTTATAACTCAGTAGTGTTGAATTTTGTCAAAAAGGTCTCTATACATGAAATGTTGAGAAGCCTAAAGATCATCTAAGTAAAATATAAAAAATATATATTTTTGCTTGAAAACAAGCGATGTATCAGTTCGATCGTACCCCCATACTAGCCATTTTGAGACTTTCGGAAGAGTTAACGCTCTTAACTGTTTGGTTTCGAAGGTAAAAATTTAAATTTTGAGTATCGCATAGAACTAACGTGCAGCCCCTATACGTTATGTTTAAAAAAAATATATAAAATTTTTTTTCAAAATGGCGGCTAATGTAAAAATTCAAAGTGTCATAACTTTGCTAAATGAAATCCTACTAAAAAATGTCTAATGCAAAAAGTGTTTGGAATTTTAATTTGCATATAAAAGCAATTTTTAATTATTTTTTTTTTGATAAAACCAAGTCTTACCATATATTGACCGAGACCTCGAACGAGCTTTTATGCGACTCTGCATATAGTTAACGCTCGTACGAGGTTTCTATTTAAGAAATCGACTTGAATTTTTAATACAAAATAGAGCTTTCGACTATACTTACGATACTATAAAAAAAAATTAAAAATTAAGAAATAAAAGTATTTTTTTTTCAAAACACGTTTAGTGTGATGAGTCGATCGACCCACCATACATACGCTCATAAGATTTTCAATATAGTTTAGGTCAGTGTGAGCTTATTTATACATATTTGAATTTTAATTTTTGTGACAGTATAGAATTCTTAAGCATCCTGTGTATGTTTGTTAGCAAAATCCATTTTGTCAATTTTTTGCAAAATGGCGACAAGTATTAAAATTCAATCACTTATAACTCAGTAGTGTTGAATTTTGTCAAAAAGGTCTCTATACATGAAATGTTGAGAAGCCTAAAGTTCATCTAAGTAAAATATAAAAAATATATATTTTTGCTTGAAAACAAGCGATGTATCAGTTCGATCGTACCCCCATACTAGCCATTTTGAGACTTTCGGAAGAGTTAACGCTCTTAACTGTTTGGTTTCGAAGGTAAAAATTTAAATTTTGAGTATCGCATAGAACTAACGTGCAGCCCCTATACGTTATGTTTAAAAAAAATATATAAAATTTTTTTTCAAAATGGCGGCTAATGTAAAAATTCAAAGTGTCATAACTTTGCTAAATGAAATCCTACTAAAAAATGTCTAGAGCCAAAAGTGTTTGGAATTTTAATTTGCATATAAAAGCAATTTTTAATTATTTTTTTTTTGATAAAAACCGAGTCTTACCATATATTGACCGAGACCTCGAACGAGCTTTTATGCGACTCTGCATATAGTTAACGCTCGTACGAGGTTTCTATTTAAGAAATCGACTTGAATTTTTAATACAAAATAAAGCTTTCGACTATACTTACGATACTATAAAAAAAATTAGAAATTAAAAAATAAAAGTATTTTTTTTTCAAAACACGTTTAGTGTGATGAGTCGATCGACCCACCATACATACGCTCATAAGATTTTAAATATAGTTAAGGTCAGTATGAGCTTGTTTATAAATATTTAAATTTCAATTTTTGTGACAGTATAGAATTCTTAAGCATCCTGTGTATGTTTGTTAGCAAAATCCATTTTGTCAATTTTTTGCAAAATGGCGACAAGTATTAAAATTCAATCACTTATAACTCAGTAGTGTTAAATTTTGTTAAAAAGGTCTCTATACATGAAATGTTGAGAAGGCTAAAGTTCATCTAAGTAAAATATAAAAAATATATATTTTTGCTTGAAAACAAGCGACGTATCAGTTCGATCGTACCCCCATACTAGCCATTTTGAGACTTTCGGAAGAGTTAACGCTCTTAACTGTTTGGTTTCGAAGATAAAAATTTAAATTTTGAGTATCGCATAGAACTAACGTGCAGCCCCTATACGTTATGTTTAAAAAAAATATATAAAATTTTTTTTAAAATGGCAGCTAATGTAAAAATTCAAAGTGTCATAACTTTGCTAAATAAAATCCTACTGAAAAATGTCTAATGCAAAAAGTGTTTGGAATTTTAATTTGCATATAAAAGCAATTTTTAATTATTTTTTTTTTAATAAAAACCGAGTCTTACCATTAATTGACCGAGACCTCGAACGAGCTTTTATGCGACTCTGCATATAGTTAACGCTCGTACGAGGTTTCTATTTAAGAAATCGACTTGAATTTTTAATACAAAATAGAGCTTTCGACTATACTTACGATACTATAAAAAAAAATTAAAAATTAAAAAATAAAAGTATTTTTTTTTCAAAACACGTTTAGTGTGATGAGTCGATCGACCCACCATACATACGCTCATAAGATTTTCAATATAGTTTAGGTCAGTGTGAGCTTATTTATACATATTTGAATTTTAATTTTTGTGACAGTATAGAATTCTTAAGCATCCTGTGTATGTTTGTTAGCAAAATCCATTTTGTCAATTTTTTGCAAAATGGCGACAAGTATTAAAATTCAATCACTTATAACTCAGTAGTGTTGAATTTTGTCAAAAAGGTCTCTATACATGAAATGTTGAGAAGCCTAAAGTTCATCTAAGTAAAATATAAAAAATATATATTTTTGCTTGAAAACAAGCGATGTATCAGTTCGATCGTACCCCCATACTAGCCATTTTGAGACTTTCGGAAGAGTTAACGCTCTTAACTGTTTGGTTTCGAAGGTAAAAATTTAAATTTTGAGTATCGCATAGAACTAACGTGCAGCCCCTATACGTTATGTTTAAAAAAAATATATAAAATTTTTTTTCAAAATGGCGGCTAATGTAAAAATTCAAAGTGTCATAACTTTGCTAAATGAAATCCTACTAAAAAATGTCTAATGCAAAAAGTGTTTGGAATTTTAATTTGCATATAAAAGCAATTTTTAATTATTTTTTTTTTGATAAAAACCGAGTCTTACCATATATTGACCGAGACCTCGAACGAGCTTTTATGCGACTCTGCATATAGTTAACGCTTGTACGAGGTTTCTATTTAAGAAATCGACTTGAATTTTTAATACAAAATAGAGCTTTCGACTATACTTACGATACTATAAAAAAAAATTAAAAATTAAAAAATAAAAGTATTTTTTTTTCAAAACACGTTTAGTGTGATGAGTCGATCGACCCACCATACATACGCTGATAAGATTTTCAATATAGTTTAGGTCAGTGTAAGCTTATTTATACATATTTGAATTTTAATTTTTGTGACAGTATAGAATTCTTAAGCATCCTGTGTATGTTTGTTAGCAAAATCCATTTTGTCAATTTTTTGCAAAATGGCGACAAGTATAAAAATTCAATCACTTATAACTCAGTAGTGTTGAATTTTGTCAAAGAGGTCTCTATACATGAAATGTTGAGAAGCCTAAAGTTCATCTAAGTAAAATATAAAAAATATATATTTTTGCTCGAAAACAAGCGATGTATCAGTTCGATCGTACCCCCATACTAGCCATTTTGAGACTTTCGGAAGAGTTAACGCTCTTAACTGTTTGGTTTCGAAGGTAAAAATTTAAATTTTGAGTATCGCATAGAACTAACGTGCAGCCCCTATACGTTATGTTTAAAAAAAATATATAAAATTTTTTTTCAAAATGGCGGCTAATGTAAAAATTCAAAGTGTCATAACTTTGCTAAATGAAATCCTATAAAAAAATGTTTGAAGCAAAAAGTGTTTGGAATTTTAATTTGCATATAAAAGCAATTTTTAATTATTTTTTTTTTGATAAAAACCGAGTCTTACCATATATTGACCGAGACCTCGAACGAGCTTTTATGCGACTCTGCATATAGTTAACGCTCGTACGAGGTTTCTATTTAAGAAATCGACTTGAATTTTTAATACAAAATAGAGCTTTTGACTATACTTACGATACTATAAAAAAAAATTAAAAATTAAAAAATAAAAGTATTTTTTTTTCAAAACACGTTTAGTGTGATGAGTCGATCGACAGACCATACATACGCTCATAAGATTTTCAATATAGTTTAGGTCAGTGTGAGCTTATTTATACATATTTGAATTTTAATTTTTGTGACAGTATAGAATTCTTAAGCATCCTGTGTATGTTTGTTAGCAAAATCCATTTTGTCAATTTTTTGCAAAATGGCGACAAGTATTAAAATTCAATCACTTATAACTCAGTAGTGTTGAATTTTGTCAAAAAGGTCTCTATACATGAAATGTTGAGAAGCCTAAAGTTCATCTAAGTAAAATATAAAAAATATATATTTTTGCTTGAAAACAAGCGATGTATCAGTTCGATCGTACCCCCATACTAGCCATTTTGAGACTTTCGGAAGAGTTAACGCTCTTAACTGTTTGGTTTCGAAGGTAAAAATTTAAATTTTGAGTATCGCATAGAACTAACGTGCAGCCCCTATACGTTATGTTTAAAAAAAATATATAAAATTTTTTTTCAAAATGGCGGCTAATGTAAAAATTCAAAGTGTCATAACTTTGCTAAATGAAATCCTACTAAAAAATGTCTAAAGCCAAAAGTGTTTGGAATTTTAATTTGCATATAAAAGCAATTTTTAATTATTTTTTTTTTGATAAAAACCGAGTCTTACCATATATTGACCGAGACCTCGAACGAGCTTTTATGCGACTCTGCATATAGTTAACGCTCGTACGAGGTTTCTATTTACGAAATCGACTTGAATTTTTAATACAAAATAAAGCTTTCGACTATACTTACGATACTATAAAAAAAATTAAAAATTAAAAAATAAAAGTATTTTTTTTTCAAAACACGTTTAGTGTGATGAGTCGATCGACCCACCATACATACGCTCATAAGATTTTAAATATAGTTAAGGTCAGTATGAGCTTGTTTATAAATATTTAAATTTCAATTTTTGTGACAGTATAGAATTCTTAAGCATCCTGTGTATGTTTGTTAGCAAAATCCATTTTGTCAATTTTTTGCAAAATGGCGACAAGTATTAAAATTCAATCACTTATAACTCAGTAGTGTTAAATTTTGTTAAAAAGGTCTCTATACATGAAATGTTGAGAAGGCTAAAGTTCATCTAAGTAAAATATAAAAAATATATATTTTTGCTTGAAAACAAGCGACGTATCAGTTCGATCGTACCCCCATACTAGCCATTTTGAGACTTTCGGAAGAGTTAACGCTCTTAACTGTTTGGTTTCGAAGATAAAAATTTAAATTTTGAGTATCGCATAGAACTAACGTGCAGCCCCTATACGTTATGTTTAAAAAAAATATATAAAATTTTTTTTAAAATGGCAGCTAATGTAAAAATTCAAAGTGTCATAACTTTGCTAAATAAAATCCTACTGAAAAATGTCTAATGCAAAAAGTGTTTGGAATTTTAATTTGCATATAAAAGCAATTTTTAATTATTTTTTTTTTAATAAAAACCGAGTCTTACCATTAATTGACCGAGACCTCGAACGAGCTTTTATGCGACTCTGCATATAGTTAACGCTCGTACGAGGTTTCTATTTAAGAAATCGACTTGAATTTTTAATACAAAATAGAGCTTTCGACTATACTTACGATACTATAAAAAAAAATTAAAAATTAAAAAATAAAAGTATTTTTTTTTCAAAACACGTTTAGTGTGATGAGTCGATCGACCCACCATACATACGCTCATAAGATTTTCAATATAGTTTAGGTCAGTGTGAGCTTATTTATACATATTTGAATTTTAATTTTTGTGACAGTATAGAATTCTTAAGCATCCTGTGTATGTTCGTTAGCAAAATCCATTTTGTCAATTTTTTGCAAAATGGCGACAAGTATTAAAATTCAATCACTTATAACTCAGTAGTGTTGAATTTTGTCAAAAAGGTCTCTATACATGAAATGTTGAGAAGCCTAAAGATCATCTAAGTAAAATATAAAAAATATATATTTTTGCTTGAAAACAAGCGATGTATCAGTTCGATCGTACCCCCATACTAGCCATTTTGAGACTTTCGGAAGAGTTAACGCTCTTAACTGTTTGGTTTCGAAGGTAAAAATTTAAATTTTGAGTATCGCATAGAACTAACGTGCAGCCCCTATACGTTATGTTTAAAAAAAATATATAAAATTTTTTTTCAAAATGGCGGCTAATGTAAAAATTCAAAGTGTCATAACTTTGCTAAATGAAATCCTACTAAAAAATGTCTAATGCAAAAAGTGTTTGGAATTTTAATTTGCATATAAAAGCAATTTTTAATTATTTTTTTTTTGATAAAACCAAGTCTTACCATATATTGACCGAGACCTCGAACGAGCTTTTATGCGACTCTGCATATAGTTAACGCTCGTACGAGGTTTCTATTTAAGAAATCGACTTGAATTTTTAATACAAAATAGAGCTTTCGACTATACTTACGATACTATAAAAAAAAATTAAAAATTAAGAAATAAAAGTATTTTTTTTTCAAAACACGTTTAGTGTGATGAGTCGATCGACCCACCATACATACGCTCATAAGATTTTCAATATAGTTTAGGTCAGTGTGAGCTTATTTATACATATTTGAATTTTAATTTTTGTGACAGTATAGAATTCTTAAGCATCCTGTGTATGTTTGTTAGCAAAATCCATTTTGTCAATTTTTTGCAAAATGGCGACAAGTATTAAAATTCAATCACTTATAACTCAGTAGTGTTGAATTTTGTCAAAAAGGTCTCTATACATGAAATGTTGAGAAGCCTAAAGTTCATCTAAGTAAAATATAAAAAATATATATTTTTGCTTGAAAACAAGCGATGTATCAGTTCGATCGTACCCCCATACTAGCCATTTTGAGACTTTCGGAAGAGTTAACGCTCTTAACTGTTTGGTTTCGAAGGTAAAAATTTAAATTTTGAGTATCGCATAGAACTAACGTGCAGCCCCTATACGTTATGTTTAAAAAAAATATATAAAATTTTTTTTCAAAATGGCGGCTAATGTAAAAATTCAAAGTGTCATAACTTTGCTAAATGAAATCCTACTAAAAAATGTCTAATGCAAAAAGTGTTTGGAATTTTAATTTGCATATAAAAGCAATTTTTAATTATTTTTTTTTTGATAAAAACCGAGTCTTACCATATATTGACCGAGACCTCGAACGAGCTTTTATGCGACTCTGCATATAGTTAACGCTCGTACGAGGTTTCTATTTAAGAAATCGACTTGAATTTTTAATACAAAATAGAGCTTTTGACTATACTTACGATACTATAAAAAAAAATTAAAAATTAAAAAATAAAAGTATTTTTTTTTCAAAACACGTTTAGTGTGATGAGTCGATCGACCCACCATACATACGCTCATAAGATTTTCAATATAGTTGAGGTCAGTGTAAGCTTATTTATACATATTTGAATTTTAATTTTTGTGACAGTATAGAATTCTTAAGCATCCTGTGTATGTTTGTTAGCAAAATCCATTTTGTCAATTTTTTGCAAAATGGCGACAAGTATAAAAATTCAATCACTTATAACTCAGTAGTGTTGAATTTTGTCAAAGAGGTCTCTATACATGAAATGTTGAGAAGCCTAAAGTTCATCTAAGTAAAATATAAAAAATATATATTTTTGCTTGAAAACAAGCGATGTATCAGTTCGATCGTACCCCCATACTAGCCATTTTGAGACTTTCGGAAGAGTTAACGCTCTTAACTGTTTGGTTTCGAAGGTAAAAATTTAAATTTTGAGTATCGCATAGAACTAACGTGCAGCCCCTATACGTTATGTTTAAAAAAAATATATAAAATTTTTTTTCAAAATGGCGGCTAATGTAAAAATTCAAAGTGTCATAACTTTGCTAAATGAAATCCTACTAAAAAATGTCTAATGCAAAAAGTGTTTGGAATTTTAATTTGCATATAAAAGCAATTTTTAATTATTTTTTTTTTGATAAAAACCGAGTCTTACCATATATTGACCGAGACCTCGAACGAGCTTTTATGCGACTCTGCATATAGTTAACGCTCGTACGAGGTTTCTATTTAAGAAATCGACTTGAATTTTTAATACAAAATAGAGCTTTTGACTATACTTACGATACTATAAAAAAAAATTAAAAATTAAAAAATAAAAGTATTTTTTTTTCAAAACACGTTTAGTGTGATGAGTCGATCGACCCACCATACATACGCTCATAAGATTTTCAATATAGTTTAGGTCAGTGTGAGCTTATTTATACATATTTGAATTTTAATTTTTGTGACAGTATAGAATTCTTAAGCATCCTGTGTATGTTTGTTAGCAAAATCCATTTTGTCAATTTTTTGCAAAATGGCGACAAGTATTAAAATTCAATCACTTATAACTCAGTAGTGTTGAATTTTGTCAAAAAGGTCTCTATACATAAAATGTTGAGAAGCCTAAAGTTCATCTAAGTAAAATATAAAAAATATATATTTTTGCTTGAAAACAAGCGATGTATCAGTTCGATCGTACCCCCATACTAGCCATTTTGAGACTTTCGGAAGAGTTAACGCTCTTAACTGTTTGGTTTCGAAGGTAAAAATTTAAATTTTGAGTATCGCATAGAACTAACGTGCAGCCCCTATACGTTATGTTTAAAAAAAATATATAAAATTTTTTTTCAAAATGGCGGCTAATGTAAAAATTCAAAGTGTCATAACTTTGCTAAATGAAATCCTACTAAAAAATGTCTAGAGCCAAAAGTGTTTGGAATTTTAATTTGCATATAAAAGCAATTTTTAATTATTTTTTTTTTGATAAAAACCGAGTCTTACCATATATTGACCGAGACCTCGAACGAGCTTTTATGCGACTCTGCATATAGTTAACGCTCGTACGAGGTTTCTATTTAAGAAATCGACTTGAATTTTTAATACAAAATAAAGCTTTCGACTATACTTACGATACTATAAAAAAAATTAAAAATTAAAAAATAAAAGTATTTTTTTTTCAAAACACGTTTAGTGTGATGAGTCGATCGACCCACCATACATACGCTCATAAGATTTTAAATATAGTTAAGGTCAGTATGAGCTTGTTTATAAATATTTAAATTTCAATTTTTGTGACAGTATAGAATTCTTAAGCATCCTGTGTATGTTTGTTAGCAAAATCCATTTTGTCAATTTTTTGCAAAATGGCGACAAGTATTAAAATTCAATCACTTATAACTCAGTAGTGTTAAATTTTGTTAAAAAGGTCTCTATACATGAAATGTTGAGAAGGCTAAAGTTCATCTAAGTAAAATATAAAAAATATATATTTTTGCTTGAAAACAAGCGACGTATCAGTTCGATCGTACCCCCATACTAGCCATTTTGAGACTTTCGGAAGAGTTAACGCTCTTAACTGTTTGGTTTCGAAGATAAAAATTTAAATTTTAAGTATCGCATAGAACTAACGTGCAGCCCCTATACGTTATGTTTAAAAAAAATATATAAAATTTTTTTTAAAATGGCAGCTAATGTAAAAATTCAAAGTGTCATAACCTTGCTAAATAAAATCCTACTGAAAAATGTCTAATGCAAAAAGTGTTTGGAATTTTAATTTGCATATAAAAGCAATTTTTAATTATTTTTTTTTTAATAAAAACCGAGTCTTACCATTAATTGACCGAGACCTCGAACGAGCTTTTATGCGACTCTGCATATAGTTAACGCTCGTACGAGGTTTCTATTTAAGAAATCGACTTGAATTTTTAATACAAAATAGAGCTTTCGACTATACTTACGATACTATAAAAAAAAATTAAAAATTAAAAAATAAAAGTATTTTTTTTTCAAAACACGTTTAGTGTGATGAGTCGATCGACCCACCATACATACGCTCATAAGATTTTCAATATAGTTTAGGTCAGTGTGAGCTTATTTATACATATTTGAATTTTAATTTTTGTGACAGTATAGAATTCTTAAGCATCCTGTGTATGTTTGTTAGCAAAATCCATTTTGTCAATTTTTTGCAAAATGGCGACAAGTATTAAAATTCAATCACTTATAACTCAGTAGTGTTGAATTTTGTCAAAAAGGTCTCTATACATGAAATGTTGAGAAGCCTAAAGTTCATCTAAGTAAAATATAAAAAATATATATTTTTGCTTGAAAACAAGCGATGTATCAGTTCGATCGTACCCCCATACTAGCCATTTTGAGACTTTCGGAAGAGTTAACGCTCTTAACTGTTTGGTTTCGAAGGTAAAAATTTAAATTTTGAGTATCGCATAGAACTAACGTGCAACCCCTATACGTTATGTTTAAAAAAAATATATAAAATTTTTTTTCAAAATGGCGGCTAATGTAAAAATTCAAAGTGTCATAACTTTGCTAAATGAAATCCTACTAAAAAATGTCTAATGCAAAAAGTGTTTGGAATTTTAATTTGCATATAAAAGCAATTTTTAATTATTTTTTTTTTGATAAAAACCGAGTCTTACCATATATTGACCGAGACCTCGAACGAGCTTTTATGCGACTCTGCATATAGTTAACGCTCGTACGAGGTTTCTATTTAAGAAATCGACTTGAATTTTTAATACAAAATAGAGCTTTTGACTATACTTACGATACTATAAAAAAAAATTAAAAATTAAAAAATAAAAGTATTTTTTTTTCAAAACACGTTTAGTGTGATGAGTCGATCGACCCACCATACATACGCTCATATGATTTTCAATATAGTTTAGGTCAGTGTGAGCTTATTTATACATATTTGAATTTTAATTTTTGTGACAGTATAGAATTCTTAAGCATCCTGTGTATGTTTGTTAGCAAAATCCATTTTGTCAATTTTTTGCAAAATGGCGACAAGTATTAAAATTCAATCACTTATAACTCAGTAGTGTTGAATTTTGTCAAAAAGGTCTCTATACATGAAATGTTGAGAAGCCTAAAGTTCATCTAAGTAAAATATAAAAAATATATATTTTTGCTTGAAAACAAGCGATGTATCAGTTCGATCGTACCCCCATACTAGCCATTTTGAGACTTTCGGAAGAGTTAACGCTCTTAACTGTTTGGTTTCAAAGGTAAAAATTTAAATTTTAAGTATCGCATAGAACTAACGTGCAGCCCCTATACGTTATGTTTAAAAAAAATATATAAAATTTTTTTTCAAAATGGCGGCTAATGTAAAAATTCAAAGTGTCATAACTTTGCTAAATGAAATCCTACTAAAAAATGTCTAATGCAAAAAGTGTTTGGAATTTTAATTTGCATATAAAAGCAATTTTTAATTATTTTTTTTTTGATAAAAACCGAGTCTTACCATATATTGACCGAGACCTCGAACGAGCTTTTATGCGACTCTGCATATAGTTAACGCTCGTACGAGGTTTCTATTAAAGAAATCGACTTGAATTTTTAATACAAAATAGAACTTTCGACTATACTTACGATACTATAAAAAAAAATTAAAAATTAAAAAATAAAAGTATTTTTTTTTCAAAACACGTTTAGTGTGATGAGTCGATCGACCCACCATACATACGCTCATAAGATTTTCAATATAGTTTAGGTCAGTGTAAGCTTATTTATACATATTTGAATTTTAATTTTTGTGACAGTATAGAATTCTTAAGCATCCTGTGTATGTTTGTTAGCAAAATCCATTTTGTCAATTTTTTGCAAAATGGCGACAAGTATAAAAATTCAATCACTTATAACTCAGTAGTGTTGAATTTTGTCAAAGAGGTCTCTATACATGAAATGTTGAGAAGCCTAAAGTTCATCTAAGTAAAATATAAAAAATATATATTTTTGCTTGAAAACAAGCGATGTATCAGTTCGATCGTACCCCCATACTAGCCATTTTGAGACTTTCGGAAGAGTTAACGCTCTTAACTGTTTGGTTTCGAAGGTAAAAATTTAAATTTTGAGTATCGCATAGAACTAACGTGCAGCCCCTATACGTTATGTTTAAAAAAAATATATAAAATTTTTTTTCAAAATGGCGGCTAATGTAAAAATTCAAAGTGTCATAACTTTGCTAAATGAAATCCTATAAAAAAATGTCTAAAGCAAAAAGTGTTTGGAATTTTAATTTGCATATAAAAGCAATTTTTAATTATTTTTTTTTTGATAAAAACCGAGTCTTACCATATATTGACCGAGACCTCGAACGAGCTTTTATGCGACATTGCATATAGTTAACGCTCGTACGAGGTTTCTATTTAAGAAATCGACTTGAATTTTTAATACAAAATAAAGCTTTTGACTATACTTACGATACTATAAAAAAAAATTAAAAATTAAAAAATAAAAGTATTTTTTTTTCAAAACACGTTTAGTGTGATGAGTCGATCGACCCACCATACATACGCTCATAAGATTTTCAATATAGTTTAGGTCAGTGTGAGCTTATTTATACATATTTGAATTTTAATTTTTGTGACAGTATAGAATTCTTAAGCATCCTGTGTATGTTTGTTAGCAAAATCCATTTTGTCAATTTTTTGCAAAATGGCGACAAGTATTAAAATTCAATCACTTATAACTCAGTAGTGTTGAATTTTGTCAAAAAGGTCTCTATACATGAAATGTTGAGAAGCCTAAAGTTCATCTAAGTAAAATATAAAAAATATATATTTTTGCTTGAAAACAAGCGATGTATCAGTTCGATCGTACCCCCATACTAGCCATTTTGAGACTTTCGGAAGAGTTAACGCTCTTAACTGTTTGGTTTCAAAGGTAAAAATTTAAATTTTAAGTATCGCATAGAACTAACGTGCAGCCCCTATACGTTATGTTTAAAAAAAATATATAAAAATTTTTTTCAAAATGGCGGCTAATGTAAAAATTCAAAGTGTCATAACTTTGCTAAATGAAATCCTACTAAAAAATGTCTAATGCAAAAAGTGTTTGGAATTTTAATTTGCATATAAAAGCAATTTTTAATTATTTTTTTTTTGATAAAAACCGAGTCTTACCATATATTGACCGAGACCTCGAACGAGCTTTTATGCGACTCTGCATATAGTTAACGCTCGTACGAGGTTTCTATTTAAGAAATCGACTTGAATTTTTAATACAAAATAGAACTTTCGACTATACTTACGATACTATAAAAAAAAATTAAAAATTAAAAAATAAAAGTATTTTTTTTTCAAAACACGTTTAGTGTGATGAGTCGATCGACCCACCATACATACGCTCATAAGATTTTCAATATAGTTTAGGTCAGTGTAAGCTTATTTATACATATTTGAATTTTAATTTTTGTGACAGTATAGAATTCTTAAGCATCCTGTGTATGTTTGTTAGCAAAATCCATTTTGTCAATTTTTTGCAAAATGGCGACAAGTATAAAAATTCAATCACTTATAACTCAGTAGTGTTGAATTTTGTCAAAGAGGTCTCTATACATGAAATGTTGAGAAGCCTAAAGTTCATCTAAGTAAAATATAAAAAATATATATTTTTGCTTGAAAACAAGCGATGTATCAGTTCGATCGTACCCCCATACTAGCCATTTTGAGACTTTCGGAAGAGTTAACGCTCTTAACTGTTTGGTTTCGAAGGTAAAAATTTAAATTTTGAGTATCGCATAGAACTAACGTGCAGCCCCTATACGTTATGTTTAAAAAAAATATATAAAATTTTTTTTCAAAATGGCGGCTAATGTAAAAATTCAAAGTGTCATAACTTTGCTAAATGAAATCCTATAAAAAAATGTCTAAAGCAAAAAGTGTTTGGAATTTTATTTTGCATATAAAAGCAATTTTTAATTATTTTTTTTTTCATAAAAACCGAGTCTTACCATATATTGACCGAGACCTCGAACGAGCTTTTATGCGACTCTGCATATAGTTAACGCTCGTACGAGGTTTCTATTTAAGAAATCGACTTGAATTTTTAATACAAAATAGAGCTTTTGACTATACTTACGATACTATAAAAAAAAATTAAAAATTAAAAAATAAAAGTATTTTTTTTTCAAAACACGTTTAGTGTGATGAGTCGATCGACCCACCATACATACGCTCATAAGATTTTCAATATAGTTTAGGTCAGTGTGAGCTTATTTATACATATTTGAATTTTAATTTTTGTGACAGTATAGAATTCTTAAGCATCCTGTGTATGTTTGTTAGCAAAATCCATTTTGTCAATTTTTTGCAAAATGGCGACAAGTATTAAAATTCAATCACTTATAACTCAGTAGTGTTGAATTTTGTCAAAAAGGTCTCTATACATGAAATGTTGAGAAGCCTAAAGTTCATCTAAGTAAAATATAAAAAATATATATTTTTGCTTGAAAACAAGCGATGTATCAGTTCGATCGTACCCCCATACTAGCCATTTTGAGACTTTCGGAAGAGTTAACGCTCTTAACTGTTTGGTTTCGAAGGTAAAAATTTAAATTTTGAGTATCGCATAGAACTAACGTGCAGCCCCTATACGTTATGTTTAAAAAAAATATATAAAATTTTTTTTCAAAATGGCGGCTAATGTAAAAATTCAAAGTGTCATAACTTTGCTAAATGAAATCCTACTAAAAAATGTCTAATGCAAAAAGTGTTTGGAATTTTAATTTGCATATAAAAGCAATTTTTAATTATTTTTTTTTTGATAAAAACCGAGTCTTACCATATATTGACCGAGACCTCGAACGAGCTTTTATGCGACTCTGCATATAGTTAACGCTCGTACGAGGTTTCTATTTAAGAAATCGACTTGAATTTTTAATACAAAATAGAGCTTTTGACTATACTTACGATACTATAAAAAAAAATTAAAAATTAAAAAATAAAAGTATTTTTTTTTCAAAACACGTTTAGTGTGATGAGTCGATCGACCCACCATACATACGCTCATAAGATTTTCAATATAGTTTAGGTCAGTGTGAGCTTATTTATACATATTTGAATTTTAATTTTTGTGACAGTATAGAATTCTTAAGCATCCTGTGTATGTTTGTTAGCAAAATCCATTTTGTCAATTTTTTGCAAAATGGCGACAAGTATTAAAATTCAATCACTTATAACTCAGTAGTGTTGAATTTTGTCAAAAAGGTCTCTATACATGAAATGTTGAGAAGCCTAAAGTTCATCTAAGTAAAATATAAAAAATATATATTTTTGCTTGAAAACAAGCGATGTATCAGTTCGATCGTACCCCCATACTAGCCATTTTGAGACTTTCGGAAGAGTTAACGCTCTTAACTGTTTGGTTTCGAAGGTAAAAATTTAAATTTTGAGTATCGCATAGAACTAACGTGCAGCCCCTATACGTTATGTTTAAAAAAAATATATAAAATTTTTTTTCAAAATGGCGGCTAATGTAAAAATTCAAATTGTCATAACTTTGCTAAATGAAATCCTACTAAAAAATGTCTTATGCAAAAAGTGTTTGGAATATAAATTTTCATATAAAAGCAATTTTTAATTATTTTTTTTTTGATAAAAACCGAGTCTTACCATATATTGACCGAGACCTCGAACGAGCTTTTATGCGACTCTGCATATAGTTAACGCTCGTACGAGGTTTCTATTTAAGAAATCGACTTGAATTTTTAATACAAAATAGAGCTTTCGACTATACTTACGATACTATAAAAAAAAATTAAAAATTAAGAAATAAAAGTATTTTTTTTTCAAAACACGTTTAGTGTGATGAGTCGATCGACCCACCATACATACGCTCATTAGATTTTCAATATAGTTTAGGTCAGTGTGAGCTTATTTATACATATTTGAATTTTAATTTTTGTGACAGTATAGAATTCTTAAGCATCCTGTGTATGTTTGTTAGCAAAATCCATTTTGTCAATTTTTTGCAAAATGGCGACAAGTATTAAAATTCAATCACTTATAACTCAGTAGTGTTGAATTTTGTCAAAAAGGTCTCTATACATGAAATGTTGAGAAGCCTAAAGTTCATCTAAGTAAAATATAAAAAATATATATTTTTGCTTGAAAACAAGCGATGTATCAGTTCGATCGTACCCCCATACTAGCCATTTTGAGACTTTCGGAAGAGTTAACGCTCTTAACTGTTTGGTTTCGAAGGTAAAAATTTAAATTTTGAGTATCGCATAGAACTAACGTGCAGCCCCTATACGTTATGTTTAAAAAAAATATATAAAATTTTTTTTTAAAATGGCGGCTAATGTAAAAATTCAAAGTGTCATAACTTTGCTAAATGAAATCCTACTAAAAAATGTCTGAAGCAAAAAGTGTTTGGAATTTTAATTTGCATATAAAAGCAATTTTTAATTATTTTTTTTTTGATAAAAACCGAGTCTTACCATATATTGACCGAGACCTCGAACGAGCTTTTATGCGACTCTGCATATAGTTAACGCTCGTACGAGGTTTCTATTTAAGAAATCGACTTGAATTTTTAATACAAAATAGAGCTTTTGACTATACTTACGATACTATAAAAAAAAATTAAAAATTAAAAAATAAAAGTATTTTTTTTTCAAAACACGTTTAGTGTGATGAGTCGATCGACCCACCATACATACGCTCATAAGATTTTCAATATAGTTTAGGTCAGTGTGAGCTTATTTATACATATTTGAATTTTAATTTTTGTGACAGTATAGAATTCTTAAGCATCCTGTGTATGTTTGTTAGCAAAATCCATTTTGTCAATTTTTTGCAAAATGGCGACAAGTATTAAAATTCAATCACTTATAACTCAGTAGTGTTGAATTTTGTCAAAAAGGTCTCTATACATGAAATGTTGAGAAGCCTAAAGTTCATCCAAGTAAAATATAAAAAATATATATTTTTGCTTGAAAACAAGCGATGTATCAGTTCGATCGTACCCCCATACTAGCCATTTTGAGACTTTCGGAAGAGTTAACGCTCTTAACTGTTTGGTTTCAAAGGTAAAAATTTAAATTTTGAGTATCGCATAGAACTAACGTGCAGCCCCTATACGTTATGTTTAAAAAAAATATATAAATTTTTTTTTCAAAATGGCGGCTAATGTAAAAATTCAAAGTGTCATAACTTTGCTAAATGAAATCCTACTAAAAAATGTCTAAAGCCAAAAGTGTTTGGAATTTTAATTTGCATATAAAAGCAATTTTTAATTATTTTTTTTTTGATAAAAACCGAGTCTTACCATATATTGACCGAGACCTCGAACGAGCTTTTATGCGACTCTGCATATAGTTAACGCTCGTACGAGGTTTCTATTTAAGAAATCGACTTGAATTTTTAATACAAAATAGAGCTTTTGACTATACTTACGATACTATAAAAAAAAATTAAAAATTAAAAAATAAAAGTATTTTTTTTTCAAAACACGTTTAGTGTGATGAGTCGATCGACCCACCATACATACGCTCATAAGATTTTCAATATAGTTTAGGTCAGTGTGAGCTTATTTATACATATTTGAATTTTAATTTTTGTGACAGTATAGAATTCTTAAGCATCCTGTGTATGTTTGTTAGCAAAATCCATTTTGTCAATTTTTTGCAAAATGGCGACAAGTATTAAAATTCAATCACTTATTACTCAGTAGTGTTGAATTTTGTCAAAAAGGTCTCTATACATGAAATGTTGAGAAGCCTAAAGTTCATCTAAGTAAAATATAAAAAATATATATTTTTGCTTGAAAACAAGCGATGTATCAGTTCGATCGTACCCCCATACTAGCCATTTTGAGACTTTCGGAAGAGTTAACGCTCTTAACTGTTTGGTTTCAAAGGTAAAAATTTAAATTTTAAGTATCGCATAGAACTAACGTGCAGCCCCTATACGTTATGTTTAAAAAAAATATATAAAATTTTTTTTCAAAATGGCGGCTAATGTAAAAATTCAAAGTGTCATAACTTTGCTAAATGAAATCCTACTAAAAAATGTCTAATGCAAAAAGTGTTTGGAATATAAATTTTCATATAAAAGCAATTTTTAATTATTTTTTTTTTGATAAAAACCGAGTCTTACCATATATTGACCGAGACCTCGAACGAGCTTTTATGCGACTCTGCATATAGTTAACGCTCGTACGAGGTTTCTATTTAAAAAGTCGACTTGAATTTTTTTAACAAAATAGAGCTTTCGACTATACTTACGATACTATAAAAAAAAATTAAAAATTAAAAAATAAAAGTATTTTTTTTTCAAAACACGTTTAGTGTGATGAGTCGATCGACCCACCATACATACGCTCATAAGATTTTCAATATAGTTTAGGTCAGTGTGAGCTTATTTATACATATTTGAATTTTAATTTTTGTGACAGTATAGAATTCTTAAGCATCCTGTGTATGTTTGTTAGCAAAATCCATTTTGTCAATTTTTTGCAAAATGGCGACAAGTATTAAAATTCAATCACTTATAACTCAGTAGTGTTGAGTTTTGTCAAAAAGGTCTCTATACATGAAATGTTGAGAAGCCTAAAGTTCATCTAAGTAAAATATAAAAAATATATATTTTTGCTTGAAAACAAGCGATGTATCAGTTCGATCGTACCCCCATACTAGCCATTTTGAGACTTTCGGAAGAGTTAACGCTCTTAACTGTTTGGTTTCGAAGGTAAAAATTTAAATTTTGAGTATCGCATAGAACTAACGTTTTTACGTTATGTTTAAAAAAAATATATAAAATTTTTTTTCAAAATGGCGGCTAATGTAAAAATTCAAAGTGTCATAACTTTGCTAAATGAAATCCTACTAAAAAATGTCTAATGCAAAAAGTGTTTGGAATTTTAATTTGCATATAAAAGCAATTTTTAATTATTTTTTTTTTGATAAAAACCGAGTCTTACCATATATTGACCGAGACCTCGAACGAGCTTTTATGCGACTCTGCATATAGTTAACGCTCGTACGAGGTTTCTATTTAAGGAATCGACTTGAATTTTTTATACAAAATAGAGCTTTCGACTATACTTACGATACTATAAAAAAAAATTAAAAATTAAAAAATAAAAGTATTTTTTTTTCAAAACACGTTTAGTGTGATGAGTCGATCGACCCACCATACATACGCTCATAAGATTTTCAATATAGTTTAGGTCAGTGTGAGCTTATTTATACATATTTGAATTTTAATTTTTGTGACAGTATAGAATTCTTAAGCATCCTGTGTATGTTTGTTAGCAAAATCCATTTTGTCAATTTTTTGCAAAATGGCGACAAGTATTAAAATTCAATCACTTATAACTCAGTAGTGTTGAATTTTGTCAAAAAGGTCTCTATACATGAAATGTTGAGAAGCCTAAAGTTCATCTAAGTAAAATATAAAAAATATATATTTTTGCTTGAAAACAAGCGATGTATCAGTTCGATCGTACCCCCATACTAGCCATTTTGAGACTTTCGGAAGAGTTAACGCTCTTAACTGTTTGGTTTCGAAGGTAAAAATTTAAATTTTGAGTATCGCATAGAACTAACGTGCAGCCCCTATACGTTATGTTTAAAAAAAATATATAAAATTTTTTTTCAAAATGGCGGCTAATGTAAAAATTCAAAGTGTCATAACTTTGCTAAATAAAATCCTACTAAAAAATGTTTAATGCAAAAAGTGTTTGGAATATAAATTTGCATATAAAAGCAATTTTTAATTATTTTTTTTTTGATAAAAACCGAGTCTTACCATATATTGACCGAGACCTCGAACGAGCTTTATGCGACTCTGCATATAGTTAACGCTCGTACGAGGTTTCTATTTAAAAAGTCGACTTGAATTTTTTTAACCAAATAGAGCTTTCGACTATACTTACGATACTATAAAAAAAAATTAAAAATTAAAAAATAAAAGTATTTTTTTTTCAAAACACGTTTAGTGTGATGAGTCGATCGACCCACCATACATACGCTCATAAGATTTTCAATATAGTTTAGGTCAGTGTGAGCTTATTTATACATATTTGAATTTTAATTTTTGTGACAGTATAGAATTCTTAAGCATCCTGTGTATGTTTGTTAGCAAAATCCTTTTTGTCAATTTTTTGCAAAATGGCGACAAGTATTAAAATTCAATCACTTATAACTCAGTAGTGTTGAATTTTGTCAAAAAGGTCTCTATCCATGAAATGTTGAGGAGCCTAAAGTTCATCTAAGTAAAATATAAAAAATATATATTTTTGCTTGAAAACAAGCGACGTATCAGTTCGATCGTACCCCCATACTAGCCATTTTGAGACTTTCGGAAGAGTTAACGCTCTTAACTGTTTGGTTTCGAAGATAAAAATTTAAATTTTGAGTATCGCATAGAACTAACGTGCAGCCCCTATACATTATGTTTAAAAAAAATTTATAAATTTTTTTTTCAAAATGGCGGCTAATGTAAAAATTCAAAGTGTCATAACTTTGCTAAATAAAATCCTACTGAAAAATGTCTAATGCAAAAAGTGTTTGGAATTTTAATTTGCATATAAAAGCAATTTTTTATTATTTTTTTTTTTAAAAAAACCGAGTCTTACCATATATTGACCGAGACCTCGAACGAGCTTTTATGCGACTCTGCATATAGTTAACGCTCGTACGAGGTTTTTATTTAAGAAATCGACTTGAATTTTTGATACAAAATAGAGCTTTCGACTATACTTACGATACTATAAAAAAAAATTAAAAATTAAAAAATAAAAGTATTTTTTTTTCAAAACACGTTTAGTGTGATGAGTCGATCGACCCACCATACATACGCTCATAAGATTTTCAATATAGTTTAGGTCAGTGTGAGCTTATTTATACATATTTGAATTTTAATTTTTGTGACAGTATAGAATTCTTAAGCATCCTGTGTATGTTTGTTAGCAAAATCCATTTTGTCAATTTTTTGCAAAATGGCGACAAGTATTAAAATTCAATCACTTATAACTTAGTAGTGTTGAATTTTGTCAAAAAGGTCTCTATACATGAAATGTTGAGAAGCCTAAAGTTCATCTAAGTAAAATATAAAAAATATATATTTTTGCTTGAAAACAAGCGATGTATCAGTTCGATCGTACCCCCATACTAGCCATTTTGAGACTTTCGGAAGAGTTAACGCTCTTAACTGTTTGGTTTCGAAGGTAAAAATTTAAATTTTGAGTATCGCATAGAACTAACGTGCAGCCCCTATACGTTATGTTTAAAAAAAATATATAAAATTTTTTTTCAAAATGGCGGCTAATGTAAAAATTCAAAGTGTCATAACTTTGCTAAATGAAATCCTACTAAAAAATGTCTAATGCAAAAAGTGTTTGGAATATAAATTTTCATATAAAAGCAATTTTTAATTATTTTTTTTTTGATAAAAACCGAGTCTTACCATATATTGACCGAGACCTCGAACGAGCTTTTATGCGACTCTGCATATAGTTAACGCTCGTACGAGGTTTCTATTTAAAAAGTCGACTTGAATTTTTTTAACAAAATAGAGCTTTCGACTATACTTACGATACTATAAAAAAAAATTAAAAATTAAAAAATAAAAGTATTTTTTTTTCAAAACACGTTTAGTGTGATGAGTCGATCGACCCACCATACATACGCTCATAAGATTTTCAATATAGTTTAGGTCAGTGTGAGCTTATTTATACATATTTGAATTTTAATTTTTGTGACAGTATAGAATTCTTAAGCATCCTGTGTATGTTTGTTAGCAAAATCCATTTTGTCAATTTTTTGCAAAATGGCGACAAGTATTAAAATTCAATCACTTATAACTCAGTAGTGTTGAATTTTGTCAAAAAGGTCTCTATACATGAAATGTTGAGAAGCCTAAAGTTCATCTAAGTAAAATATAAAAAATATATATTTTTGCTTGAAAACAAGCGATGTATCAGTTCGATCGTACCCCCATACTAGCCATTTTGAGACTTTCGGAAGAGTTAACGCTCTTAACTGTTTGGTTTCGAAGGTAAAAATTTAAATTTTGAGTATCGCATAGAACTAACGTGCAGCCCCTATACGTTATGTTTAAAAAAAATATATAAAATTTTTTTTCAAAATGGCGGCTGATGTAAAAATTCAAAGTGTCATAACTTTGCTAAATGAAATCCTACTAAAAAATGTCTAATGCAAAAAGTGTTTGGAATTTTAATTTGCATATAAAAGCAATTTTTAATTATTTTTTTTTTGATAAAACCGAGTCTTACCATATATTGACCGAGACCTCGAACGAGCTTTTATGCGACTCTGCATATAGTTAACGCTCGTACGAGGTTTTTATTTAAGAAATCGACTTGAATTTTTGATACAAAATAGAGCTTCCGACTATACTTACGATACTATAAAAAAAAATTAAAAATTAAAAAATAAAAGTATTTTTTTTTCAAAACACGTTTAGTGTGATGAGTCGATCGACCCACCATACATACGCTCATAAGATTTTCAATATAGTTTAGGTCAGTGTAAGCTTATTTATACATATTTGAATTTTAATTTTTGTGACAGTATAGAATTCTTAAGCATCCTGTGTATGTTTGTTAGCAAAATCCATTTTGTCAATTTTTTGCAAAATGGCGACAAGTATAAAAATTCAATCACTTATAACTCAGTAGTGTTGAATTTTGTTAAAGAGGTCTCTATACATGAAATGTTGAGAAGCCTAAAGTTCATCTAAGTAAAATATAAAAAATATATATTTTTGCTTGAAAACAAGCGATGTATCAGTTCGATCGTACCCCCATACTAGCCATTTTGAGACTTTCGGAAGAGTTAACGCTCTTAACTGTTTGGTTTCGAAGGTAAAAATTTAAATTTTGAGTATCGCATAAAACTAACGTGCAGCCCCTATACGTTATGTTTAAAAAAAATATATAAAATTTTTTTTCAAAATGGCGGCTAATGTAAAAATTCAAAGTGTCATAACTTTGCTAAATGAAATCCTACTAAAAAATGTCAAAAGCCAAAAGTGTTTAGAATTTTAATTTGCATATAAAAGCAATTTTTAATTATTTTTTTTTTGATAAAAACCGAGTCTTACCATATATTGACCGAGACCTCGAACGAGCTTTTATGCGACTCTGCATATAGTTAACGCTCGTACGAGGTTTCTATTTAAGAAATCGACTTGAATTTTTAATACAAAATAGAGCTTTTGACTATACTTACGATACTATAAAAAAAAATTAAAAATTAAAAAATAAAAGTATTTTTTTTTCAAAACACGTTTAGTGTGATGAGTCGATCGACCCACCATACATACGCTCATAAGATTTTCAATATAGTTTAGGTCAGTGTGAGCTTATTTATACATATTTGAATTTTAATTTTTGTGACAGTATAGAATTCTTAAGCATCCTGTGTATGTTTGTTAGCAAAATCCATTTTGTCAATTTTTTGCAAAATGGCGACAAGTATTAAAATTCAATCACTTATAACTCAGTAGTGTTGAATTTTGTCAAAAAGGTCTCTATACATAATATGTTGAGAAGCCTAAAGTTCATCTAAGTAAAATATAAAAAATATATATTTTTGCTTGAAAACAAGCGATGTATCAGTTCGATCGTACCCCCATACTAGCCATTTTGAGACTTTCGGAAGGGTTAACGCTCTTAACTGTTTGGTTTCGAAGGTAAAAATTTAAATTTTGAGTATCGCATAGAACTAACGTGCAGCCCCTATACGTTATGTTTAAAAAAAATATATAAAATTTTTTTTCAAAATGGCGGCTAATGTAAAAATTCAAAGTGTCATAACTTTGCTAAATAAAATCCTACTAAAAAATGTCTAATGCAAAAAGTGTTTGGAATATAAATTTGCATATAAAAGCAATTTTTAATTATTTTTTTTTTGATAAAAACCGAGTCTTACCATATATTGACCGAGACCTCGAACGAGCTTTTATGCGACTCTGCATATAGTTAACGCTCGTACGAGGTTTCTATTTAAAAAGTCGACTTGAATTTTTTTAACAAAATAGAGCTTTCGACTATACTTACGATACTATAAAAAAAAATTAAAAATTAAAAAATAAAAGTATTTTTTTTTCAAAACACGTTTAGTGTGATGAGTCGATCGACCCACCATACATACGCTCATAAGATTTTCAATATAGTTTAGGTCAGTGTGAGCTTATTTATACATATTTGAATTTTAATTTTTGTGACAGTATAGAATTCTTAAGCATCCTGTGTATGTTTGTTAGCAAAATCCTTTTTGTCAATTTTTTGCAAAATGGCGACAAGTATTAAAATTCAATCACTTATAACTCAGTAGTGTTGAATTTTGTCAAAAAGGTCTCTATCCATGAAATGTTGAGGAGCCTAAAGTTCATCTAAGTAAAATATAAAAAATATATATTTTTGCTTGAAAACAAGCGACGTATCAGTTCGATCGTACCCCCATACTAGCCATTTTGAGACTTTCGGAAGAGTTAACGCTCTTAACTGTTTGGTTTCGAAGATAAAAATTTAAATTTTGAGTATCGCATAGAACTAACGTGCAGCCCCTATACATTATGTTTAAAAAAAATATATAAATTTTTTTTTCAAAATGGCGGCTAATGTAAAAATTCAAAGTGTCATAACTTTGCTAAATAAAATCCTACTGAAAAATGTCTAATGCAAAAAGTGTTTGGAATTTTAATTTGCATATAAAAGCAATTTTTTATTATTTTTTTTTTAATAAAAACCGAGTCTTACCATATATTGACCGAGACCTCGAACGAGCTTTTATGCGACTCTGCATATAGTTAACGCTCGTACGAGGTTTTTATTTAAGAAATCGACTTGAATTTTTGATACAAAATAGAGCTTTCAACTATACTTACGATACTATAAAAAAAAATTAAAAATTAAAAAATAAAAGTATTTTTTTTTCAAAACACGTTTAGTGTGATGAGTCGATCGACCCACCATACATACGCTCATAAGATTTTCAATATAGTTTAGGTCAGTGTGAGCTTATTTATACATATTAGAATTTTAATTTTTGTGACAGTATAGAATTCTTAAGCATCCTGTGTATGTTTGTTAGCAAAATCCATTTTGTCAATTTTTTGCAAAATGGCGACAAGTATTAAAATTCAATCACTTATAACTCAGTAGTGTTGAATTTTGTCAAAAAGGTCTCTATACATGAAATGTTGAGAAGCCTAAAGTTCATCTAAGTAAAATATAAAAAATATATATTTTTGCTTGAAAACAAGCGATGTATCAGTTCGATCGTACCCCCATACTAGCCATTTTGAGACTTTCGGAAGAGTTAACGCTCTTAACTGTTTGGTTTCGAAGGTAAAAATTTAAATTTTGAGTATCGCATAGAACTAACGTGCAGCCCCTATACGTTATGTTTAAAAAAAATATATAAAATTTTTTTTCAAAATGGCGGCTAATGTAAAAATTCAAAGTGTCATAACTTTGCTAAATGAAATCCTACTAAAAAATGTCTAATGCAAAAAGTGTTTGGAATATAAATTTTCATATAAAAGCAATTTTTAATTATTTTTTTTTTGATAAAAACCGAGTCTTACCATATATTGACCGAGACCTCGAACGAGCTTTTATGCGACTCTGCATATAGTTAACGCTCGTACGAGGTTTCTATTAAAAAAGTCGACTTGAATTTTTTTAACAAAATAGAGCTTTCGACTATACTTACGATACTATAAAAAAAAATTAAAAATTAAAAAATAAAAGTATTTTTTTTTCAAAACACGTTTAGTGTGATGAGTCGATCGACCCACCATACATACGCTCATAAGATTTTCAATATAGTTTAGGTCAGTGTGAGCTTATTTATACATATTTGAATTTTAATTTTTGTGACAGTATAGAATTCTTAAGCATCCTGTGTATGTTTGTTAGCAAAATCCTTTTTGTCAATTTTTTGCAAAATGGCGACAAGTATTAAAATTCAATCACTTATAACTCAGTAGTGTTGAATTTTGTCAAAAAGGTCTCTATCCATGAAATGTTGAGGAGCCTAAAGTTCATCTAAGTAAAATATAAAAAATATATATTTTTGCTTGAAAACAAGCGACGTATCAGTTCGATCGTACCCCCATACTAGCCATTTTGAGACTTTCGGAAGAGTTAACGCTCTTAACTGTTTGGTTTCGAAGATAAAAATTTAAATTTTGAGTATCGCATAGAACTAACGTGCAGCCCCTATACATTATGTTTAAAAAAATATATAAATTTTTTTTTCAAAATGGCGGCTAATGTAAAAATTCAAAGTGTCATAACTTTGCTAAATAAAATCCTACTGAAAAATGTCTAATGCAAAAAGTGTTTGGAATTTTAATTTGCATATAAAAGCAATTTTTTATTATTTTTTTTTTAATAAAAACCGAGTCTTACCATATATTGACCGAGACCTCGAACGAGCTTTTATGCGACTCTGCATATAGTTAACGCTCGTACGAGGTTTTTATTTAAGAAATCGACTTGAATTTTTGATACAAAATAGAGCTTTCGACTATACTTACGATACTATAAAAAAAAATTAAAAATTAAAAAATAAAAGTATTTTTTTTTCAAAACACGTTTAGTGTGATGAGTCGATCGACCCACCATACATACGCTCATAAGATTTTCAATATAGTTTAGGTCAGTGTGAGCTTATTTATACATATTTGAATTTTAATTTTTGTGACAGTATAGAATTCTTAAGCATCCTGTGTATGTTTGTTAGCAAAATCCATTTTGTCAATTTTTTGCAAAATGGCGACAAGTATTAAAATTCAATCACTTATAACTCAGTAGTGTTGAATTTTGTCAAAAAGGTCTCTATACATGAAATGTTAAGAAGCCTAAAGTTCATCTAAGTAAAATATAAAAAATATATATTTTTGCTTGAAAACAAGCGATGTATCAGTTCGATCGTACCCCCATACTAGCCATTTTGAGACTTTCGGAAGAGTTAACGCTCTTAACTGTTTGGTTTCGAAGGTAAAAATTTAAATTTTGAGTATCGCATAGAACTAACGTGCAGCCCCTATACGTTATGTTTAACAAAAATATATAAATTTTTTTTTCAAAATGGCGGCTAATGTAAAAATTCAAAGTGTCATAACTTTGCTAAATGAAATCCTACTAAAAAATGTCTAATGCAAAAAGTGTTAGGAATTTTAATTTGCATATAAAAGCAATTTTTAATTATTTTTTTTTTGATAAAAACCGAGTCTTACCATATATTGACCGAGACCTCGAACGAGCTTTTATGCGACTCTGCATATAGTTAACGCTCGTACGAGGTTTCTATTTAAGAAATCGACTTGAATTTTTAGTACAAAATAGAGCTTTCGACTATACTTACGATACTATAAAAAAAAATTAAAAATTAAAAAATAAAAGTATTTTTTTTTCAAAACACGTTTAGTGTGATGAGTCGATCGACCCACCATACATACGCTCATAAGATTTTCAATATAGTTTAGGTCAGTGTGAGCTTATTTATACATATTTGAATTTTAATTTTTGTGACAGTATAGAATTCTTAAGCATCCTGTGTATGTTTGTTAGCAAAATCCATTTTGTCAATTTTTTGCAAAATGGCGACAAGTATTAAAATTCAATCACTTATAACTCAGTAGTGTTGAATTTTGTCAAAAAGGTCTCTATACATGAAATGTTGAGGAGCCTAAAGTTCATCTAAGTAAAATATAAAAAATATATATTTTTGCTTGAAAACAAGCGACGTATCAGTTCGATCGTACCCCCATACTAGCCATTTTGAGACTTTCGGAAGAGTTAACGCTCTTAACTGTTTGGTTTCGAAGATAAAAATTTAAATTTTGAGTATCGCATAGAACTAACGTGCAGCCCCTATACATTATGTTTAAAAAAATATATAAATTTTTTTTTCAAAATGGCGGCTAATGTAAAAATTCAAAGTGTCATAACTTTGCTAAATAAAATCCTACTGAAAAATGTCTAATGCAAAAAGTGTTTGGAATTTTAATTTGCATATAAAAGCAATTTTTTATTATTTTTTTTTTAATAAAAACCGAGTCTTACCATATATTGACCGAGACCTCGAACGAGCTTTTATGCGACTCTGCATATAGTTAACGCTCGTACGAGGTTTTTATTTAAGAAATCGACTTGAATTTTTGATACAAAATAGAGCTTTCGACTATACTTACGATACTATAAAAAAAAATTAAAAATTAAAAAATAAAAGTATTTTTTTTTCAAAACACGTTTAGTGTGATGAGTCGATCGACCCACCATACATACGCTCATAAGATTTTTAATATAGTTTAGGTCAGTGTGAGCTTATTTATACATATTTGAATTTTAATTTTTGTGACAGTATAGAATTCTTAAGCATCCTGTGTATGTTTGTTAGCAAAATCCATTTTGTCAATTTTTTGCAAAATGGCGACAAGTATTAAAATTCAATCACTTATAACTCAGTAGTGTTGAATTTTGTCAAAAAGGTCTCTATACATGAAATGTTGAGAAGCCTAAAGTTCATCTAAGTAAAATATAAAAAATATATATTTTTGCTTGAAAACAAGCGATGTATCAGTTCGATCGTACCCCCATACTAGCCATTTTGAGACTTTCGGAAGAGTTAACGCTCTTAACTGTTTGGTTTCGAAGGTAAAAATTTAAATTTTGAGTATCGCATAGAACTAACGTGCAGCCCCTATACGTTATGTTTAAAAAAAATATATAAAATTTTTTTTCAAAATGGCGGCTAATGTAAAAATTCAAAGTGTCATAACTTTGCTAAATGAAATCCTACTAAAAAATGTCTAATGCAAAAAGTGTTTGGAATATAAATTTTCATATAAAAGCAATTTTTAATTATTTTTTTTTTGATAAAAACCGAGTCTTACCATATATTGACCGAGACCTCGAACGAGCTTTTATGCGACTCTGCATATAGTTAACGCTCGTACGAGGTTTCTATTAAAAAAGTCGACTTGAATTTTTTTAACAAAATAGAGCTTTCGACTATACTTACGATACTATAAAAAAAAATTAAAAATTAAAAAATAAAAGTATTTTTTTTTCAAAACACATTTAGTGTGATGAGTCGATCGACCCACCATACATACGCTCATAAGATTTTCAATATAGTTTAGGTCAGTGTGAGCTTATTTATACATATTTGAATTTTAATTTTTGTGACAGTATAGAATTCTTAAGCATCCTGTGTATGTTTGTTAGCAAAATCCATTTTGTCAATTTTTTGCAAAATGGCGACAAGTATTAAAATTCAATCACTTATAACTCAGTAGTGTTGAATTTTGTCAAAAAGGTCTCTATACATGAAATGTTGAGAAGCCTAAAGTTCATCTAAGTAAAATATAAAAAATATATATTTTTGCTTGAAAACAAGCGATGTATCAGTTCGATCGTACCCCCATACTAGCCATTTTGAGACTTTCGGAAGAGTTAACGCTCTTAACTGTTTGGTTTCGAAGGTAAAAATTTAAATTTTGAGTATCGCATAGAACTAACGTGCAGCCCCTATACGTTATGTTTAAAAAAAATATATAAAATTTTTTTTCAAAATGGCGGCTAATGTAAAAATTCAAAGTGTCATAACTTTGCTAAATGAAATCCTACTAAAAAATGTCTAATGCAAAAAGTGTTTGGAATTTTAATTTGCATATAAAAGCACCTTTTATTTTTTTTTTTTTTGATAAAAACCGAGTCTTACCATATATTGACCGAGACCTCGAACGAGCTTTTATGCGACTCTGCATATAGTTAACGCTCGTACGAGGTTTCTATTTAAGAAATCGACTTGAATTTTTAATACACAATATAGAGCTTTCGACTATACTTACGATACTATAAAAAAAAATTAAAAATTAAAAAAATAAAAGTATTTTTTTTTCAAAACACGTTTAGTGTGATGAGTCGATCGACCCACCATACATACGCTCATAAGATTTTCAATATAGTTTAGGTCAGTGTGAGCTTATTTATACATATTTGAATTTTAATTTTTGTGACAGTATAGAATTCTTAAGCATCCTGTGTATGTTTGTTAGCAAAATCCATTTTGTCAATTTTTTGCAAAATGGCGACAAGTATTAAAATTCAATCACTTATAACTCAGTAGTGTTGAATTTTGTCAAAAAGGTCTCTATACATGAAATGTTGAGAAGCCTAAAGTTCATCTAAGTAAAATATAAAAAATATATATTTTTGCTTGAAAACAAGCGATGTATCAGTTCGATCGTACCCCCATACTAGCCATTTTGAGACTTTCGGAAGAGTTAACGCTCTTAACTGTTTGGTTTCGAAGGTAAAAATTTAAATTTTGAGTATCGCATAGAACTAACGTGCAGCCCCTATACGTTATGTTTAAAAAAAATATATAAAATTTTTTTTCAAAATGGCGGCTAATGTAAAAATTCAAAGTGTCATAACTTTGCTAAATAAAATCCTACTAAAAAATGTCTAATGCAAAAAGTGTTTGGAATATAAATTTGCATATAAAAGCAATTTTTAATTATTTTTTTTTTGATAAAAACCGAGTCTTACCATATATTGACCGAGACCTCGAACGAGCTTTTATGCGACTCTGCATATAGTTAACGCTCGTACGAGGTTTCTATTTAAGAAATCGACTTGAATTTTTAATACAAAATAGAGCTTTCGACTATACTTACGATACTATAAAAAAAAATTAAAAATTAAAAAATAAAAGTATTTTTTTTTCAAAACACGTTTAGTGTGATGAGTCGATCGACCCACCATACATACGCTCATAAGATTTTCAATATAGTTTAGGTCAGTGTGAGCTTATTTATACATATTTGAATTTTAATTTTTGTGACAGTATAGAATTCTTAAGCATCCTGTGTATGTTTGTTAGCAAAATCCATTTTGTCAATTTTTTGCAAAATGGCGACAAGTATTAAAATTCAATCACTTATAACTCAGTAGTGTTGAATTTTGTCAAAAAGGTCTCTATACATGAAATGTTGAGAAGCCTTAAGTTCATCTAAGTAAAATATAAAAAATATATATTTTTGCTTGAAAACAAGCGATGTATCAGTTCGATCGTACCCCCATACTAGCCATTTTGAGACTTTCGGAAGAGTTAACGCTCTTAACTGTTTGGTTTCGAAGGTAAAAATTTAAATTTTGAGTATCGCATAGAACTAACGTGCAGCCCCTATACGTTATGTTTAAAAAAAATATATAAAATTTTTTTTCAAAATGGCGGCTAATGTAAAAATTCAAAGTGTCATAACTTTGCTAAATGAAATCCTACTAAAAAATGTCTAATGCAAAAAGTGTTTGGAATTTTAATTTGCATATAAAAGCACCTTTTATTTTTTTTTTTTTTTGATAAAAACCGAGTCTTACCATATATTGACCGAGACCTCGAACGAGCTTTTATGCGACTCTGCATATAGTTAACGCTCGTACGAGGTTTCTATTTAAGAAATCGACTTGAATTTTTAATACACAATATAGAGCTTTCGACTATACTTACGATACTATAAAAAAAAATTAAAAATTAAAAAATAAAAGTATTTTTTTTTCAAAACACGTTTAGTGTGATGAGTCGATCGACCCACCATACATACGCTCATAAGATTTTCAATATAGTTTAGGTCAGTGTGAGCTTATTTATACATATTTGAATTTTAATTTTTGTGACAGTATAGAATTCTTAAGCATCCTGTGTATGTTTGTTAGCAAAATCCATTTTGTCAATTTTTTGCAAAATGGCGACAAGTATTAAAATTCAATCACTTATAACTCAGTAGTGTTGAATTTTGTCAAAAAGGTCTCTATACATGAAATGTTGAAAAGCCTAAAGTTCATCTAAGTAAAATATAAAAAATACATATTTTTGCTTGAAAACAAGCGATGTATCAGTTCGATCGTACCCCCATACTAGCCATTTTGAGACTTTCGGAAGAGTTAACGCTCTTAACTGTTTGGTTTCGAAGGTAAAAATTTAAATTTTGAGTATCGCATAGAACTAATGTGCAGCCCCTATACGTTATGTTTAAAAAAAATATATAAAATTTTTTTTCAAAATGGCGGCTAATGTAAAAATTCAAAGTGTCATAACTTTGCTAAATAAAATCCTACTAAAAAATGTCTAATGCAAAAAGTGTTTGGAATATAAATTTGCATATAAAAGCAATTTTTAATTATTTTTTTTTTTAATAAAAACCGAGTCTTACCATATATTGACCGAGACCTCGAACGAGCTTTTATGCGACTCTGCATATAGTTAACGCTCGTACGAGGTTTCTATTTAAAAAGTCGACTTGAATTTTTTTAACAAAATAGAGCTTTCGACTATACTTACGATACTATAAAAAAAAATTAAAAATTAAAAAATAAAAGTATTTTTTTTTCAAAACACGTTTAGTGTGATGAGTCGATCGACCCACCATACATACGCTCATAAGATTTTCAATATAGTTTAGGTCAGTGTGAGCTTATTTATACATATTTGAATTTTAATTTTTGTGACAGTATAGAATTCTTAAGCATCCTGTGTATGTTTGTTAGCAAAATCCATTTTGTCAATTTTTTGCAAAATGGCGACAAGTATTAAAATTCAATCACTTATAACTCAGTAGTGTTGAATTTTGTCAAAAAGGTCTCTATACATGAAATGTTGAGAAGCCTAAAGTTCATCTAAGTAAAATATAAAAAATATATATTTTTGCTTGAAAACAAGCGATGTATCAGTTCGATCGTACCCCCATACTAGCCATTTTGAGACTTTCGGAAGAGTTAACGCTCTTAACTGTTTGGTTTCGAAGGTAAAAATTTAAATTTTGAGTATCGCATAGAACTAACGTGCAGCCCCTATACGTTATGTTTAAAAAAAATATATAAATTTTTTTTTCAAAATGGCGGCTAATGTAAAAATTCAAAGTGTCATAACTTTGCTAAATGAAATCCTACTAAAAAATGTCTAATGCAAAAAGTGTTAGGAATTTTAATTTGCTTATAAAAGCAATTTTTAATTATTTTTTTTTTGATAAAAACCGAGTCTTACCATATATTGACCGAGACCTCGAACGAGCTTTTATGCGACTCTGCATATAGTTAACGCTCGTACGAGGTTTCTATTTAAGAAATCGACTTGAATTTTTAGTACAAAATAGAGCTTTCGACTATACTTACGATACTATAAAAAAAAATTAAAAATTAAAAAATAAAAGTATTTTTTTTTCAAAACACGTTTAGTGTGATGAGTCGATCGACCCACCATACATACGCTCATAAGATTTTCAATATAGTTAAGGTCAGTGTGAGCTTATTTATACATATATGAATTTTAATTTTTGTGACAGTATAGAATTCTTAAGCATCCTGTGTATGTTTGTTAGCAAAATCCATTTTGTCAATTTTTTGCAAAATGGCGACAAGTATTAAAATTCAATCACTTATAACTCAGTAGTGTTGAATTTTGTCAAAAAGGTCTCTATACATGAAATGTTGAGGAGCCTAAAGTTCATCTAAGTAAAATATAAAAAATATATATTTTTGCTTGAAAACAAGCGACGTATCAGTTCGATCGTACCCCCATACTAGCCATTTTGAGACTTTCGGAAGAGTTAACGCTCTTAACTGTTTGGTTTCGAAGATAAAAATTTAAATTTTGAGTATCGCATAGAACTAACGTGCAGCCCCTATACATTATGTTTAAAAAAATATATAAATTTTTTTTTCAAAATGGCGGCTAATGTAAAAATTCAAAGTGTCATAACTTTGCTAAATAAAATCCTACTGAAAAATGTCTAATGCAAAAAGTGTTTGGAATTTTAATTTGCATATAAAAGCAATTTTTTATTATTTTTTTTTTAATAAAAACCGAGTCTTACCATATATTGACCGAGACCTCGAACGAGCTTTTATGCGACTCTGCATATAGTTAACGCTCGTACGAGGTTTTTATTTAAGAAATCGACTTGAATTTTTGATACAAAATAGAGCTTTCGACTATACTTACGATACTATAAAAAAAAATTAAAAATTAAAAAATAAAAGTATTTTTTTTTCAAAACACGTTTAGTGTGATGAGTCGATCGACCCACCATACATACGCTCATAAGATTTTCAATATAGTTTAGGTCAGTGTGAGCTTATTTATACATATTTGAATTTTAATTTTTGTGACAGTATAGAATTCTTAAGCATCCTGTGTATGTTTGTTAGCAAAATCCATTTTGTCAATTTTTTGCAAAATGGCGACAAGTATTAAAATTCAATCACTTATAACTCAGTAGTGTTGAATTTTGTCAAAAAGGTCTCTATACATGAAATGTTGAGAAGCCTAAAGTTCATCTAAGTAAAATATAAAAAATATATATTTTTGCTTGAAAACAAGCGATGTATCAGTTCGATCGTACCCCCATACTAGCCATTTTGAGACTTTCGGAAGAGTTAACGCTCTTAACTGTTTGGTTTCGAAGGTAAAAATTTAAATTTTGAGTATCGCATAGAACTAACGTGCAGCCCCTATACGTTATGTTTAAAAAAAATATATAAATTTTTTTTTCAAAATGGCGGCTAATGTAAAAATTCAAAGTGTCATAACTTTGCTAAATGAAATCCTACTAAAAAATGTTTAATGCAAAAAGTGTTTGGAATTTTAATTTGCATGTAAAAGCAATTTTTAATTATTTTTTTTTTGATAAAAACCGAGTCTTACCATATATTGACCGAGACCTCGAACGAGCTTTTATGCGACTCTGCATATAGTTAACGCTCGTACGAGGTTTCTATTTAAGAAATCGACTTGAATTTTTAATACAAAATAGAGCTTTCGACTATACTTACGATACTATAAAAAAAAATTAAAAATTAAAAAATAAAAGTATTTTTTTTTCAAAACACGTTTAGTGTGATGAGTCGATCGACCCACCATACATACGCTCATAAGATTTTCAATATAGTTTAGGTCAGTGTGAGCTTATTTATACATATTTGAATTTTAATTTTTGTGACAGTATAGAATTCTTAAGCATCCTGTGTATGTTTGTTAGCAAAATCCATTTTGTCAATTTTTTGCAAAATGGCGACAAGTATTAAAATTCAATCACTTATAACTCAGTAGTGTTGAATTTTGTCAAAAAGGTCTCTATACATGAAATGTTGAGAAGCCTAAAGTTCATCTAAGTAAAATATAAAAAATATATATTTTTGCTTGAAAACAAGCGATGTATCAGTTCGATCGTACCCCCATACTAGCCATTTTGAGACTTTCGGAAGAGTTAACGCTCTTAACTGTTTGGTTTCGAAGGTAAAAATTTAAATTTTGAGTATCGCATAGAACTAACGTGCAGCCCCTATACGTTATGTTTAAAAAAAATATTTAAAATTTTTTTTCAAAATGGCGGCTAATGTAAAAATTCAAAGTGTCATAACTTTGCTAAATGAAATCCTACTAAAAAATGTCTAATGCAAAAAGTGTTTATAATTTTAATTTGCATATAAAAGCAATTTTTAATTATTTTTTTTTTGATAAAAACCGAGTCTTACCATATATTGACCGAGACCTCGAACGAGCTTTTATGCGACTCTGCATATAGTTAACACTCGTACGAGGTTTCTATTTAAGAAATCGACTTGAATTTTTAATACAAAATAGAGCTTTCGACTATACTTACGATACTATAAAAAAAAATTAAAAATTAAAAAATAAAAGTATTTTTTTTTCAAAACACGTTTAGTGTGATGAGTCGATCGACCCACCATACATACGCTCATAAGATTTTCAATATAGTTTAGGTCAGTGTGAGCTTATTTATACATATTTGAATTTTAATTTTTGTGACAGTATAGAATTCTTAAGCATCCTGTGTATGTTTGTTAGCAAAATCCATTTTGTCAATTTTTTGCAAAATGGCGACAAGTATTAAAATTCAATCACTTATAACTCAGTAGTGTTGAATTTTGTCAAAAAGGTCTCTATACATGAAATGTTGAGAAGCCTAAAGTTCATCTAAGTAAAATATAAAAAATATATATTTTTGCTTGAAAACAAGCGATGTATCAGTTCGATCGTACCCCCATACTAGCCATTTTGAGACTTTCGGAAGAGTTAACGCTCTTAACTGTTTGGTTTCGAAGGTAAAAATTTAAATTTTGAGTATCGTATAGAACTAACGTGCAGCCCCTATACGTTATAATTAAAAAAAATATATAAAATTTTTTTTCAAAATGGCGGCTAATGTAAAAATTCAAAGTGTCATAACTTTGCTAAATAAAATCCTACTGAAAAATGTCTAATGCAAAAAGTGTTTGGAATTTTAATTTGCATATAAAAGCAATTTTTTATTATTTTTTTTTAATAAAAACCGAGTCTTACCATATATTGACCGAGACCTCGAACGAGCTTTTATGCGACTCTGCATATAGTTAACGCTCGTACGAGGTTTTTATTTAAGAAATCGACTTGAATTTTTGATACAAAATAGAGCTTTCGACTATACTTACGATACTATAAAAAAAAATTAAAAATTAAAAAATAAAAGTATTTTTTTTTCAAAACACGTTTAGTGTGATGAGTCGATCGACCCACCATACATACGCTCATAAGATTTTCAATATAGTTTAGGTCAGTGTGAGCTTATTTATACATATTAGAATTTTAATTTTTGTGACAGTATAGAATTCTTAAGCATCCTGTGTATGTTTGTTAGCAAAATCCATTTTGTCAATTTTTTGCAAAATGGCGACAAGTATTAAAATTCAATCACTTATAACTCAGTAGTGTTGAATTTTGTCAAAAAGGTCTCTATACATGAAATGTTGAGAAGCCTAAAGTTCATCTAAGTAAAATATAAAAAATATATATTTTTGCTTGAAAACAAGCGATGTATCAGTTCGATCGTACCCCCATACTAGCCATTTTGAGACTTTCGGAAGAGTTAACGCTCTTAACTGTTTGGTTTCGAAGGTAAAAATTTAAATTTTGAGTATCGCATAGAACTAACGTGCAGCCCCTATACGTTATGTTTAAAAAAAATATATAAAATTTTTTTTCAAAATGGCGGCTAATGTAAAAATTCAAAGTGTCATAACTTTGCTAAATGAAATCCTACTAAAAAATGTCTAATGCAAAAAGTGTTTGGAATATAAATTTTCATATAAAAGCAATTTTTAATTATTTTTTTTTTGATAAAAACCGAGTCTTACCATATATTGACCGAGACCTCGAACGAGCTTTTATGCGACTCTGCATATAGTTAACGCTCGTACGAGGTTTCTATTAAAAAAGTCGACTTGAATTTTTTTAACAAAATAGAGCTTTCGACTATACTTACGATACTATAAAAAAAAATTAAAAATTAAAAAATAAAAGTATTTTTTTTTCAAAACACGTTTAGTGTGATGAGTCGATCGACCCACCATACATACGCTCATAAGATTTTCAATATAGTTTAGGTCAGTGTGAGCTTATTTATACATATTTGAATTTTAATTTTTGTGACAGTATAGAATTCTTAAGCATCCTGTGTATGTTTGTTAGCAAAATCCATTTTGTCAATTTTTTGCAAAATGGCGACAAGTATTAAAATTCAATCACTTATAACTCAGTAGTGTTGAATTTTGTCAAAAAGGTCTCTATACATGAAATGTTGAGAAGCCTAAAGTTCATCTAAGTAAAATATAAAAAAAATATATTTTTGCTTGAAAACAAGCGATGTATCAGTTCGATCGTACCCCCATACTAGCCATTTTGAGACTTTCGGAAGAGTTAACGCTCTTAACTGTTTGGTTTCGAAGGTAAAAATTTAAATTTTGAGTATCGCATAGAACTAACGTTTTTACGTTATGTTTAAAAAAAATATATAAAAATTTTTTTCAAAATGGCGGCTAATGTAAAAATTCAAAGTGTCATAACTTTGCTAAATGAAATCCTACTAAAAAATGTCTAATGCAAAAAGTGTTTGGAATTTTAATTTGCATATAAAAGCAATTTTTAATTATTTTTTTTTTGATAAAAACCGAGTCTTACCATATATTGACCGAGACCTCGAACGAGCTTTTATGCGACTCTGCATATAGTTAACGCTCGTACGAGGTTTCTATTTAAGAAATCGACTTGAATTTTTAATACAAAATAGAGCTTTCGACTATACTTACGATACTATAAAAAAAAATTAAAAATTAAAAAATAAAAGTATTTTTTTTTCAAAACACGTTTAGTGTGATGAGTCGATCGACCCACCATACATACGCTCATAAGATTTTCAATATAGTTTAGGTCAGTGTGAGCTTATTTATACATATTTGAATTTTAATTTTTGTGACAGTATAGAATTCTTAAGCATCCTGTGTATGTTTGTTAGCAAAATCCATTTTGTCAATTTTTTGCAAAATGGCGACAAGTATTAAAATTCAATCACTTATAACTCAGTAGTGTTGAATTTTGTCAAAAAGGTCTCTATACATGAAATGTTGAGAAGCCTAAAGTTCATCTAAGTAAAATATAAAAAATATATATTTTTGCTTGAAAACAAGCGATGTATCAGTTCGATCGTACCCCCATACTAGCCATTTTGAGACTTTCGGAAGAGTTAACGCTCTTAACTGTTTGGTTTCGAAGGTAAAAATTTAAATTTTGAGTATCGCATAGAACTAACGTGCAGCCCCTATACGTTATGTTTAAAAAAAATATATAAAATTTTTTTTCAAAATGGCGGCTAATGTAAAAATTCAAAGTGTCATAACTTTGCTAAATGAAATCCTACTAAAAAATGTCTAATGCAAAAAGTGTTTGGAATATAAATTTGCATATAAAAGCAATTTTTAATTATTTTTTTTTTGATAAAAACCGAGTCTTACCATATATTGACCGAGACCTCGAACGAGCTTTTATGCGACTCTGCATATAGTTAACGCTCGTACGAGGTTTTTATTTAAGAAATCGACTTGAATTTTTAATACAAAATAGAGCTTTCGACTATACTTACGATACTATAAAAAAAAATTAAAAATTAAAAAATAAAAGTATTTTTTTTTCAAAACACGTTTAGTGTGATGAGTCGATTGACCCACCATACATACGCTCATAAGATTTTCAATATAGTTTAGGTCAGTGTGAGCTTATTTATACATATTTGAATTTTAATTTTTGTGACAGTATAGAATTCTTAAGCATCCTGTGTATGTTTGTTAGCAAAATCCATTTTGTCAATTTTTTGCAAAATGGCGACAAGTATTAAAATTCAATCACTTATAACTCAGTAGTGTTGAATTTTGTCAAAAAGGTCTCTATACATGAAATGTTGAGAAGCCTAAAGTTCATCTAAGTAAAATATAAAAAATATATATTTTTGCTTGAAAACAAGCGATGTATCAGTTCGATCGTACCCCCATACTAGCCATTTTGAGACTTTCGGAAGAGTTAACGCTCTTAACTGTTTGGTTTCGAAGGTAAAAATTTAAATTTTGAGTATCGCATAGAACTAACGTTTTTACGTTATGTTTAAAAAAAATATATAAAAATTTTTTTCAAAATGGCGGCTAATGTAAAAATTCAAAGTGTCATAACTTTGCTAAATGAAATCCTACTAAAAATGTCTAATGCAAAAAGTGTTTGGAATTTTAATTTGCATATAAAAGCAATTTTTAATTATTTTTTTTTTGATAAAAACCGAGTCTTACCATATATTGACCGAGACCTCGAACGAGCTTTTATGCGACTCTGCATATAGTTAACGCTCGTACGAGGTTTCTATTTAAGAAATCGACTTGAATTTTTAATACAAAATAGAGCTTTCGACTATACTTACGATACTATAAAAAAAAATTAAAAATTAAAAAATAAAAGTATTTTTTTTTCAAAACACGTTTAGTGTGATGAGTCGATCGACCCACCATACATACGCTCATAAGATTTTCAATATAGTTTAGGTCAGTGTGAGCTTATTTATACATATTTGAATTTTAATTTTTGTGACAGTATAGAATTCTTAAGCATCCTGTGTATGTTTGTTAGCAAAATCCATTTTGTCAATTTTTTGCAAAATGGCGACAAGTATTAAAATTCAATCACTTATAACTCAGTAGTGTTGAATTTTGTCAAAAAGGTCTCTATACATGAAATGTTGAGAAGCCTAAAGTTCATCTAAGTAAAATATAAAAAATATATATTTTTGCTTGAAAACAAGCGATGTATCAGTTCGATCGTACCCCCATACTAGCCATTTTGAGACTTTCAGAAGAGTTAACGCTCTTAACTGTTTGGTTTCGAAGGTAAAAATTTAAATTTTGAGTATCGCATAGAACTAACGTGCAGCCCCTATACGTTATGTTTAAAAAAAATATATAAATTTTTTTTTCAAAATGGCGGCTAATGTAAAAATTCAAAGTGTCATAACTTTGCTAAATGAAATCCTACTAAAAAATGTGTAATGCAAAAAGTGTTTGGAATTTTAATTTGCATATAAAAGCAATTTTTTTTTTTTTTTTTTTTGATAAAAACCGAGTCTTACCATATATTGACCGAGACCTCGAACGAGCTTTTATGCGACTCTGCATATAGTTAACGCTCGTACGAGGTTTCTATTTAAGAAATCGACTTGAATTTTTAATACAAAATAGAGCTTTCGACTATACTTACGATACTATAAAAAAAAATTCAAAATTAAAAAATAAAAGTATTTTTTTTTCAAAACACGTTTAGTGTGATGAGTCGATCGACCCACCATACATACGCTCATAAGATTTTCAATATAGTTTAGGTCAGTGTGAGCTTATTTATACATATTTGAATTTTAATTTTTGTGACAGTATAGAATTCTTAAGCATCCTGTGTATGTTTGTTAGCAAAATCCATTTTGTCAATTTTTTGCAAAATGGCGACAAGTATTAAAATTCAATCACTTATAACTCAGTAGTGTTGAATTTTGTCAAAAAGGTCTCTATACATGAAATGTTGAGAAGCCTAAAGTTCATCTAAGTAAAATATAAAAACTATATATTTTTGCTTGAAAACAAGCGATGTATCAGTTCGATCGTACCCCCATACTAGCCATTTTGAGACTTTCGGAAGAGTTAACGCTCTTAACTGTTTGGTTTCGAAGGTAAAAATTTAAATTTTGAGTATCGCATAGAACTAACGTGCAGCCCTTATACGTTATGTTTAAAAAAAATATATAAAATTTTTTTTCAAAATGGCGGCTAATGTAAAAATTCAAAGTGTCATAACTTTGCTAAATGAAATCCTACTAAAAAATGTCTAATGCAAAAAGTGTTTGGAATTTTAATTTGCATATAAAAGCAATTTTTAATTATTTTTTTTTTGATAAAAACCGAGTCTTACCATATATTGACCGAGACCTCGAACGAGCTTTTATGCGACTCTGCATATAGTTAACGCTCGTACGAGGTTTCTATTTAAGAAATCGACTTGAATTTTTAATACAAAATAGAGCTTTCGACTATACTTACGATACTATAAAAAAAAATTAAAAATTAAAAAATAAAAGTATTTTTTTTTCAAAACACGTTTAGTGTGATGAGTCGATCGACCCACCATACATACGCTCATAAGATTTTCAATATAGTTTAGGTCAGTGTGAGCTTATTTATACATATTTGAATTTTAATTTTTGTGACAGTATAGAATTCTTAAGCATCCTGTGTATGTTTGTTAGCAAAATCCATTTTGTCAATTTTTTGCAAAATGGCGACAAGTATTAAAATTCAATCACTTATAACTCAGTAGTGTTGAATTTTGTCAAAAAGGTCTCTATACATGAAATGTTGAGAAGCCTAAAGTTCATCTAAGTAAAATATAAAAAATATATATTTTTGCTTGAAAACAAGCGATGTATCAGTTCGATCGTACCCCCATACTAGCCATTTTGAGACTTTCGGAAGAGTTAACGCTCTTAACTGTTTGGTTTCGAAGGTAAAAATTTAAATTTTGAGTATCGCATAGAACTAACGTGCAGCCCCTATACGTTATGTTTAAAAAAAATATATAAAATTTTTTTTCAAAATGGCGGCTAATGTAAAAATTCAAAGTGTCATAACTTTGCTAAATCAAATCCTACTAAAAAATGTCTAATGCAAAAAGTGTTTGGAATATAAATTTGCATATAAAAGCAATTTTTAATTATTTTTTTTTTGATAAAAACCGAGTCTTACCATATATTGACCGAGACCTCGAACGAGCTTTTATGCGACTCTGCATATAGTTAACGCTCGTACAAGGTTTTTATTTAAGAAATCGACTTGAATTTTTAATACAAAATAGAGCTTTCGACTATACTTACGATACTATAAAAAAAAATTAAAAATTAAAAAATAAAAGTATTTTTTTTTCAAAACACGTTTAGTGTGATGAGTCGATCGACCCACCATACATACGCTCATAAGATTTTCAATATAGTTTAGGTCAGTGTGAGCTTATTTATACATATTTGAATTTTAATTTTTGTGACAGTATAGAATTCTTAAGCATCCTGTGTATGTTTGTTAGCAAAATCCATTTTGTCAATTTTTTGCAAAATGGCGACAAGTATTAAAATTCAATCACTTATAACTCAGTAGTGTTGAATTTTGTCAAAAAGGTCTCTATACATGAAATGTTGAGAAGCCTAAAGTTCATCTAAGTAAAATATAAAAAATATATATTTTTGCTTGAAAACAAGCGATGTATCAGTTCGATCGTACCCCCATACTAGCCATTTTGAGACTTTCGGAAGAGTTAACGCTCTTAACTGTTTGGTTTCGAAGGTAAAAATTTAAATTTTGAGTATCGCATAGAACTAACGTTTTTACGTTATGTTTAAAAAAAATATATAAAATTTTTTTTCAAAATGGCGGCTAATGTAAAAATTCAAAGTGTCATAACTTTGCTAAATGAAATCCTACTAAAAAATGTCTAATGCAAAAAGTGTTTGGAATTTTAATTTGCATATAAAAGCAATTTTTAATTATTTTTTTTTTGATAAAAACCGAGTCTTACCATATATTGACCGAGACCTCGAACGAGCTTTTATGCGACTCTGCATATAGTTAACGCTCGTACGAGGTTTCTATTTAAGAAATCGACTTGAATTTTTAATACAAAATAGAGCTTTCGACTATACTTACGATACTATAAAAAAAAATTAAAAATTAAAAAATAAAAGTATTTTTTTTTCAAAACACGTTTAGTGTGATGAGTCGATCGACCCACCATACATACGCTCATAAGATTTTCAATATAGTTTAGGTCAGTGTGAGCTTATTTATACATATTTGAATTTTAATTTTTGTGACAGTATAGAATTCTTAAGCATCCTGTGTATGTTTGTTAGCAAAATCCATTTTGTCAATTTTTTGCAAAATGGCGACAAGTATTAAAATTCAATCACTTATAACTCAGTAGTGTTGAATTTTGTCAAAAAGGTCTCTATACATGAAATGTTGAGAAGCCTAAAGTTCATCTAAGTAAAATATAAAAAATATATATTTTTGCTTGAAAACAAGCGATGTATCAGTTCGATCGTACCCCCATACTAGCCATTTTGAGACTTTCGGAAGAGTTAACGCTCTTAACTGTTTGGTTTCGAAGGTAAAAATTTAAATTTTGAGTATCGCATAGAACTAACGTTTTTACGTTATGTTTAAAAAAAATATATAAAAATTTTTTTCAAAATGGCGGCTAATGTAAAAATTCAAAGTGTCATAACTTTGCTAAATGAAATCCTACTAAAAAATGTCTAATGCAAAAAGTGTTTGGAATTTTAATTTGCATATAAAAGCAATTTTTAATTATTTTTTTTTTGATAAAAACCGAGTCTTACCATATATTGACCGAGACCTCGAACGAGCTTTTATGCGACTCTGCATATAGTTAACGCTCGTACGAGGTTTCTATTTAAGAAATCGACTTGAATTTTTAATACAAAATAGAGCTTTCGACTATACTTACGATACTATAAAAAAAAATTAAAAATTAAAAAATAAAAGTATTTTTTTTTCAAAACACGTTTAGTGTGATGGATCGATCGACCCACCATACATACGCTCATAAGATTTTCAATATAGTTTAGGTCAGTGTGAGCTTATTTATACATATTTGAATTTCAATTTTTGTGACAGTATAGAATTCTTAAGCATCCTGTGTATGTTTGTTAGCAAAATCCATTTTGTCAATTTTTTGCAAAATGGCGACAAGTATTAAAATTCAATCACTTATAACTCAGTAGTGTTGAATTTTGTCAAAAAGGTCTCAATACATGAAATGTTGAGAAGCCTAAAGTTCATCTAAGTAAAATATAAAAAATATATATTTTTGCTTGAAAACAAGCGATGTATCAGTTCGATCGTACCCCCATACTAGCCATTTTGAGACTTTCGGAAGAGTTAACGCTCTTAACTGTTTGGTTTCGAAGGTAAAAATTTAAATTTTGAGTATCGCATAGAACTAACGTGCAGCCCCTATACGTTTTGTTTAAAAAAAATATATAAAATTTTTTTTCAAAATGGCGGCTAATGTAAAAATTCAAAGTGTCATAACTTTGCTAAATGAAATCCTACTAAAAAATGTCTAATGCAAAAAGTGTTTGGAATATAAATTTGCATATAAAAGCAATTTTTAATTATTTTTTTTTAATAAAAACCGAGTCTTACTATATATTGACCGAGACCTCGAACGAGCTTTTATGCGACTCTGCATATAGTTAACGCTCGTACGAGGTTTCTATTTAAGAAATCGACTTGAATTTATAATACCAAATAGAGCTTTCGACTATACTTACGATACTATAAAAAAAAATTAAAAATTGAAAAATAAAAGTATTTTTTTTTCAAAACACGTTTAGTGTGATGAGTCGATCGACCCACCATACATACGCTCATAAGATTTTCAATATAGTTTAGGTCAGTGTGAGCTTATTTATACATATTTGAATTTTAATTTTTGTGACAGTATAGAATTCTTAAGCATCCTGTGTATGTTTGTTAGCAAAATCCATTTTGTCAATTTTTTGCAAAATGGCGACAAGTATTAAAATTCAATCACTTATAACTCAGTAGTGTTGAATTTTGTCAAAAAGGTCTCTATACATGAAATGTTGAGAAGCCTAAAGTTCATCTAAGTAAAATATAAAAAATATATATTTTTGCTTGAAAACAAGCGATGTATCAGTTCGATCGTACCCCCATACTAGCCATTTTGAGACTTTCGGAAGAGTTAACGCTCTTAACTGTTTGGTTTCGAAGGTAAAAATTTAAATTTTGAGTATCGCATAGAACTAACGTGCAGCCCCTATACGTTATGTTTAAAAAAAATATATAAAATTTTTTTTCAAAATGGCGGCTAATGTAAAAATTCAAAGTGTCATAACTTTGCTAAATGAAATCCTACTAAAAAATGTCTGATGCAAAAAGTGTTTGGAATTTTAATTTGCATATAAAAGCAATTTTTAATTATTTTTTTTTTGATAAAACCGAGTCTTACCATATATTGACCGAGACCTCGAACGAGCTTTTATGCGACTCTGCATATAGTTAACGCTCGTACGAGGTTTCTATTTAAAAAATCGACTTGAATTTTTAATACAAAATAGAGCTTTCGACTATACTTACGATACTATAAAAAAAAATTAAAAATTAAGAAATAAAAGTATTTTTTTTTCAAAACACGTTTAGTGTGATGAGTCGATCGACCCACCATACATACGCTCATAAGATTTTCAATATAGTTTAGGTCAGTGTGAGCTTATTTATACATATTTGAATTTTAATTTTTGTGACAGTATAGAATTCTTAAGCATCCTGTGTATGTTTGTTAGCAAAATCCATTTTGTCAATTTTTTGCAAAATGGCGACAAGTATTAAAATTCAATCACTTATAACTCAGTAGTGTTGAATTTTGTCAAAAAGGTCTCTATACATGAAATGTTGAGAAGCCTAAAGTTCATCTAAGTAAAATATAAAAAATATATATTTTTGCTTGAAAACAAGCGATGTATCAGTTCGATCGTACCCCCATACTAGCCATTTTGAGACTTTCGGAAGAGTTAACGCTCTTAACTGTTTGGTTTCGAAGGTAAAAATTTAAATTTTGAGTATCGCATAGAACTAACGTGCAGCCCCTATACGTTATGTTTAAAAAAAATATATAAAATTTTTTTTCAAAATGGCGGCTAATGTAAAAATTCAAAGTGTCATAACTTTGCTAAATAAAATCCTACTAAAAAATGTCTCATGCAAAAAGTGTTTGGAATTTTAATTTGCATATAAAAGCAATTTTTAATTATTTTTTTTTTTAAAAAACCGAGTCTTACCATATATTGACCGAGACCTCGAACGAGCTTTTATGCGACTCTGCATATAGTTAACGCTCGTACGAGGTTTCTATTTAAGAAATCGACTTGAATTTTTAATACAAAATAGAGCTTTCGACTATACTTACGATACTATAAAAAAAAATTAAAAATTAAAAAATAAAAGTATTTTTTTTTCAAAACACGTTTAGTGTGATGAGTCGATCGACCCACCATACATACGCTCATAAGATTTTCAATATAGTTTAGGTCAGTGTGAGCTTATTTATACATATTTGAATTTTAATTTTTGTGACAGTATAGAATTCTTAAGCATCCTGTGAATGTTTGTTAGCAAAATCCATTTTGTCAATTTTTTGCAAAATGGCGACAAGTATTAAAATTCAATCACTTATAACTCAGTAGTGTTGAATTTTGTCAAAAAGGTCTCTATACATGAAATGTTGAGAAGCCTAAAGTTCATCTAAGTAAAATATAAAAAATATATATTTTTGCTTGAAAACAAGCGATGTATCAGTTCGATCGTACCCCCATACTAGCCATTTTGAGACTTTCGGAAGAGTTAACGCTCTTAACTGTTTGGTTTCGAAGGTAAAAATTTAAATTTTGAGTATCGCATAGAACTAACGTGCAGCCCCTATACGTTATGTTTAAAAAAAATATATAAATTTTTTTTTCAAAATGGCGGCTAATGTAAAAATTCAAAGTGTCATAACTTTGCTAAATGAAATCCTACTAAAAAATGTCTAATGCAAAAAGTGTTTGGAATTTTAATTTGCATATAAAAGCAATTTTTAATTATTTTTTTTTTGATAAAAACCGAGTCTTACCATATATTGACCGAGACCTCGAACGAGCTTTTATGCGACTCTGCATATAGTTAACGCTCGTACGAGGTTTCTATTTAAGAAATCGACTTGAATTTTTAATACAAAATAGAGCTTTCGACTATACTTACGATACTATAAAAAAAAATTAAAAATTAAAAAATAAAAGTATTTTTTTTTCAAAACACGTTTAGTGTGATGAGTCGATCGACCCACCATACATACGCTCATAAGATTTTCAATATAGTTTAGGTCAGTGTGAGCTTATTTATACATATTTGAATTTTAATTTTTGTGACAGTATAAAATTCTTAAGCATCCTGTGTATGTTTGTTAGCAAAATCCATTTTGTCAATTTTTTGCAAAATGGCGACAAGTATTAAAATTCAATCACTTATAACTCAGTAGTGTTGAATTTTGTCAAAAAGGTCTCTATACATGAAATGTTGAGAAGCCTAAAGTTCATCTAAGTAAAATATAAAAAATATATATTTTTGCTTGAAAACAAGCGATGTATCAGTTCGATCGTACCCCCATACTAGCCATTTTGAGACTTTCGGAAGAGTTAACGCTCTTAACTGTTTGGTTTCGAAGGTAAAAATTTAAATTTTGAGTATCGCATAGAACTAACGTGCAGCCCCTATACGTTATGTTTAAAAAAAATATATAAAATTTTTTTTCAAAATGGCGGCTAATGTAAAAATTCAAAGTGTCATAACTTTGCTAAATCAAATCCTACTAAAAAATGTCTAATGCAAAAAGTGTTTGGAATATAAATTTGCATATAAAAGCAATTTTTAATTATTTTTTTTTTGATAAAAACCGAGTCTTACCATATATTGACCGAGACCTCGAACGAGCTTTTATGCGACTCTGCATATAGTTAACGCTCGTACAAGGTTTTTATTTAAGAAATCGACTTGAATTTTTAATACAAAATAGAGCTTTCGACTATACTTACGATACTATAAAAAAAAATTAAAAATTAAAAAATAAAAGTATTTTTTTTTCAAAACACGTTTAGTGTGATGAGTCGATCGACCCACCATACATACGCTCATAAGATTTTCAATATAGTTTAGGTCAGTGTGAGCTTATTTATACATATTTGAATTTTAATTTTTGTGACAGTATAGAATTCTTAAGCATCCTGTGTATGTTTGTTAGCAAAATCCATTTTGTCAATTTTTTGCAAAATGGCGACAAGTATTAAAATTCAATCACTTATAACTCAGTAGTGTTGAATTTTGTCAAAAAGGTCTCTATACATGAAATGTTGAGAAGCCTAAAGTTCATCTAAGTAAAATATAAAAAATATATATTTTTGCTTGAAAACAAGCGATGTATCAGTTCGATCGTACCCCCATACTAGCCATTTTGAGACTTTCGGAAGAGTTAACGCTCTTAACTGTTTGGTTTCGAAGGTAAAAATTTAAATTTTGAGTATCGCATAGAACTAACGTTTTTACGTTATGTTTAAAAAAAATATATAAAATTTTTTTTCAAAATGGCGGCTAATGTAAAAATTCAAAGTGTCATAACTTTGCTAAATGAAATCCTACTAAAAAATGTCTAATGCAAAAAGTGTTTGGAATTTTAATTTGCATATAAAAGCAATTTTTAATTATTTTTTTTTTGATAAAAACCGAGTCTTACCATATATTGACCGAGACCTCGAACGAGCTTTTATGCGACTCTGCATATAGTTAACGCTCGTACGAGGTTTCTATTTAAGAAATCGACTTGAATTTTTAATACAAAATAGAGCTTTTGACTATACTTACGATACTATAAAAAAAAATTAAAAATTAAAAAATAAAAGTATTTTTTTTTCAAAACACGTTTAGTGTGATGAGTCGATCGACCCACCATACATACGCTCATAAGATTTTCAATATAGTTTAGGTCAGTGTGAGCTTATTTATACATATTTGAATTTTAATTTTTGTGACAGTATAGAATTCTTAAGCATCCTGTGTATGTTTGTTAGCAAAATCCATTTTGTCAATTTTTTGCAAAATGGCGACAAGTATTAAAATTCAATCACTTATAACTCAGTAGTGTTGAATTTTGTCAAAAAGGTCTCTATACATGAAATGTTGAGAAGCCTAAAGTTCATCTAAGTAAAATATAAAAAATATATATTTTTGCTTGAAAACAAGCGATGTATCAGTTCGATCGTACCCCCATACTAGCCATTTTGAGACTTTCGGAAGAGTTAACGCTCTTAACTGTTTGGTTTCGAAGGTAAAAATTTAAATTTTGAGTATCGCATAGAACTAACGTTTTTACGTTATGTTTAAAAAAAATATATAAAAATTTTTTTCAAAATGGCGGCTAATGTAAAAATTCAAAGTGTCATAACTTTGCTAAATGAAATCCTACTAAAAAATGTCTAATGCAAAAAGTGTTTGGAATTTTAATTTGCATATAAAAGCAATTTTTAATTACTTTTTTTTTTGATAAAAACCGAGTCTTACCATATATTGACCGAGACCTCGAACGAGCTTTTATGCGACTCTGCATATAGTTAACGCTCGTACGAGGTTTCTATTTAAGAAATCGACTTGAATTTTTAATACAAAATAGAGCTTTCGACTATACTTACGATACTATAAAAAAAAATTAAAAATTAAAAAATAAAAGTATTTTTTTTTCAAAACACGTTTAGTGTGATGGATCGATCGACCCACCATACATACGCTCATAAGATTTTCAATATAGTTTAGGTCAGTGTGAGCTTATTTATACATATTTGAATTTCAATTTTTGTGACAGTATAGAATTCTTAAGCATCCTGTGTATGTTTGTTAGCAAAATCCATTTTGTCAATTTTTTGCAAAATGGCGACAAGTATTAAAATTCAATCACTTATAACTCAGTAGTGTTGAATTTTGTCAAAAAGGTCTCTATACATGAAATGTTGAGAAGCCTAAAGTTCATCTAAGTAAAATATAAAAAATATATATTTTTGCTTGAAAACAAGCGATGTATCAGTTCGATCGTACCCCCATACTAGCCATTTTGAGACTTTCGGAAGAGTTAACGCTCTTAACTGTTTGGTTTGGAAGGTAAAAATTTAAATTTTGAGTATCGCATAGAACTAACGTGCAGCCCCTATACGTTTTGTTTAAAAAAAATATATAAAATTTTTTTTCAAAATGGCGGCTAATGTAAAAATTCAAAGTGTCATAACTTTGCTAAATAAAATCCTACTAAAAAATGTGTAATGCAAAAAGTGTTTGGAATATAAATTTGCATATAAAAGCAATTTTTAATTATTTTTTTTTTGATAAAAACCGAGTCTTACCATATATTGACCGAGACCTCGAACGAGCTTTTATGCGACTCTGCATATAGTTAACGCTCGAACGAGGTTTCTATTTAAGAAATCGACTTGAATTTTTAATACAAAATAGAGCTTTCGACTATACTTACGATACTATAAAAAAAAATTAAAAATTAAAAAATAAAAGTATTTTTTTTTCAAAACAGATTTAGTGTGATGAGTCGATCGACCCACCATACATACGCTCATAAGATTTTCAATATAGTTTAGGTCAGTGTGAGCTTATTTATACATATTTGAATTTTAATTTTTGTGACAGTATAGAATTCTTAAGCATCCTGTGTATGTTTGTTAGCAAAATCCATTTTGTCAATTTTTTGCAAAATGGCGACAAGTATTAAAATTCAATCACTTATAACTCAGTAGTGTTGAATTTTGTCAAAAAGGTCTCTATACATGAAATGTTGAGAAGCCTAAAATTCATCTAAGTAAAATATAAAAAATATATATTTTTGCTTGAAAACAAGCGATGTATCAGTTCGATCGTACCCCCATACTAGCCATTTTGAGACTTTCGGAAGAGTTAACGCTCTTAACTGTTTGGTTTCGAAGGTAAAAATTTAAATTTTGAGTATCGCATAGAACTAACGTGCAGCCCCTATACGTTATTATTAAAAAAAATATATAAAATTTTTTTTCAAAATGGCGGCTAATGTAAAAATTCAAAGTGTCATAACTTTGCTAAATAAAATCCTACTAAAAAATGTCTAATGCAAAAAGTGTTTGGAATTTTAATTTGCATATAAAAGCAATTTTTAATTATTTTTTTTTTGATAAAAACCGAGTCTTACCATATATTGACCGAGACCTCGAACGAGCTTTTATGCGACTCTGCATATAGTTAACGCTCGTACGAGGTTTCTATTTAAGAAATCGACTTGAATTTTTAGTACAAAATAGAGCTTTCGACTATACTTACGATACTATAAAAAAAAATTAAAAATTAAAAAATAAAAGTATTTTTTTTTCAAAACACGTTTAGTGTGATGAGTCGATCGACCCACTATACATACGCTCATAAGATTTTCAATATAGTTTAGGTCAGTGTGAGCTTATTTATACATATTTGAATTTTTATTTTTGTGACAGTATAGAATTCTTAAGCATCCTGTGTATGTTTGTTAGCAAAATCCATTTTGTCAATTTTTTGCAAAATGGCGACAAGTATTAAAATTCAATCACTTATAACTCAGTAGTGTTGAATTTTGTCAAAAAGGTCTCTATACATGAAATGTTGAGAAGCCTAAAGTTCATCTAAGTAAAATATAAAAAATATATATTTTTGCTTGAAAACAAGCGATGTATCAGTTCGATCGTACCCCCATACTAGCCATTTTGAGACTTTCGGAAGAGTTAACGCTCTTAACTGTTTGGTTTCGAAGGTAAAAATTTAAATTTTGAGTATCGCATAGAACTAACGTGCAGCCCCTATACGTTATGTTTAAAAAAAATATATAAAATTTTTTTTCAAAATGGCGGCTAATGTAAAAATTCAAAGTGTCATAACTTTGCTAAATAAAATCCTACTAAAAAATGTCTAATGCAAAAAGTGTTTGGAATTTTAATTTGCATATAAAAGCAATTTTTAATTATTTTTTTTTTGATAAAAACCGAGTCTTACCATATATTGACCGAGACCTCGAACGAGCTTTTATGCGACTCTGCATATAGTTAACGCTCGTACGAGGTTTCTATTTAAGAAATCGACTTGAATTTTTAATACAAAATAGAGCTTTCGACTATACTTACGATACTATAAAAAAAAATTAAAAATTAAAAAATAAAAGTATTTTTTTTTCAAAACACGTTTAGTGTGATGAGTCGATCGACCCACCATACATACGCTCATAAGATTTTCAATATAGTTTAGGTCAGTGTGAGCTTATTTATACATATTTGAATTTTAATTTTTGTGACAGTATAGAATTCTTAAGCATCCTGTGTATGTTTGTTAGCAAAATCCATTTTGTCAATTTTTTGCAAAATGGCGACAAGTATTAAAATTCAATCACTTATAACTCAGTAGTGTTGAATTTTGTCAAAAAGGTCTCTATACATGAAATGTTGAGAAGCCTAAAGTTCATCTAAGTAAAATATAAAAAATATATATTTTTGCTTGAAAACAAGCGATGTATCAGTTCGATCGTACCCCCATACTAGCCATTTTGAGACTTTCGGAAGAGTTAACGCTCTTAACTGTTTGGTTTCGAAGGTAAAAATTTAAATTTTGAGTATCGCATAAAACTAACGTGCAGCCCCTATACGTTATGTTTAAAAAAAATATATAAAATTTTTTTTCAAAATGGCGGCTAATGTAAAAATTCAAAGTGTCATAACTTTGCTAAATGAAATCCTACTAAAAAATGTCTAATGCAAAAAGTGTTTATAATTTTAATTTGCATATAAAAGCAATTTTTAATTATTTTTTTTTTGATAAAAACCGAGTCTTACCATATATTGACCGAGACCTCGAACGAGCTTTTATGCGACTCTGCATATAGTTAACGCTCGTACGAGGTTTCTATTTAAGAAATCGACTTGAATTTTTAATACAAAATAGAGCTTTCGACTATACTTACGATACTATAAAAAAAAATTAAAAATTAAAAAATAAAAGTATTTTTTTTTCAAAACACGTTTAGTGTGATGAGTCGATCGACCCACCATACATACGCTCATAAGATTTTCAATATAGTTTAGGTCAGTGTGAGCTTATTTATACATATTTGAATTTTAATTTTTGTGACAGTATAGAATTCTTAAGCATCCTGTGTATGTTTGTTAGCAAAATCCATTTTGTCAATTTTTTGCAAAATGGCGACAAGTATTAAAATTCAATCACTTATAACTCAGTAGTGTTGAATTTTGTCAAAAAGGTCTCTATACATGAAATGTTGAGAAGCCTAAAGTTCATCTAAGTAAAATATAAAAAATATATATTTTTGCTTGAAAACAAGCGATGTATCAGTTCGATCGTACCCCCATACTAGCCATTTTGAGACTTTCGGAAGAGTTAACGCTCTTAACTGTTTGGTTTCGAAGGTAAAAATTTAAATTTTGAGTATCGCATAGAACTAACGTGCAGCCCCTATACGTTATGTTTAAAAAAAATATATAAATTTTTTTTTCAAAATGGCGGCTAATGTAAAAATTCAAAGTGTCATAACTTTGCTAAATGAAATCCTACTAAAAAATGTCTAATGCAAAAAGTGTTTGGAATTTTAATTTGCATATAAAAGCAATTTTTAATTATTTTTTTTTTGATAAAAACCGAGTCTTACCATATATTGACCGAGACCTCGAACGAGCTTTTATGCGACTCTGCATATAGTTAACGCTCGTACGAGGTTTCTATTTAAGAAATCGACTTGAATTTTTAGTACAAAATAGAGCTTTCGACTATACTTACGATACTATAAAAAAAATTAAAAATTAAAAAATAAAAGTATTTTTTTTTCAAAACACGTTTAGTGTGATGAGTCGATCGACCCACCATACATACGCTCATAAGATTTTCAATATAGTTTAGGTCAGTGTGAGCTTATTTATACATATTTGAATTTTAATTTTTGTGACAGTATAGAATTCTTAAGCATCCTGTGTATGTTTGTTAGCAAAATCCATTTTGTCAATTTTTTGCAAAATGGCGACAAGTATTAAAATTCAATCACTTATAACTCAGTAGTGTTGAATTTTGTCAAAAAGGTCTCTATACATGAAATGTTGAGAAGCCTAAAGTTCATCTAAGTAAAATATAAAAAATATATATTTTTGCTTGAAAACAAGCGATGTATCAGTTCGATCGTACCCCCATACTAGCCATTTTGAGACTTTCGGAAGAGTTAACGCTCTTAACTGTTTGGTTTCGAAGGTAAAAATTTAAATTTTGAGTATCGCATAGAACTAACGTGCAGCCCCTATACGTTATTATTAAAAAAAATATATAAAATTTTTTTTCAAAATGGCGGCTAATGTAAAAATTCAAAGTGTCATAACTTTGCTAAATGAAATCCTACTAAAAAATGTCTAATGCAAAAAGTGTTTGGAATTTTAATTTGCATATAAAAGCAATTTTAAATTATTTTTTTTTTGATAAAAACCGAGTCTTACCATATATTGACCGAGACCTCGAACGAGCTTTTATGCGACTCTGCATATAGTTAACGCTCGTACGAGGTTTCTATTTAAGAAATCGACTTGAATTTTTAATACAAAATAGAGCTTTCGACTATACTTACGATACTATAAAAAAAAATTAAAAATTAAAAAATAAAAGTATTTTTTTTTCAAAACACGTTTAGTGTGATGAGTCGATCGACCCACCATACATCTCATAAGATTTTCAATATAGTTTAGGTCAGTGTGAGCTTATTTATACATATTTGAATTTTAATTTTTGTGACAGTATAGAATTCTTAAGCATCCTGTGTATGTTTGTTAGCAAAATCCATTTTGTCAATTTTTTGCAAAATGGCGACAAGTATTAAAATTCAATCACTTATAACTCAGTAGTGTTGAATTTTGTCAAAAAGGTCTCTATACATGAAATGTTGAGAAGCCTAAAGTTCATCTAAGTAAAATATAAAAAATATATATTTTTGCTTGAAAACAAGCGATGTATCAGTTCGATCGTACCCCCATACTAGCCATTTTGAGACTTTCGGAAGAGTTAACGCTCTTAACTGTTTGGTTTGGAAGGTAAAAATTTAAATTTTGAGTATCGCATAGAACTAACGTGCAGCCCCTATACGTTTTGTTTAAAAAAAATATATAAAATTTTTTTTCAAAATGGCGGCTAATGTAAAAATTCAAAGTGTCATAACTTTGCTAAATTAAATCCTACTAAAAAATGTCTAATGCAAAAAGTGTTTGGAATATAAATTTGCATATAAAAGCAATTTTTAATTATTTTTTTTTTGATAAAAACCGAGTCTTACCATATATTGACCGAGACCTCGAACGAGCTTTTATGCGACTCTGCATATAGTTAACGCTCGAACGAGGTTTCTATTTAAGAAATCGACTTGAATTTTTAATACAAAATAGAGCTTTCGACTATACTTACGATACTATAAAAAAAAATTAAAAATTAAAAAATAAAAGTATTTTTTTTTCAAAACACGTTTAGTGTGATGAGTCGATCGACCCACCATACATACGCTCATAAGATTTTCAATATAGTTTAGGTCAGTGTGAGCTTATTTATACATATTTGAATTTTAATTTTTGTGACAGTATAGAATTCTTAAGCATCCTGTGTATGTTTGTTAGCAAAATCCATTTTGTCAATTTTTTGCAAAATGGCGACAAGTATTAAAATTCAATCACTTATAACTCAGTAGTGTTGAATTTTGTCAAAAAGGTCTCTATACATGAAATGTTGAGAAGCCTAAAGTTCATCTAAGTAAAATATAAAAAATATATATTTTTGCTTGAAAACAAGCGATGTATCAGTTCGATCGTACCCCCATACTAGCCATTTTGAGACTTTCGGAAGAGTTAACGCTCTTAACTGTTTGGTTTCGAAGGTAAAAATTTAAATTTTGAGTATCGCATAGAACTAACGTGCAGCCCCTATACGTTATGTTTAAAAAAAATATATAAATTTTTTTTTCAAAATGGCGGCTAATGTAAAAATTCAAAGTGTCATAACTTTGCTAAATTAAATCCTACTAAAAAATGTCTTATGCAAAAAGTGTTTGGAATTTTAATTTGCATATAAAAGCAATTTTTTAATATTTTTTTTTTGATAAAAACCGAGTCTTACCATATATTGACCGAGACCTCGAACGAGCTTTTATGCGACTCTGCATATAGTTAACGCTCGTACGAGGTTTCTATTTAAGAAATCGACTTGAATTTTTAGTACAAAATAGAGCTTTCGACTATACTTACGATACTATAAAAAAAAATTAAAAATTAAAAAATAAAAGTATTTTTTTTTCAAAACACGTTTAGTGTGATGAGTCGATCGACCCACCATACATACGCTCATAAGATTTTCAATATAGTTAAGGTCAGTGTGAGCTTATTTATACATATTTGAATTTTAACTTTTGTGACAGTATAGAATTCTTAAGCATCCTGTGTATGTTTGTTAGCAAAATCCATTTTGTCAATTTTTTGCAAAATGGCGACAAGTATTAAAATTCAATCACTTATAACTCAGTAGTGTAGAATTTTGTCAAAAAGGTCTCTATACATGAAATGTTGAGAAGCCTAAAGTTCATCTAAGTAAAATATAAAAAATATATATTTTTGCTTGAAAACAAGCGATGTATCAGTTCGATCGTACCCCCATACTAGCCATTTTGAGACTTTCGGAAGAGTTAACGCTCTTAACTGTTTGGTTTCCAAGGTAAAAATTTAAATTTTGAGTATCGCATAGAACTAACGTGCAGCCCCTATACGTTATTATTAAAAAAAATATATAAAATTTTTTTTTAAAATGGCGGCTAATGTAAAAATTCAAAGTGTCATAACTTTGCTAAATGAAATCCTACTAAAAAATGTCTAATGCAAAAAGTGTTTGGAATTTTAATTTGCATATAAAAGCAATTTTTAATTATTTTTTTTTTGATAAAAACCGAGTCTTACCATATATTGACCGAGACCTCGAACGAGCTTTTATGCGACTCTGCATATAGTTAACGCTCGTACGAGGTTTCTATTTAAGAAATCGACTTGAATTTTTAATACACAATATAGAGCTTTCGACTATACTTACGATACTATAAAAAAAAATTAAAAAGTAAAAAATAAAAGTATTTTTTTTTCAAAACACGTTTAGTGTGATGAGTCGATCGACCCACCATACATACGCTCATAAGATTTTCAATATAGTTTAGGTCAGTGTGAGCTTATTTATACATATTTGAATTTTAATTTTTGTGACAGTATAGAATTCTTAAGCATCCTGTGTATGTTTGTTAGCAAAATCCATTTTGTCAATTTTTTGCAAAATGGCGACAAGTATTAAAATTCAATCACTTATAACTCAGTAGTGTTGAATTTTGTCAAAAAGGTCTCTATACATGAAATGTTGAGAAGCCTAAAGTTCATCTAAGTAAAATATAAAAAATATATATTTTTGCTTGAAAACAAGCGATGTATCAGTTCGATCGTACCCCCATACTAGCCATTTTGAGACTTTCGGAAGAGTTAACGCTCTTAACTGTTTGGTTTCGAAGGTAAAAATTTAAATTTTGAGTATCGCATAGAACTAACGTGCAGCCCCTATACGTTATGTTTAAAAAAAATATATAAAATTTTTTTTCAAAATGGCGGCTAATGTAAAAATTCAAAGTGTCATAACTTTGCTAAATGAAATCCTACTAAAAAATGTCTAATGCAAAAAGTGTTTGGAATTTTAATTTGCATATAAAAGCAATTTTTAATTATTTTTTTTTTGATAAAAACCGAGTCTTACCATATATTGACCGAGACCTCGAACGAGCTTTTATGCGACTCTGCATATAGTTAACGCTCGTACGAGGTTTCTATTTAAGAAATCGACTTGAATTTTTAATACAAAATAGAGCTTTCGACTATACTTACGATACTATAAAAAAAAATTAAAAATTAAAAAATAAAAGTATTTTTTTTTCAAAACACGTTTAGTGTGATGAGTCGATCGACCCACCATACATACGCTCATAAGATTTTCAATATAGTTTAGGTCAGTGTGAGCTTATTTATACATATTTGAATTTTAATTTTTGTGACAGTATAGAATTCTTAAGCATCCTGTGTATGTTTGTTAGCAAAATCCATTTTGTCAATTTTTTGCAAAATGGCGACAAGTATTAAAATTCAATCACTTATAACTCAGTAGTGTTGAATTTTGTCAAAAAGGTCTCTATACATGAAATGTTGAGAAGCCTAAAGTTCATCTAAGTAAAATATAAAAAATATATATTTTTGCTTGAAAACAAGCGATGTATCAGTTCGATCGTACCCCCATACTAGCCATTTTGAGACTTTCGGAAGAGTTAACGCTCTTAACTGTTTGGTTTCTAAGGTAAAAATTTAAATTTTGAGTATCGCATAGAACTAACGTGCAGCCCCTATACGTTATGTTTAAAAAAAATATATAAAATTTTTTTTCAAAATGGCGGCTAATGTAAAAATTCAAAGTGTCATAACTTTGCTAAATGAAATCCTACTAAAAAATGTCTAATGCAAAAAGTGTTTGGAATTTTAATTTGCATATAAAAGCAATTTTAATTTATTTTTTTTTTGATAAAAACCGAGTCTTACCATATATTGACCGAGACCTCGAACGAGCTTTTATGCGACTCTGCATATAGTTAACGCTCGTACGAGGTTTCTATTTAAGAAATCGACTTGAATTTTTAATACAAAATAGAGCTTTCGACTATACTTACGATACTATAAAAAAAAATTAAAAATTAAAAAATAAAAGTATTTTTTTTTCAAAACACGTTTAGTGTGATGAGTCGATCGACCCACCATACATACGCTCATAAGATTTTCAATATAGTTTAGGTCAGTGTGAGCTTATTTATACATATTTGAATTTTAATTTTTGTGACAGTATAGAATTCTTAAGCATCCTGTGTATGTTTGTTAGCAAAATCCATTTTGTCAATTTTTTGCAAAATGGCGACAAGTATTAAAATTCAATCACTTATAACTCAGTAGTGTTGAATTTTGTCAAAAAGGTCTCTATACATGAAATGTTGAGAAGCCTAAAGTTCATCTAAGTAAAATATAAAAAATATATATTTTTGCTTGAAAATAAGCGATGTATCAGTTCGATCGTACCCCCATACTAGCCATTTTGAGACTTTCGGAAGAGTTAACGCTCTTAACTGTTTGGTTTCGAAGGTAAAAATTTAAATTTTGAGTATCGCATAGAACTAACGTGCAGCCCCTATACGTTATGTTTAAAAAAAATATATAAAATTTTTTTTCAAAATGGCGGCTAATGTAAAAATTCAAAGTGTCATAACTTTGCTAAATAAAATCCTACTAAAAAATGTCTAATGCAAAAAGTGTTTGGAATTTTAATTTGCATATAAAAGCAATTTTTAATTATTTTTTTTTTGATAAAAACCGAGTCTTACCATATATTGACCGAGACCTCGAACGAGCTTTTATGCGACTCTGCATATAGTTAACGCTCGTACGAGGTTTCTATTTAAGAAATCGACTTGAATTTTTAATACAAAATAGAGCTTTCGACTATACTTACGATACTATAAAAAAAAATTAAAAATTAAAAAATAAAAGTATTTTTTTTTCAAAACACGTTTAGTGTGATGAGTCGATCGACCCACCATACATACGCTCATAAGATTTTCAATATAGTTTAGGTCAGTGTGAGCTTATTTATACATATTTGAATTTTAATTTTTGTGACAGTATAGAATTCTTAAGCATCCTGTGTATGTTTGTTAGCAAAATCCATTTTGTCAATTTTTTGCAAAATGGCGACAAGTATTAAAATTCAATCACTTATAACTCAGTAGTGTTGAATTTTGTCAAAAAGGTCTCTATACATGAAATGTTGAGAAGCCTAAAGTTCATCTAAGTAAAATATAAAAAATATATATTTTTGCTTGAAAACAAGCGATGTATCAGTTCGATCGTACCCCCATACTAGCCATTTTGAGACTTTCGGAAGAGTTAACGCTCTTAACTGTTTGGTTTCGAAGGTAAAAATTTAAATTTTGAGTATCGCATAGAACTAACGTGCAGCCCCTATACGTTATGTTTAAAAAAAATATATAAAATTTTTTTTCAAAATGGCGGCTAATGTAAAAATTCAAAGTGTCATAACTTTGCTAAATGAAATCCTACTAAAAAATGTCTAATGCAAAAAGTGTTTGGAATTTTAATTTGCATATAAAAGCAATTTTTAATTATTTTTTTTTTGATAAAAACCGAGTCTTACCATATATTGACCGAGACCTCGAACGAGCTTTTATGCGACTCTGCATATAGTTAACGCTCGTACGAGGTTTCTATTTAAGAAATCGACTTGAATTTTTAATACAAAATAGAGCTTTCGACTATACTTACGATACTATAAAAAAAAATTAAAAATTAAAAAATAAAAGTATTTTTTTTTCAAAACACGTTTAGTGTGATGAGTCGATCGACCCACCATACATACGCTCATAAGATTTTCAATATAGTTTAGGTCAGTGTGAGCTTATTTATACATATTTGAATTTTAATTTTTGTGACAGTATAGAATTCTTAAGCATCCTGTGTATGTTTGTTAGCAAAATCCATTTTGTCAATTTTTTGCAAAATGGCGACAAGTATTAAAATTCAATCACTTATAACTCAGTAGTGTTGAATTTTGTCAAAAAGGTCTCTATACATGAAATGTTGAGAAGCCTAAAGTTCATCTAAGTAAAATATAAAAAATATATATTTTTGCTTGAAAACAAGCGATGTATCAGTTCGATCGTACCCCCATACTAGCCATTTTGAGACTTTCGGAAGAGTTAACGCTCTTAACTGTTTGGTTTCGAAGGTAAAAATTTAAATTTTGAGTATCGCATAGAACTAACGTGCAGCCCCTATACGTTATGTTTAAAAAAAATATATAAATTTTTTTTTCAAAATGGCGGCTAATGTAAAAATTCAAAGTGTCATAACTTTGCTAAATGAAATCCTACTAAAAAATGTCTAATGCAAAAAGTGTTTGGAATTTTAATTTGCATATAAAAGCAATTTTTAATTATTTTTTTTTTGATAAAAACCGAGTCTTACCATATATTGACCGAGACCTCGAACGAGCTTTTATGCGACTCTGCATATAGTTAACGCTCGTACGAGGTTTCTATTTAAGAAATCGACTTGAATTTTTAGTACAAAATAGAGCTTTCGACTATACTTACGATACTATAAAAAAAAATTAAAAATTAAAAAATAAAAGTATTTTTTTTTCAAAACACGTTTAGTGTGATGAGTCGATCGACCCACCATACATACGCTCATAAGATTTTCAATATAGTTTAGGTCAGTGTGAGCTTATTTATACATATTTGAATTTTAATTTTTGTGACAGTATAGAATTCTTAAGCATCCTGTGTATGTTTGTTAGCAAAATCCATTTTGTCAATTTTTTGCAAAATGGCGACAAGTATTAAAATTCAATCACTTATAACTCAGTAGTGTTGAATTTTGTCAAAAAGGTCTCTATACATGAAATGTTGAGAAGCCTAAAGTTCATCTAAGTAAAATATAAAAAATATATATTTTTGCTTGAAAACAAGCGATGTATCAGTTCGATCGTACCCCCATACTAGCCATTTTGAGACTTTCGGAAGAGTTAACGCTCTTAACTGTTTGGTTTCGAAGGTAAAAATTTAAATTTTGAGTATCGCATAGAACTAACGTGCAGCCCCTATACGTTATTATTAAAAAAAATATATAAAATTTTTTTTCAAAATGGCGGCTAATGTAAAAATTCAAAGTGTCATAACTTTGCTAAATGAAATCCTACTAAAAAATGTCTAATGCAAAAAGTGTTTGGAATTTTAATTTGCATATAAAAGCAATTTTAAATTATTTTTTTTTTGATAAAAACCGAGTCTTACCATATATTGACCGAGACCTCGAACGAGCTTTTATGCGACTCTGCATATAGTTAACGCTCGTACGAGGTTTCTATTTAAGAAATCGACTTGAATTTTTAATACAAAATAGAGCTTTCGACTATACTTACGATACTATAAAAAAAAATTAAAAATTAAAAAATAAAAGTATTTTTTTTTCAAAACACGTTTAGTGTGATGAGTCGATCGACCCACCATACATCTCATAAGATTTTCAATATAGTTTAGGTCAGTGTGAGCTTATTTATACATATTTGAATTTTAATTTTTGTGACAGTATAGAATTCTTAAGCATCCTGTGTATGTTTGTTAGCAAAATCCATTTTGTCAATTTTTTGCAAAATGGCGACAAGTATTAAAATTCAATCACTTATAACTCAGTAGTGTTGAATTTTGTCAAAAAGGTCTCTATACATGAAATGTTGAGAAGCCTAAAGTTCATCTAAGTAAAATATAAAAAATATATATTTTTGCTTGAAAACAAGCGATGTATCAGTTCGATCGTACCCCCATACTAGCCATTTTGAGACTTTCGGAAGAGTTAACGCTCTTAACTGTTTGGTTTAGAAGGTAAAAATTTAAATTTTGAGTATCGCATAGAACTAACGTGCAGCCCCTATACGTTTTGTTTAAAAAAAATATATAAAATTTTTTTTCAAAATGGCGGCTAATGTAAAAATTCAAAGTGTCATAACTTTGCTAAATTAAATCCTACTAAAAAATGTCTAATGCAAAAAGTGTTTGGAATATAAATTTGCATATAAAAGCAATTTTTAATTATTTTTTTTTTGATAAAAACCGAGTCTTACCATATATTGACCGAGACCTCGAACGAGCTTTTATGCGACTCTGCATATAGTTAACGCTCGAACGAGGTTTCTATTTAAGAAATCGACTTGAATTTTTAATACAAAATAGAGCTTTCGACTATACTTACGATACTATAAAAAAAAATTAAAAATTAAAAAATAAAAGTATTTTTTTTTCAAAACACGTTTAGTGTGATGAGTCGATCGACCCACCATACATACGCTCATAAGATTTTCAATATAGTTTAGGTCAGTGTGAGCTTATTTATACATATTTGAATTTTAATTTTTGTGACAGTATAGAATTCTTAAGCATCCTGTGTATGTTTGTTAGCAAAATCCATTTTGTCAATTTTTTGCAAAATGGCGACAAGTATTAAAATTCAATCACTTATAACTCAGTAGTGTTGAATTTTGTCAAAAAGGTCTCTATACATGAAATGTTGAGAAGCCTAAAGTTCATCTAAGTAAAATATAAAAAATATATATTTTTGCTTGAAAACAAGCGATGTATCAGTTCGATCGTACCCCCATACTAGCCATTTTGAGACTTTCGGAAGAGTTAACGCTCTTAACTGTTTGGTTTCGAAGGTAAAAATTTAAATTTTGAGTATCGCATAGAACTAACGTGCAGCCCCTATACGTTATGTTTAAAAAAAATATATAATTTTTTTTTTCAAAATGGCGGCTAATGTAAAAATTCAAAGTGTCATATCTTTGCTAAATATAATCCTACTAAAAAATGTCTAATGCAAAAAGTGTTTGGAATTTTAATTTGCATAAAAAAGCAATTTTTAATTATTTTTTTTTTGATAAAAACCGAGTCTTACCATATATTGACCGAGACCTCAAACGAGCTTTTATGCGACTCTGCATATAGTTAACGCTCGTACGAGGTTTCTATTTAAGAAATCGACTTGAATTTTTAATACCAAATAGAGCTTTCGACTATACTTACGATACTATAAAAAAAAATTAAAAATTAAAAAATAAAAGTATTTTTTTTCAAAACACGTTTAGTGTGATGAGTCGATCGACCCACCATACATACGCTCATAAGATTTTCAATATAGTTTAGGTCAGTGTGAGCTTATTTATACATATTTGAATTTTAATTTTTGTGACAGTATAGAATTCTTAAGCATCCTGTGTATGTTTGTTAGCAAAATCCATTTTGTCAATTTTTTGCAAAATGGCGACAAGTATTAAAATTCAATCACTTATAACTCAGTAGTGTTGAATTTTGTCAAAAAGGTCTCTATACATGAAATGTTGAGAAGCCTAAAGTTCATCTAAGTAAAATATAAAAAATATATATTTTTGCTTGAAAACAAGCGATGTATCAGTTCGATCGTACCCCCATACTAGCCATTTTGAGACTTTCGGAAGAGTTAACGCTCTTAACTGTTTGGTTTCGAAGGTAAAAATTTAAATTTTGAGTATCGCATAGAACTAACGTGCAGCCCCTATACGTTATGTTTAAAAAAAATATATAAATTTTTTTTTCAAAATGGCGGCTAATGTAAAAATTCAAAGTGTCATAACTTTGCTAAATAAAATCCTACTAAAAAATGTCTTATGCAAAAAGTGTTTGGAATTTTAATTTGCATATAAAAGCAATTTTTTAATATTTTTTTTTTGATAAAAACCGAGTCTTACCATATATTGACCGAGACCTCGAACGAGCTTTTATGCGACTCTGCATATAGTTAACGCTCGTACGAGGTTTCTATTTAAGAAATCGACTTGAATTTTTAGTACAAAATAGAGCTTTCGACTATACTTACGATACTATAAAAAAAAATTAAAAATTAAAAAATAAAAGTATTTTTTTTTCAAAACACGTTTAGTGTGATGAGTCGATCGACCCACCATACATACGCTCATAAGATTTTCAATATAGTTAAGGTCAGTGTGAGCTTATTTATACATATTTGAATTTTAACTTTTGTGACAGTATAGAATTCTTAAGCATCCTGTGTATGTTTGTTAGCAAAATCCATTTTGTCAATTTTTTGCAAAATGGCGACAAGTATTAAAATTCAATCACTTATAACTCAGTAGTGTTGAATTTTGTCAAAAAGGTCTCTATACATGAAATGTTGAGAAGCCTAAAGTTCATCTAAGTAAAATATAAAAAATATATATTTTTGCTTGAAAACAAGCGATGTATCAGTTCGATCGTACCCCCATACTAGCCATTTTGAGACTTTCGGAAGAGTTAACGCTCTTAACTGTTTGGTTTCCAAGGTAAAAATTTAAATTTTGAGTATCGCATAGAACTAACGTGCAGCCCCTATACGTTATTATTAAAAAAAATATATAAAATTTTTTTTCAAAATGGCGGCTAATGTAAAAATTCAAAGTGTCATAACTTTGCTAAATGAAATCCTACTAAAAAATGTCTAATGCAAAAAGTGTTTGGAATTTTAATTTGCATATAAAAGCAATTTTTAATTATTTTTTTTTTGATAAAAACCGAGTCTTACCATATATTGACCGAGACCTCGAACGAGCTTTTATGCGACTCTGCATATAGTTAACGCTCGTACGAGGTTTCTATTTAAGAAATCGACTTGAATTTTTAATACACAATATAGAGCTTTCGACTATACTTACGATACTATAAAAAAAAATTAAAAATTAAAAAATAAAAGTATTTTTTTTTCAAAACACGTTTAGTGTGATGAGTCGATCGACCCACCATACATACGCTCATAAGATTTTCAATATAGTTTAGGTCAGTGTGAGCTTATTTATACATATTTGAATTTTAATTTTTGTGACAGTATAGAATTCTTAAGCATCCTGTGTATGTTTGTTAGCAAAATCCATTTTGTCAATTTTTTGCAAAATGGCGACAAGTATTAAAATTCAATCACTTATAACTCAGTAGTGTTGAATTTTGTCAAAAAGGTCTCTATACATGAAATGTTGAGAAGCCTAAAGTTCATCTAAGTAAAATATAAAAAATATATATTTTTGCTTGAAAACAAGCGATGTATCAGTTCGATCGTACCCCCATACTAGCCATTTTGAGACTTTCGGAAGAGTTAACGCTCTTAACTGTTTGGTTTCGAAGGTAAAAATTTAAATTTTGAGTATCGCATAGAACTAACGTGCAGCCCCTATACGTTATGTTTAAAAAAAATATATAAAATTTTTTTTCAAAATGGCGGCTAATGTAAAAATTCAAAGTGTCATAACTTTGCTAAATGAAATCCTACTAAAAAATGTCTAATGCAAAAAGTGTTTGGAATTTTAATTTGCATATAAAAGCAATTTTTAATTATTTTTTTTTTGATAAAAACCGAGTCTTACCATATATTGACCGAGACCTCGAACGAGCTTTTATGCGACTCTGCATATAGTTAACGCTCGTACGAGGTTTCTATTTAAGAAATCGACTTGAATTTTTAATACAAAATAGAGCTTTCGACTATACTTACGATACTATAAAAAAAAATTAAAAATTAAAAAAAAAAAGTATTTTTTTTTCAAAACACGTTTAGTGTGATGAGTCGATCGACCCACCATACATACGCTCATAAGATTTTCAATATAGTTTAGGTCAGTGTGAGCTTATTTATACATATTTGAATTTTAATTTTTGTGACAGTATAGAATTCTTAAGCATCCTGTGTATGTTTGTTAGCAAAATCCATTTTGTCAATTTTTTGCAAAATGGCGACAAGTATTAAAATTCAATCACTTATAACTCAGTAGTGTTGAATTTTGTCAAAAAGGTCTCTATACATGAAATGTTGAGAAGCCTAAAGTTCATCTAAGTAAAATATAAAAAATATATATTTTTGCTTGAAAACAAGCGATGTATCAGTTCGATCGTACCCCCATACTAGCCATTTTGAGACTTTCGGAAGAGTTAACGCTCTTAACTGTTTGGTTTCTAAGGTAAAAATTTAAATTTTGAGTATCGCATAGAACTAACGTGCAGCCCCTATACGTTATGTTTAAAAAAAATATATAAATTTTTTTTTCAAAATGGCGGCTAATGTAAAAATTCAAAGTGTCATAACTTTGCTAAATGAAATCCTACTAAAAAATGTCTAATGCAAAAAGTGTTTGGAATTTTAATTTGCATATAAAAGCAATTTTTAATTATTTTTTTTTTGATAAAAACCGAGTCTTACCATATATTGACCGAGACCTCGAACGAGCTTTTATGCGACTCTGCATATAGTTAACGCTCGTACGAGGTTTCTATTTAAGAAATCGACTTGAATTTTTAATACAAAATAGAGCTTTCGACTATACTTACGATACTATAAAAAAAAATTAAAAATTAAAAAATAAAAGTATTTTTTTTTCAAAACACGTTTAGTGTGATGAGTCGATCGACCCACCATACATACGCTCATAAGATTTTCAATATAGTTTAGGTCAGTGTGAGCTTATTTATACATATTTGAATTTTAATTTTTGTGACAGTATAGAATTCTTAAGCATCCTGTGTATGTTTGTTAGCAAAATCCATTTTGTCAATTTTTTGCAAAATGGCGACAAGTATTAAAATTCAATCACTTATAACTCAGTAGTGTTGAATTTTGTCAAAAAGGTCTCTATACATGAAATGTTGAGAAGCCTAAAGTTCATCTAAGTAAAATATAAAAAATATATATTTTTGCTTGAAAATAAGCGATGTATCAGTTCGATCGTACCCCCATACTAGCCATTTTGAGATTTTCGGAAGAGTTAACGCTCTTAACTGTTTGGTTTCGAAGGTAAAAATTTAAATTTTGAGTATCGCATAGAACTAACGTGCAGCCCCTATACGTTATGTTTAAAAAAAATATATAAAATTTTTTTTCAAAATGGCATCTAATGTAAAAATTCAAAGTGTCATAACTTTGCTAAATAAAATCCTACTAAAAAATGTCTAATGCAAAAAGTGTTTGGAATTTTAATTTGCATATAAAAGCAATTTTTAATTATTTTTTTTTTGATAAAAACCGAGTCTTACCATATATTGACCGAGACCTCGAACGAGCTTTTATGCGACTCTGCATATAGTTAACGCTCGTACGAGGTTTCTATTTAAGAAATCGACTTGAATTTTTAATACAAAATAGAGCTTTCGACTATACTTACGATACTATAAAAAAAAATTAAAAATTAAAAAATAAAAGTATTTTTTTTTCAAAACACGTTTAGTGTGATGAGTCGATCGACCCACCATACATACGCTCATAAGATTTTCAATATAGTTTAGGTCAGTGTGAGCTTATTTATACATATTTGAATTTTAATTTTTGTGACAGTATAGAATTCTTAAGCATCCTGTGTATGTTTGTTAGCAAAATCCATTTTGTCAATTTTTTGCAAAATGGCGACAAGTATTAAAATTCAATCACTTATAACTCAGTAGTGTTGAATTTTGTCAAAAAGGTCTCTATACATGAAATGTTGAGAAGCCTAAAGTTCATCTAAGTAAAATATAAAAAATATATATTTTTGCTTGAAAACAAGCGATGTATCAGTTCGATCGTACCCCCATACTAGCCATTTTGAGACTTTCGGAAGAGTTAACGCTCTTAACTGTTTGGTTTCGAAGGTAAAAATTTAAATTTTGAGTATCGCATAGAACTAACGTGCAGCCCCTATACGTTATGTTTAAAAAAAATATATAAAATTTTTTTTCAAAATGGCGGCTAATGTAAAAATTCAAAGTGTCATAACTTTGCTAAATGAAATCCTACTAAAAAATGTCTAATGCAAAAAGTGTTTGGAATTTTAATTTGCATATAAAAGCAATTTTTAATTATTTTTTTTTTGATAAAAACCGAGTCTTACCATATATTGACCGAGACCTCGAACGAGCTTTTATGCGACTCTGCATATAGTTAACGCTCGTACGAGGTTTCTATTTAAGAAATCGACTTGAATTTTTAATACAAAATAGAGCTTTCGACTATACTTACGATACTATAAAAAAAAATTAAAAATTAAAAAATAAAAGTATTTTTTTTTCAAAACAGGTTTAGTGTGATGAGTCGATCGACCCACCATACATACGCTCATAAGATTTTCAATATAGTTTAGGTCAGTGTGAGCTTATTTATACATATTTGAATTTTAATTTTTGTGACAGTATAGAATTCTTAAGCATCCTGTGTATGTTTGTTAGCAAAATCCATTTTGTCAATTTTTTGCAAAATTGAGACAAGTATTAAAATTCAATCACTTATAACTCAGTAGTGTTGAATTTTGTCAAAAAGGTCTCTTGACATGAAATGTTGAGAAGCCTAAAGTTCATCTAAGTAAAATATAAAAAATATATATTTTTGCTTGAAAACAAGCGATGTATCAGTTCGATCGTACCCCCATACTAGCCATTTTGAGACTTTCGGAAGAGTTAACGCTCTTAACTGTTTGGTTTCGAAGGTAAAAATTTAAATTTTGAGTATCGCATAGAACTAACGTGCAGCCCCTATACGTTATGTTTAAAAAAAATATATAAAATTTTTTTTCAAAATGGCGGCTAATGTAAAAATTCAAAGTGTCATAACTTTGCTAAATAAAATCCTACTAAAAAATGTCTAATGCAAAAAGTGTTTGGAATTTTAATTTGCATATAAAAGCAATTTTTAATTATTTTTTTTTTGATAAAAACCGAGTCTTACCATATATTGACCGAGACCTCGAACGAGCTTTTATGCGACTCTGCATATAGTTAACGCTCGTACGAGGTTTCTATTTAAGAAATCGACTTGAATTTTTAATACAAAATAGAGCTTTCGACTATACTTACGATACTATAAAAAAAAATTAAAAATTAAAAAATAAAAGTATTTTTTTTTCAAAACACGTTTAGTGTGATGAGTCGATCGACCCACCATACATACGCTCATAAGATTTTCAATATAGTTTAGGTCAGTGTGAGCTTATTTATACATATTTGAATTTTAATTTTTGTGACAGTATAGAATTCTTAAGCATCCTGTGTATGTTTGTTAGCAAAATCCATTTTGTCAATTTTTTGCAAAATGGCGACAAGTATTAAAATTCAATCACTTATAACTCAGTAGTGTTGAATTTTGTCAAAAAGGTCTCTATACATGAAATGTTGAGAAGCCTAAAGTTCATCTAAGTAAAATATAAAAAATATATATTTTTGCTTGAAAACAAGCGATGTATCAGTTCGATCGTACCCCCATACTAGCCATTTTGAGACTTTCGGAAGAGTTAACGCTCTTAACTGTTTGGTTTCGAAGGTAAAAATTTAAATTTTGAGTATCGCATAGAACTAACGTGCAGCCCCTATACGTTATGTTTAAAAAAAATATATAAAATTTTTTTTCAAAATGGCGGCTAATGTAAAAATTCAAAGTGTCATAACTTTGCTAAATGAAATCCTACTAAAAAATGTCTAATGCAAAAAGTGTTTGGAATTTTAATTTGCATATAAAAGCAATTTTTAATTATTTTTTTTTTGATAAAAACCGAGTCTTACCATATATTGACCGAGACCTCGAACGAGCTTTTATGCGACTCTGCATATAGTTAACGCTCGTACGAGGTTTCTATTTAAGAAATCGACTTGAATTTTTAATACAAAATAGAGCTTTCGACTATACTTACGATACTATAAAAAAAAATTAAAAATTAAAAAATAAAAGTATTTTTTTTTCAAAACAGGTTTAGTGTGATGAGTCGATCGACCCACCATACATACGCTCATAAGATTTTCAATATAGTTTAGGTCAGTGTGAGCTTATTTATACATATTTGAATTTTAATTTTTGTGACAGTATAGAATTCTTAAGCATCCTGTGTATGTTTGTTAGCAAAATCCATTTTGTCAATTTTTTGCAAAATTGAGACAAGTATTAAAATTCAATCACTTATAACTCAGTAGTGTTGAATTTTGTCAAAAAGGTCTCTTTACATGAAATGTTGAGAAGCCTAAAGTTCATCTAAGTAAAATATAAAAAATATATATTTTTGCTTGAAAACAAGCGATGTATCAGTTCGATCGTACCCCCATACTAGCCATTTTGAGACTTTCGGAAGAGTTAACGCTCTTAACTGTTTGGTTTCGAAGGTAAAAATTTAAATTTTGAGTATCGCATAGAACTAACGTGCAGCCCCTATACGTTATGTTTAAAAAAAATATATAAAATTTTTTTTCAAAATGGCGGCTAATGTAAAAATTCAAAGTGTCATAACTTTGCTAAATAAAATCCTACTAAAAAATGTCTAATGCAAAAAGTGTTTGGAATTTTAATTTGCATATAAAAGCAATTTTTAATTATTTTTTTTTTGATAAAAACCGAGTCTTACCATATATTGACCGAGACCTCGAACGAGCTTTTATGCGACTCTGCATATAGTTAACGCTCGTACGAGGTTTCTATTTAAGAAATCGACTTGAATTTTTAATACCAAATAGAGCTTTCGACTATACTTACGATACTATAAAAAAAAATTAAAAATTAAAAAATAAAAGTATTTTTTTTTCAAAACACGTTTAGTGTGATGAGTCGATCGACCCACCATACATACGCTCATAAGATTTTCAATATAGTTTAGGTCAGTGTGAGCTTATTTATACATATTTGAATTTTAATTTTTGTGACAGTATAGAATTCTTAAGCATCCTGTGTATGTTTGTTAGCAAAATCCATTTTGTCAATTTTTTGCAAAATGGCGACAAGTATTAAAATTCAATCACTTATAACTCAGTAGTGTTGAATTTTGTCAAAAAGGTCTCTATACATGAAATGTTGAGAAGCCTAAAGTTCATCTAAGTAAAATATAAAAAATATATATTTTTGCTTGAAAACAAGCGATGTATCAGTTCGATCGTACCCCCATACTAGCCATTTTGAGACTTTCGGAAGAGTTAACGCTCTTAACTGTTTGGTTTCGAAGGTAAAAATTTAATATTTGAGTATCGCATAGAACTAACGTGCAGCCCCTATACGTTATGTTTAAAAAAAATATATAAAAATTTTTTTCAAAATGGCGGCTAATGTAAAAATTTAAAGTGTCATAACTTTGCTAAATGAAATCCTACTAAAAAATGTCTAATGCAAAAAGTGTTTGGAATTTTAATTTGCATATAAAAGCAATTTTTAATTATTTTTTTTTTGATAAAAACCGAGTCTTACCATATATTGACCGAGACCTCGAACGAGCTTTTATGCGACTCTGCATATAGGGAACGCTCGTACGAGGTTTCTATTTAAGAAATCGACTTGAATTTATAATACCAAATAGAGCTTTCGACTATACTTACGATACTATAAAAAAAAATTAAAAATTGAAAAATAAAAGTATTTTTTTTTCAAAACACGTTTAGTGTGATGAGTCGATCGACCCACCATACATACGCTCATAAGATTTTCAATATAGTTTAGGTCAGTGTGAGCTTATTTATACATATTTGAATTTTAATTTTTGTGACAGTATAGAATTCTTAAGCATCCTGTGTATGTTTGTTAGCAAAATCCATTTTGTCAATTTTTTGCAAAATGGCGACAAGTATTAAAATTCAATCACTTATAACTCAGTAGTGTTGAATTTTGTCAAAAAGGTCTCTATACATGAAATGTTGAGAAGCCTAAAGTTCATCTAAGTAAAATATAAAAAATATATATTTTTGCTTGAAAACAAGCGATGTATCAGTTCGATCGTACCCCCATACTAGCCATTTTGAGACTTTCGGAAGAGTTAACGCTCTTAACTGTTTGGTTTCGAAGGTAAAAATTTAAATTTTGAGTATCGCATAGAACTAACGTGCAGCCCCTATACGTTGTGTTTAAAAAAAATATATAAATTTTTTTTTCAAAATGGCGGCTAATGTAAAAATTCAAAGTGTCATAACTTTGCTAAATGAAATCCTACTAAAAAATGTCTAATGCAAAAAGTGTTTGAAATTTTAATTTGCATATAAAAGCAATTTTTAATTATTTTTTTTTTGATAAAAACCGAGTCTTACCATATATTGACCGAGACCTCGAACGAGCTTTTATGCGACTCTGCATATAGTTAACGCTCGTACGAGGTTTCTATTTAAGAAATCGACTTGAATTTTTAATACCAAATAGAGCTTTCGACTATACTTACGATACTATAAAAAAAAATTAAAAATTAAAAAATAAAAGTATTTTTTTTTCAAAACACGTTTAGTGTGATGAGTCGATCGACCCACCATACATACGCTCATAAGATTTTCAATATAGTTTAGGTCAGTGTGAGCTTATTTATACATATTTGAATTTTAATTTTTGTGACAGTATAGAATTCTTAAGCATCCTGTGTATGTTTGTTAGCAAAATCCATTTTGTCAATTTTTTGCAAAATGGCGACAAGTATTAAAATTCAATCACTTATAACTCAGTAGTGTTGAATTTTGTCAAAAAGGTCTCTATACATGAAATGTTGAGAAGCCTAAAGTTCATCTAAGTAAAATATAAAAAATATATATTTTTGCTTGAAAACAAGCGATGTATCAGTTCGATCGTACCCCCATACTAGCCATTTTGAGACTTTCGGAAGAGTTAACGCTCTTAACTGTTTGGTTTCGAAGGTAAAAATTTAATATTTGAGTATCGCATAGAACTAACGTGCAGCCCCTATACGTTATGTTTAAAAAAAATATATAAAAATTTTTTTCAAAATGGCGGCTAATGTAAAAATTTAAAGTGTCATAACTTTGCTAAATGAAATCCTACTAAAAAATGTCTAATGCAAAAAGTGTTTGGAATTTTAATTTGCATATAAAAGCAATTTTTAATTATTTTTTTTTTGATAAAAACCGAGTCTTACCATATATTGACCGAGACCTCGAACGAGCTTTTATGCGACTCTGCATATAGGGAACGCTCGTACGAGGTTTTTATTTAAGAAATCGACTTGAATTTATAATACCAAATAGAGCTTTCGACTATACTTACGATACTATAAAAAAAAATTAAAAATTGAAAAATAAAAGTATTTTTTTTTCAAAACACGTTTAGTGTGATGAGTCGATCGACCCACCATACATACGCTCATAAGATTTTCAATATAGTTTAGGTCAGTGTGAGCTTATTTATACATATTTGAATTTTAATTTTTGTGACAGTATAGAATTCTTAAGCATCCTGTGTATGTTTGTTAGCAAAATCCATTTTGTCAATTTTTTGCAAAATGGCGACAAGTATTAAAATTCAATCACTTATAACTCAGTAGTGTTGAATTTTGTCAAAAAGGTCTCTATACATGAAATGTTGAGAAGCCTAAAGTTCATCTAAGTAAAATATAAAAAATATATATTTTTGCTTGAAAACAAGCGATGTATCAGTTCGATCGTACCCCCATACTAGCCATTTTGAGACTTTCGGAAGAGTTAACGCTCTTAACTGTTTGGTTTCTAAGGTAAAAATTTAAATTTTGAGTATCGCATAGAACTAACGTGCAGCCCCTATACGTTATGTTTAAAAAAAATATATAAAATTTTTTTTCAAAATGGCGGCTAATGTAAAAATTCAAAGTGTCATAACTTTGCTAAATGAAATCCTACTAAAAAATGTCTAATGCAAAAAGTGTTTGGAATTTTAATTTGCATATAAAAGCAATTTTTAATTATTTTTTTTTTGATAAAAACCGAGTCTTACCATATATTGACCGAGACCTCGAACGAGCTTTTATGCGACTCTGCATATAGTTAACGCTCGTACGAGGTTTCTATTTAAGAAATCGACTTGAATTTTTAATACAAAATAGAGCTTTCGACTATACTTACGATACTATAAAAAAAAATTAAAAATTAAAAAATAAAAGTATTTTTTTTTCAAAACACGTTTAGTGTGATGAGTCGATCGACCCACCATACATACGCTCATAAGATTTTCAATATAGTTTAGGTCAGTGTGAGCTTATTTATACATATTTGAATTTTAATTTTTGTGACAGTATAGAATTCTTAAGCATCCTGTGTATGTTTGTTAGCAAAATCCATTTTGTCAATTTTTTGCAAAATGGCGACAAGTATTAAAATTCAATCACTTATAACTCAGTAGTGTTGAATTTTGTCAAAAAGGTCTCTATACATGAAATGTTGAGAAGCCTAAAGTTCATCTAAGTAAAATATAAAAAATATATATTTTTGCTTGAAAACAAGCGATGTATCAGTTCGATCGTACCCCCATACTAGCCATTTTGAGACTTTCGAAAGAGTTAACGCTCTTAACTGTTTGGTTTCGAAGGTAAAAATTTAAATTTTGAGTATCGCATAGAACTAACGTGCAGCCCCTATACGTTATGTTTAAAAAAAATATATAAAATTTTTTTTCAAAATGGCGGCTAATGTAAAAATTCAAAGTGTCATAACTTTGCTAAATGAAATCCTACTAAAAAATGTCTAATGCAAAAAGTGTTTGGAATTTTAATTTGCATATAAAAGCAATTTTTAATTATTTTTTTTTTGATAAAAACCGAGTCTTACCATATATTGACCGAGACCTCGAACGAGCTTTTATGCGACTCTGCATATAGTTAACGCTCGTACGAGGTTTCTATTTAAGAAATCGACTTGAATTTTTAATACAAAATAGAGCTTTCGACTATACTTACGATACTATAAAAAAAAATTAAAAATTAAAAAATAAAAGTATTTTTTTTTCAAAACACGTTTAGTGTGATGAGTCGATCGACCCACCATACATACGCTCATAAGATTTTCAATATAGTTTAGGTCAGTGTGAGCTTATTTATACATATTTGAATTTTAATTTTTGTGACAGTATAGAATTCTTAAGCATCCTGTGTATGTTTGTTAGCAAAATCCATTTTGTCAATTTTTTGCAAAATGGCGACAAGTATTAAAATTCAATCACTTATAACTCAGTAGTGTTGAATTTTGTCAAAAAGGTCTCTATACATGAAATGTTGAGAAGCCTAAAGTTCATCTAAGTAAAATATAAAAAATATATATTTTTGCTTGAAAACAAGCGATGTATCAGTTCGATCGTACCCCCATACTAGCCATTTTGAGACTTTCGGAAGAGTTAACGCTCTTAACTGTTTGGTTTCGAAGGTAAAAATTTAAATTTTGAGTATCGCATAGAACTAACGTGCAGCCCCTATACGTTATGTTTAAAAAAAATATATAAAATTTTTTTTCAAAATGGCGGCTAATGTAAAAATTCAAAGTGTCATAACTTTGCTAAATGAAATCCTACTAAAAAATGTCTAATGCAAAAAGTGTTTGGAATTTTAATTTGCATATAAAAGCAATTTTTAATTATTTTTTTTTTGATAAAAACCGAGTCTTACCATATATTGACCGAGACCTCGAACGAGCTTTTATGCGACTCTGCATATAGTTAACGCTCGTACGAGGTTTTTATTTAAGAAATCGACTTAAATTTTTAATACAAAATAGAGCTTTCGACTATACTTACGATACTATAAAAAAAAATTAAAAATTAAAAAATAAAAGTATTTTTTTTTCAAAACACGTTTAGTGTGATGAGTCGATCGACCCACCATACATACGCTCATAAGATTTTCAATATAGTTTAGGTCAGTGTGAGCTTATTTATACATATTTGAATTTTAATTTTTGTGACAGTATAGAATTCTTAAGCATCCTGTGTATGTTTGTTAGCAAAATCCATTTTGTCAATTTTTTGCAAAATGGCGACAAGTATTAAAATTCAATCACTTATAACTCAGTAGTGTTGAATTTTGTCAAAAAGGTCTCTATACATGAAATGTTGAGAAGCCTAAAGTTCATCTAAGTAAAATATAAAAAATATATATTTTTGCTTGAAAACAAGCGATGTATCAGTTCGATCGTACCCCCATACTAGCCATTTTGAGACTTTCGGAAGAGTTAACGCTCTTAACTGTTTGGTTTCGAAGGTAAAAATTTAAATTTTGAGTATCGCATAGAACTAACGTGCAGCCCCTATACGTTATGTTTAAAAAAAATATATAAAATTTTTTTTCAAAATGGCGGCTAATGTAAAAATTCAAAGTGTCATAACTTTGCTAAATGAAATCCTACTAAACAATGTCTAATGCAAAAAGTGTTTGGAATTTTAATTTGCATATAAAAGCAATTTTTAATTATTTTTTTTTTGATAAAAACCGAGTCTTACCATATATTGACCGAGACCTCGAACGAGCTTTTATGCGACTCTGCATATAGTTAACGCTCGTACGAGGTTTCTATTTAAGAAATCGACTTGAATTTTTAATACAAAATAGAGCTTTCGACTATACTTACGATACTATAAAAAAAAATTAAAAATTAAAAAATAAAAGTATTTTTTTTTCAAAACACGTTTAGTGTGATGAGTCGATCGACCCACCATACATACGCTCATAAGATTTTCAATATAGTTTAGGTCAGTGTGAGCTTATTTATACATATTTGAATTTTAATTTTTGTGACAGTATAGAATTCTTAAGCATCCTGTGTATGTTTGTTAGCAAAATCCATTTTGTCAATTTTTTGCAAAATGGCGACAAGTATTAAAATTCAATCACTTATAACTCAGTAGTGTTGAATTTTGTCAAAAAGGTCTCTATACATGAAATGTTGAGAAGCCTAAAGTTCATCTAAGTAAAATATAAAAAATATATATTTTTGCTTGAAAACAAGCGATGTATCAGTTCGATCGTACCCCCATACTAGCCATTTTAAGACTTTCGGAAGAGTTAACGCTCTTAACTGTTTGGTTTCGAAGGTAAAAATTTAAATTTTGAGTATCGCATAGAACTATACGTTATGTTTAAAAAAAATATATAAATTTTTTTTTCAAAATGGCGGCTAATGTAAAAATTCAAAGTGTCATAACTTTGCTAAATGAAATCCTACTAAAAAATGTCTAATGCAAAAAGTGTTTGGAATTTTAATTTGCATATAAAAGCAATTTTTAATTATTTTTTTTTTGATAAAAACCGAGTCTTACCATATATTGACCGAGACCTCGAACGAGCTTTTATGCGACTCTGCATATAGTTAACGCTCGTACGAGGTTTCTATTTAAGAAATCGACTTGAATTTTTAATACAAAATAGAGCTTTCGACTATACTTACGATACTATAAAAAAAAATTAAAAATTAAAAAATAAAAGTATTTTTTTTTCAAAACACGTTTAGTGTGATGAGTCGATCGACCCACCATACATACGCTCATAAGATTTTCAATATAGTTTAGGTCAGTGTGAGCTTATTTATACATATTTGAATTTTAATTTTTGTGACAGTATAAAATTCTTAAGCATCCTGTGTATGTTTGTTAGCAAAATCCATTTTGTCAATTTTTTGCAAAATGGCGACAAGTATTAAAATTCAATCACTTATAACTCAGTAGTGTTGAATTTTGTCAAAAAGGTCTCTATACATGAAATGTTGAGAAGCCTAAAGTTCATCTAAGTAAAATATAAAAAATATATATTTTTGCTTGAAAACAAGCGATGTATCAGTTCGATCGTACCCCCATACTAGCCATTTTGAGACTTTCGGAAGAGTTAACGCTCTTAACTGTTTGGTTTGGAAGGTAAAAATTTAAATTTTGAGTATCGCATAGAACTAACGTGCAGCCCCTATACGTTTTGTTTAAAAAAAATATATAAAATTTTTTTTCAAAATGGCGGCTAATGTAAAAATTCAAAGTGTCATAACTTTGCTAAATAAAATCCTACTAAAAAATGTCTAATGCAAAAAGTGTTTGGAATATAAATTTGCATATAAAAGCAATTTTTAATTATTTTTTTTTTGATAAAAACCGAGTCTTACCATATATTGACCGAGACCTCGAACGAGCTTTTATGCGACTCTGCATATAGTTAACGCTCGTACGAGGTTTCTATTTAAGAAATCGACTTGAATTTTTAATACAAAATAGAGCTTTCGACTATACTTACGATACTATAAAAAAAAATTAAAAATTAAAAAATAAAAGTATTTTTTTTTCAAAACACGTTTAGTGTGATGAGTCGATCGACCCACCATACATACGCTCATAAGATTTTCAATATAGTTTAGGTCAGTGTGAGCTTATTTATACATATTTGAATTTTAATTTTTGTGACAGTATAGAATTCTTAAGCATTCTGTGTATGTTTGTTAGCAAAATCCATTTTGTCAATTTTTTGCAAAATAGCGACAAGTATTAAAATTCAATCACTTATAACTCAGTAGTGTTGAATTTTGTCAAAAAGGTCTCTATACATGAAATGTTGAGAAGCCTAAAGTTCATCTAAGTAAAATATAAAAAATATATATTTTTGCTTGAAAACAAGCGATGTATCAGTTCGATCGTACCCCCATACTAGCCATTTTGAGACTTTCGGAAGAGTTAACGCTCTTAACTGTTTGGTTTCGAAGATAAAAATTTAAATTTTGAGTATCGCATAGAACTAACGTGCAGCCCCTATACGTTATGTTTAAAAAAAATATATAAAATTTTTTTTCAAAATGGCGGCTAATGTAAAAATTCAAAGTGTCATAACTTTGCTAAATGAAATCCTACTAAAAAATGTCTAATGCAAAAAGTGTTTGGAATTTTAATTTGCATATAAAAGCAATTTTTAATTATTTTTTTTTTGATAAAAACCGAGTCTTACCATATATTGACCGAGACCTCGAACGAGCTTTTATGCGACTCTGCATATAGTTAACGCTCGTACGAGGTTTCTATTTAAGAAATCGACTTGAATTTTTAATACAAAATAGAGCTTTCGACTATACTTACGATACTATAAAAAAAAATTAAAAATTAAAAAATAAAAGTATTTTTTTTTCAAAACACGTTTAGTGTGATGAGTCGATCGACCCACCATACATACGCTCATAAGATTTTCAATATAGTTTAGGTCAGTGTGAGCTTATTTATACATATTTGAATTTTAATTTTTGTGACAGTATAGAATTCTTAAGCATCCTGTGTATGTTTGTTAGCAAAATCCATTTTGTCAATTTTTTGCAAAATGGCGACAAGTATTAAAATTCAATCACTTATAACTCAGTAGTGTTGAATTTTGTCAAAAAGGTCTCTATACATGAAATGCTGAGAAGCCTAAAGTTCATCTAAGTAAAATATAAAAAATATATATTTTTGCTTGAAAACAAGCGATGTATCAGTTCGATCGTACCCCCATACTAGCCATTTTGAGACTTTCGGAAGAGTTAACGCTCTTAACTGTTTGGTTTCGAAGGTAAAAATTTAAATTTTGAGTATCGCATAGAACTATACGTTATGTTTAAAAAAAATATATAATTTTTTTTTCAAAATGGCGGCTAATGTAAAAATTCAAAGTGTCATAACTTTGCTAAATGAAATCCTACTAAAAAATGTCTAATGCAAAAAGTGTTTGGAATTTTAATTTGCATATAAAAGCAATTTTTAATTATTTTTTTTTTGATAAAAACCGAGTCTTACCATATATTGACCGAGACCTCGAACGAGCTTTTATGCGACTCTGCATATAGTTAACGCTCGTACGAGGTTTCTATTTAAGAAATCGACTTGAATTTTTAATACAAAATAGAGCTTTCGACTATACTTACGATACTATAAAAAAAAATTAAAAATTAAAAAATAAAAGTATTTTTTTTTCAAAACACGTTTAGTGTGATGAGTCGATCGACCCACCATACATACGCTCATAAGATTTTCAATATAGTTTAGGTCAGTGTGAGCTTATTTATACATATTTGAATTTTAATTTTTGTGACAGTATAAAATTCTTAAGCATCCTGTGTATGTTTGTTAGCAAAATCCATTTTGTCAATTTTTTGCAAAATGGCGACAAGTATTAAAATTCAATCACTTATAACTCAGTAGTGTTGAATTTTGTCAAAAAGGTCTCTATACATGAAATGTTGAGAAGCCTAAAGTTCATCTAAGTAAAATATAAAAAATATATATTTTTGCTTGAAAACAAGCGATGTATCAGTTCGATCGTACCCCCATACTAGCCATTTTGAGACTTTCGGAAGAGTTAACGCTCTTAACTGTTTGGTTTGGAAGGTAAAAATTTAAATTTTGAGTATCGCATAGAACTAACGTGCAGCCCCTATACGTTTTGTTTAAAAAAAATATATAAAATTTTTTTTCAAAATGGCGGCTAATGTAAAAATTCAAAGTGTCATAACTTTGCTAAATAAAATCCTACTAAAAAATGTCTAATGCAAAAAGTGTTTGGAATATAAATTTGCATATAAAAGCAATTTTTAATTATTTTTTTTTTGATAAAAACCGAGTCTTACCATATATTGACCGAGACCTCGAACGAGCTTTTATGCGACTCTGCATATAGTTAACGCTCGTACGAGGTTTCTATTTAAGAAATCGACTTGAATTTTTAATACAAAATAGAGCTTTCGACTATACTTACGATACTATAAAAAAAAATTAAAAATTAAAAAATAAAAGTATTTTTTTTTCAAAACACGTTTAGTGTGATGAGTCGATCGACCCACCATACATACGCTCATAAGATTTTCAATATAGTTTAGGTCAGTGTGAGCTTATTTATACATATTTGAATTTTAATTTTTGTGACAGTATAGAATTCTTAAGCATCCTGTGTATGTTTGTTAGCAAAATCCATTTTGTCAATTTTTTGCAAAATAGCGACAAGTATTAAAATTCAATCACTTATAACTCAGTAGTGTTGAATTTTGTCAAAAAGGTCTCTATACATGAAATGTTGAGAAGCCTAAAGTTCATCTAAGTAAAATATAAAAAATATATATTTTTGCTTGAAAACAAGCGATGTATCAGTTCGATCGTACCCCCATACTAGCCATTTTGAGACTTTCGGAAGAGTTAACGCTCTTAACTGTTTGGTTTCGAAGGTAAAAATTTAAATTTTGAGTATCGCATAGAACTAACGTGCAGCCCCTATACGTTATTATTAAAAAAAATATATAAAATTTTTTTTCAAAATGGCGGCTAATGTAAAAATTCAAAGTGTCATAACTTTGCTAAATAAAATCCTACTAAAAAATGTCTAATGCAAAAAGTGTTTGGAATTTTAATTTGCATATAAAAGCAATTTTTAATTATTTTTTTTTTGATAAAAACCGAGTCTTACCATATATTGACCGAGACCTCGAACGAGCTTTTATGCGACTCTGCATATAGTTAACGCTCGTACGAGGTTTCTATTTAAGAAATCGACTTGAATTTTTAGTACAAAATAGAGCTTTCGACTATACTTACGATACTATAAAAAAAAATTAAAAATTAAAAAATAAAAGTATTTTTTTTTCAAAACACGTTTAGTGTGATGAGTCGATCGACCCACTATACATACGCTCATAAGATTTTCAATATAGTTTAGGTCAGTGTGAGCTTATTTATACATATTTGAATTTTTATTTTTGTGACAGTATAGAATTCTTAAGCATCCTGTGTATGTTTGTTAGCAAAATCCATTTTGTCAATTTTTTGCAAAATGGCGACAAGTATTAAAATTCAATCACTTATAACTCAGTAGTGTTGAATTTTGTCAAAAAGGTCTCTATACATGAAATGTTGAGAAGCCTAAAGTTCATCTAAGTAAAATATAAAAAATATATATTTTTGCTTGAAAACAAGCGATGTATCAGTTCGATCGTACCCCCATACTAGCCATTTTGAGACTTTCGGAAGAGTTAACGCTCTTAACTGTTTGGTTTCGAAGGTAAAAATTTAAATTTTGAGTATCGCATAGAACTAACGTGCAGCCCCTATACGTTATGTTTAAAAAAAATATATAAAATTTTTTTTCAAAATGGCGGCTAATGTAAAAATTCAAAGTGTCATAACTTTGCTAAATAAAATCCTACTAAAAAATGTCTAATGCAAAAAGTGTTTGGAATTTTAATTTGCATATAAAAGCAATTTTTAATTATTTTTTTTTTGATAAAAACCGAGTCTTACCATATATTGACCGAGACCTCGAACGAGCTTTTATGCGACTCTGCATATAGTTAACGCTCGTACGAGGTTTCTATTTAAGAAATCGACTTGAATTTTTAATACAAAATAGAGCTTTCGACTATACTTACGATACTATAAAAAAAAATTAAAAATTAAAAAATAAAAGTATTTTTTTTTCAAAACACGTTTAGTGTGATGAGTCGATCGACCCACCATACATACGCTCATAAGATTTTCAATATAGTTTAGGTCAGTGTGAGCTTATTTATACATATTTGAATTTTAATTTTTGTGACAGTATAAAATTCTTAAGCATCCTGTGTATGTTTGTTAGCAAAATCCATTTTGTCAATTTTTTGCAAAATGGCGACAAGTATTAAAATTCAATCACTTATAACTCAGTAGTGTTGAATTTTGTCAAAAAGGTCTCTATACATGAAATGTTGAGAAGCCTAAAGTTCATCTAAGTAAAATATAAAAAATATATATTTTTGCTTGAAAACAAGCGATGTATCAGTTCGATCGTACCCCCATACTAGCCATTTTGAGACTTTCGGAAGAGTTAACGCTCTTAACTGTTTGGTTTCAAAGGTAAAAATTTAAATTTTGAGTATCGCATAGAACTAACGTGCAGCCCCTATACGTTATGTTTAAAAAAAATATATAAATTTTTTTTTCAAAATGGCGGCTAATGTAAAAATTCAAAGTGTCATAACTTTGCTAAATGAAATCCTACTAAAAAATGTCTAATGCAAAAAGTGTTTGGAATTTTAATTTGCATATAAAAGCAATTTTTAATTATTTTTTTTTTGATAAAAACCGAGTCTTACCATATATTGACCGAGACCTCGAACGAGCTTTTATGCGACTCTGCATATAGTTAACGCTCGTACGAGGTTTCTATTTAAGAAATCAACTTGAATTTTTAATACAAAATAGAGCTTTCGACTATACTTACGATACTATAAAAAAAAATTATAAATTAAAAAATAAAAGTATTTTTTTTTCAAAACACGTTTAGTGTGATGAGTCGATCGACCCACCATACATACGCTCATAAGATTTTCAATATAGTTTAGGTCAGTGTGAGCTTATTTATACATATTTGAATTTTAATTTTTGTGACAGTATAGAATTCTTAAGCATCCTGTGTATGTTTGTTAGCAAAATCCATTTTGTCAATGTTTTGCAAAATGGCGACAAGTATTAAAATTCAATCACTTATAACTCAGTAGTGTTGAATTTTGTCAAAAAGGTCTCTATACATGAAATGTTGAGAAGCCTAAAGTTCATCTAAGTAAAATATAAAAAATATATATTTTTGCTTGAAAACAAGCGATGTATCAGTTCGATCGTACCCCCATACTAGCCATTTTGAGACTTTCGGAAGAGTTAACGCTCTTAACTGTTTGGTTTCGAAGGTAAAAATTTAAATTTTGAGTATCGCATAGAACTAACGTGCAGCCCCTATACGTTATGTTTAAAAAAAATATATAAAATTTTTTTTCAAAATGGCGGCTAATGTAAAAATTCAAAGTGTCATAACTTTGCTAAATGAAATCCTACTAAAAAATGTCTAATGCAAAAAGTGTTTGGAATTTTAATTTGCATATAAAAGAAATTTTTAATTATTTTTTTTTTGATAAAAACCGAGTCTTACCATATATTGACCGAGACCTTGAACGAGCTTTTATGCGACTCTGCATATAGTTAACGCTCGTACGAGGTTTCTATTTAAGAAATCGACTTGAATTTTTAATACCAAATAGAGCTTTCGACTATACTTACGATACTATAAAAAAAAATTAAAAATTAAAAAATAAAAGTATTTTTTTTTCAAAACACGTTTAGTGTGATGAGTCGATCGACCCACCATACATACGCTCATAAGATTTTCAATATAGTTTAGGTCAGTGTGAGCTTATTTATACATATTTGAATTTTAATTTTTGTGACAGTATAGAATTCTTAAGCATCCTGTGTATGTTTGTTAGCAAAATCCATTTTGTCAATTTTTTGCAAAATGGCGACAAGTATTAAAATTCAATCACTTATAACTCAGTAGTGTTGAATTTTGTCAAAAAGGTCTCTATACATGAAATGTTGAGAAGCCTAAAGTTCATCTAAGTAAAATATAAAAAATATATATTTTTGCTTGAAAACAAGCGATGTATCAGTTCGATCGTACCCCCATACTAGCCATTTTGAGACTTTCGGAAGAGTTAACGCTCTTAACTGTTTGGTTTCGAAGGTAAAAATTTAAATTTTTAATATCGCATAGAACTAACGTGCAGCCCCTATACGTTATGTTTAAAAAAAATATATAAAATTTTTTTTCAAAATGGCGGCTAATGTAAAAATTCAAAGTGTCATAACTTTGCTAAATGAAATCCTACTAAAAAATGTCTAATGCAAAAAGTGTTTGGAATATAAATTTGCATATAAAAGCAATTTTTAATTATTTTTTTTTTGATAAAAACCGAGTCTTACCATATATTGACCGAGACCTCGAACGAGCTTTTATGCGACTCTGCATATAGTTAACGCTCGTACGAGGTTTCTATTTAAAAAGTCGACTTGAATTTTTTTAACAAAATAGAGCTTTCGACTATACTTACGATACTATAAAAAAAAATTAAAAATTAAAAAATAAAAGTATTTTTTTTTCAAAACACGTTTAGTGTGATGAGTCGATCGACCCACCATACATACGCTCATAAGATTTTCAATATAGTTTAGGTCAGTGTGAGCTTATTTATACATATTTGAATTTTAATTTTTGTGACAGTATAGAATTCTTAAGCATCCTGTGTATGTTTGTTAGCAAAATCCATTTTGTCAATTTTTTGCAAAATGGCGACAAGTATTAAAATTCAATCACTTATAACTCAGTAGTGTTGAATTTTGTCAAAAAGGTCTCTATACATGAAATGTTGAGAAGCCTAAAGTTCATCTAAGTAAAATATAAAAAATATATATTTTTGCTTGAAAACAAGCGATGTATCAGTTCGATCGTACCCCCATACTAGCCATTTTGAGACTTTCGGAAGAGTTAACGCTCTTAACTGTTTGGTTTCGAAGGTAAAAATTTATATTTTGAGTATCGCATAGAACTAACGTGCAGCCCCTATACGTTATGTTTAAAAAAAATATATAAAATTTTTTTTCAAAATGGCGGCTAATGTAAAAATTCAAAGTGTCATAACTTTGCTAAATAAATTCCTACTAAAAAATGTCTAATGCAAAAAGTGTTTGGAATATAAATTTGCATATAAAAGCAATTTTTAATTATTTTTTTTTTGATAAAAACCGAGTCTTACCATATGATGACCGAGACCTCGAACGAGCTTTTATGCGACTCTGCATATAGTTAACGCTCGTACGAGGTTTCTATTTAAGAAATCGACTTGAATTTTTAATACAAAATAGAGCTTTTGACTATACTTACGATACTATAAAAAAAAATTAAAAATTAAAAAATAAAAGTATTTTTTTTTCAAAACACGTTTAGTGTGATGAGTCGATCGACCCACCATACATACGCTCATAAGATTTTCAATATAGTTTAGGTCAGTGTGAGCTTATTTATACATATTTGAATTTTAATTTTTGTGACAGTATAGAATTCTTAAGCATCCTGTGTATGTTTGTTAGCAAAATCCATTTTGTCAATTTTTTGCAAAATGGCGACAAGTATTAAAATTCAATCACTTATAACTCAGTAGTGTTGAATTTTGTCAAAAAGGTCTCTATACATGAAATGTTGAGAAGCCTAAAGTTCATCTAAGTAAAATATAAAAAATATATATTTTTGCTTGAAAACAAGCGATGTATCAGTTCGATCGTACCCCCAAACTAGCCATTTTGAGACTTTCGGAAGAGTTAACGCTCTTAACTGTTTGGTTTCGAAGGTAAAAATTTAAATTTTGAGTATCGCATAGAACTAACGTGCAGCCCCTATACGTTATGTTTAAAAAAAATATATAAAAATTTTTTTCAAAATGGCGGCTAATGTAAAAATTCAAAGTGTCATAACTTTGCTAAATGAATCCTACTAAAAAATGTCTAATGCAAAAAGTGTTTGGAATTTTAATTTGCATATAAAAGCAATTTTTAATTATTTTTTTTTTGATAAAAACCGAGTCTTACCATATATTGACCGAGACCTCGAACGAGCTTTTATGCGACTCTGCATATAGTTAACGCTCGTACGAGGTTTCTATTTAAGAAATCGACTTGAATTTTTAATACAAAATAGAGCTTTCGACTATACTTACGATACTATAAAAAAAAATTAAAAATTAAAAAATAAAAGTATTTTTTTTTCAAAACACGTTTAGTGTGATGAGTCGATCGACCCACCATACATACGCTCATAAGATTTTCAATATAGTTTAGGTCAGTGTGAGCTTATTTATACATATTTGAATTTTAATTTTTGTGACAGTATAGAATTCTTAAGCATCCTGTGTATGTTTGTTAGCAAAATCCATTTTGTCAATTTTTGCAAAATGGCTACAAGTATTAAAATTCAATCACTTATAACTCAGTAGTGTTGAATTTTGTCAAAAAGGTCTCTATACATGATATGTTGAGAAGCCTAAAGTTCATCTAAGTAAAATATAAAAAATATATATTTTTGCTTGAAAACAAGCGATGTATCAGTTCGATCGTACCCCCATACTAGCCATTTTGAGACTTTCGGAAGAGTTAACGCTCTTAACTGTTTGGTTTCATAGGTAAAAATTTAAAATTTAAGTATCGCATAGAACTAACGTGCAGCCCCTATACGTTATGTTTAAAAAAAATATATAAAATTTTTTTTCAAAATGGCGGCTAATGTTAAAATTCAAAGTGTCATAACTTTGCTAAATGAAATCCTACTAAAAAATGTCTAATGCAAAAAGTGTTTGGAATTTTAATTTGCATATAAAAGCAATTTTTAATTATTTTTTTTTTTATAAAAACCGAGTCTTACCATATATTGACCGAGACCTTGAACGAGCTTTTATGCGACTCTGCATATAGTTAACGCTCGTACGAGGTTTCTATTTAAGAAATCGACTTGAATTTTAAATACAAAATAGAGCTTTCGACTATACTTACGATACTATAAAAAAAAATTAAAAATTAAAAAATAAAAGTATTTTTTTTTCAAAACACGTTTAGTGTGATGAGTCGATCGACCCACCATACATACGCTCATAAGATTTTCAATATAGTTTAGGTCAGTGTGAGCTTATTTATACATATTTGAATTTTAATTTTTGTGACAGTATAGAATTTTTAAGCATCCTGTGTATGTTTGTTAGCAAAATCCATTTTGTCAATTTTTTGCAAAATGGCGACAAGTATTAAAATTCAATCACTTATAACTCAGTAGTGTTGAATTTTGTCAAAAAGGTCTCTATACATGAAATGTTGAGAAGCCTAAAGTTCATCTAAGTAAAATATAAAAAATATATATTTTTGCTTGAAAACAAGCGATGTATCAGTTCGATCGTACCCCCAAACTAGCCATTTTGAGACTTTCGGAAGAGTTAACGCTCTTAACTGTTTGGTTTCGAAGGTAAAAATTTAAATTCTGAGTATCGCATAGAACTAACGTGCAGCCCCTATACGTTATGTTTAAAAAAAATATTTAAAATTTTTTTTCAAAATGGCGGCTAATGTAAAAATTCAAAGTGTCATAACTTTGCTAAATGAAATCCTACTAAAAAATGTCTAATGCAAAAAGTGTTTGGAATTTTAATTTGCATATAAAAGCAATTTTTAATTATTTTTTTTTTTATAAAAACCGAGTCTTACCATATATTGACCGAGACCTCGAACGAGCTTTTATGCGACTCTGCATATAGTTAACGCTCGTACGAGGTTTTTATTTAAGAAATCGACTTGAATTTTTAATACAAAATAGAGCTTTAGACTATACTTACGATACTATAAAAAAAAATTAAAAATTAAAAAATAAAAGTATTTTTTTTTCAAAACACGTTTAGTGTGATGAGTCGATCGACCCACCATACATACGCTCATAAGATTTTCAATATAGTTTAGGTCAGTGTGAGCTTATTTATACATATTTGAATTTTAATTTTTGTGACAGTATAGAATTCTTAAGCATCCTGTGTATGTTTGTTAGCAAAATCCATTTTGTCAATTTTTTGCAAAATGGCTACAAGTATTAAAATTCAATCACTTATAACTCAGTAGTGTTGAATTTTGTCAAAAAGGTCTCTATACATGAAATGTTGAGAAGCCTAAAGTTCATCTAAGTAAAATATAAAAAATATATATTTTTGCTTGAAAACAAGCGATGTATCAGTTCGATCGTACCCCCATACTAGCCATTTTGAGACTTTCGGAAGAGTTAACGCTCTTAACTGTTTGGTTTCATAGGTAAAAATTTGAAATTTAAGTATCGCATAGAACTAACGTGCAGCCCCTATACGTTATGTTTAAAAAAAATATATAAAATTTTTTTTCAAAATGGCGGCTAATGTTAAAATGAAAAGTGTCATAACTTTGCTAAATAAAATCCTACTAAAAAATGTCTAATGCAAAAAGTGTTTGGAATTTTAATTTGCATATAAAAGCAATTTTTAATTATTTTTTTTTTTATAAAAACCGAGTCTTACCATATATTGACCGAGACCTTGAACGAGCTTTTATGCGACTCTGCATATAGTTAACGCTCGTACGAGGTTTCTATTTAAGAAATCGACTTGAATTTTAAATACAAAATAGAGCTTTCGACTATACTTACGATACTATAAAAAAAAATTAAAAATTAAAAAATAAAAGTATTTTTTTTTCAAAACACGTTTAGTGTGATGAGTCGATCGACCCACCATACATACGCTCATAAGATTTTCAATATAGTTTAGGTCAGTGTGAGCTTATTTATACATATTTGAATTTTAATTTTTGTGACAGTATAGAATTCTTAAGCATCCTGTGTATGTTTGTTAGCAAAATCCATTTTGTCAATTTTTTGCAAAATGGCGACAAGTATTAAAATTCAATCACTTATAACTCAGTAGTGTTGAATTTTGTCAAAAAGGTCTCTATACATGAAATGTTGAGAAGCCTAAAGTTCATCTAAGTAAAATATAAAAAATATATATTTTTGCTTGAAAACAAGCGATGTATCAGTTCGATCGTACCCCCAAACTAGCCATTTTGAGACTTTCGGAAGAGTTAACGCTCTTAACTGTTTGGTTTCGAAGGTAAAAATTTAAATTTTGAGTATCGCATAGAACTAACGTGCAGCCCCTATACGTTATGTTTAAAAAAAATATATAAAAATTTTTTTCAAAATGGCGGCTAATGTAAAAATTCAAAGTGTCATAACTTTGCTAAATGAATCCTACTAAAAAATGTCTAATGCAAAAAGTGTTTGGAATTTTAATTTGCATATAAAAGCAATTTTTAATTATTTTTTTTTTGATAAAAACCGAGTCTTACCATATATTGACCGAGACCTCGAACGAGCTTTTATGCGACTCTGCATATAGTTAACGCTCGTACGAGGTTTCTATTTAAGAAATCGACTTGAATTTTTAATACAAAATAGAGCTTTCGACTATACTTACGATACTATAAAAAAAAATTAAAAATTAAAAAATAAAAGTATTTTTTTTTCAAAACACGTTTAGTGTGATGAGTCGATCGACCCACCATACATACGCTCATAAGATTTTCAATATAGTTTAGGTCAGTGTGAGCTTATTTATACATATTTGAATTTTAATTTTTGTGACAGTATAGAATTCTTAAGCATCCTGTGTATGTTTGTTAGCAAAATCCATTTTGTCAATTTTTGCAAAATGGCTACAAGTATTAAAATTCAATCACTTATAACTCAGTAGTGTTGAATTTTGTCAAAAAGGTCTCTATACATGATATGTTGAGAAGCCTAAAGTTCATCTAAGTAAAATATAAAAAATATATATTTTTGCTTGAAAACAAGCGATGTATCAGTTCGATCGTACCCCCATACTAGCCATTTTGAGACTTTCGGAAGAGTTAACGCTCTTAACTGTTTGGTTTCATAGGTAAAAATTTAAAATTTAAGTATCGCATAGAACTAACGTGCAGCCCCTATACGTTATGTTTAAAAAAAATATATAAAATTTTTTTTCAAAATGGCGGCTAATGTTAAAATTCAAAGTGTCATAACTTTGCTAAATGAAATCCTACTAAAAAATGTCTAATGCAAAAAGTGTTTGGAATTTTAATTTGCATATAAAAGCAATTTTTAATTATTTTTTTTTTTATAAAAACCGAGTCTTACCATATATTGACCGAGACCTTGAACGAGCTTTTATGCGACTCTGCATATAGTTAACGCTCGTACGAGGTTTCTATTTAAGAAATCGACTTGAATTTTAAATACAAAATAGAGCTTTCGACTATACTTACGATACTATAAAAAAAAATTAAAAATTAAAAAATAAAAGTATTTTTTTTTCAAAACACGTTTAGTGTGATGAGTCGATCGACCCACCATACATACGCTCATAAGATTTTCAATATAGTTTAGGTCAGTGTGAGCTTATTTATACATATTTGAATTTTAATTTTTGTGACAGTATAGAATTTTTAAGCATCCTGTGTATGTTTGTTAGCAAAATCCATTTTGTCAATTTTTTGCAAAATGGCGACAAGTATTAAAATTCAATCACTTATAACTCAGTAGTGTTGAATTTTGTCAAAAAGGTCTCTATACATGAAATGTTGAGAAGCCTAAAGTTCATCTAAGTAAAATATAAAAAATATATATTTTTGCTTGAAAACAAGCGATGTATCAGTTCGATCGTACCCCCAAACTAGCCATTTTGAGACTTTCGGAAGAGTTAACGCTCTTAACTGTTTGGTTTCGAAGGTAAAAATTTAAATTCTGAGTATCGCATAGAACTAACGTGCAGCCCCTATACGTTATGTTTAAAAAAAATATTTAAAATTTTTTTTCAAAATGGCGGCTAATGTAAAAATTCAAAGTGTCATAACTTTGCTAAATGAAATCCTACTAAAAAATGTCTAATGCAAAAAGTGTTTGGAATTTTAATTTGCATATAAAAGCAATTTTTAATTATTTTTTTTTTTATAAAAACCGAGTCTTACCATATATTGACCGAGACCTCGAACGAGCTTTTATGCGACTCTGCATATAGTTAACGCTCGTACGAGGTTTTTATTTAAGAAATCGACTTGAATTTTTAATACAAAATAGAGCTTTAGACTATACTTACGATACTATAAAAAAAAATTAAAAATTAAAAAATAAAAGTATTTTTTTTTCAAAACACGTTTAGTGTGATGAGTCGATCGACCCACCATACATACGCTCATAAGATTTTCAATATAGTTTAGGTCAGTGTGAGCTTATTTATACATATTTGAATTTTAATTTTTGTGACAGTATAGAATTCTTAAGCATCCTGTGTATGTTTGTTAGCAAAATCCATTTTGTCAATTTTTTGCAAAATGGCTACAAGTATTAAAATTCAATCACTTATAACTCAGTAGTGTTGAATTTTGTCAAAAAGGTCTCTATACATGAAATGTTGAGAAGCCTAAAGTTCATCTAAGTAAAATATAAAAAATATATATTTTTGCTTGAAAACAAGCGATGTATCAGTTCGATCGTACCCCCATACTAGCCATTTTGAGACTTTCGGAAGAGTTAACGCTCTTAACTGTTTGGTTTCATAGGTAAAAATTTGAAATTTAAGTATCGCATAGAACTAACGTGCAGCCCCTATACGTTATGTTTAAAAAAAATATATAAAATTTTTTTTCAAAATGGCGGCTAATGTTAAAATGAAAAGTGTCATAACTTTGCTAAATAAAATCCTACTAAAAAATGTCTAATGCAAAAAGTGTTTGGAATTTTAATTTGCATATAAAAGCAATTTTTAATTATTTTTTTTTTATAAAAACCGAGTCTTACCATATATTGACCGAGACCTTGAACGAGCTTTTATGCGACTCTGCATATAGTTAACGCTCGTACGAGGTTTCTATTTAAGAAATCGACTTGAATTTTAAATACAAAATAGAGCTTTCGACTATACTTACGATACTATAAAAAAAAATTAAAAATTAAAAAATAAAAGTATTTTTTTTTCAAAACACGTTTAGTGTGATGAGTCGATCGACCCACCATACATACGCTCATAAGATTTTCAATATAGTTTAGGTCAGTGTGAGCTTATTTATACATATTTGAATTTTAATTTTTGTGACAGTATAGAATTCTTAAGCATCCTGTGTATGTTTGTTAGCAAAATCCATTTTGTCAATTTTTTGCAAAATGGCGACAAGTATTAAAATTCAATCACTTATAACTCAGTAGTGTTGAATTTTGTCAAAAAGGTCTCTATACATGAAATGTTGAGAAGCCTAAAGTTCATCTAAGTAAAATATAAAAAATATATATTTTTGCTTGAAAACAAGCGATGTATCAGTTCGATCGTACCCCCATACTAGCCATTTTGAGACTTTCGGAAGAGTTAACGCTCTTAACTGTTTGGTTTCGAAGATAAAAATTTAAATTTTGAGTATCGCATAGAACTAACGTGCAGCCCCTATACGTTATGTTTAAAAAAAATATATAAAATTTTTTTTCAAAATGGCGGCTAATGTAAAAATTCAAAGTGTCATAACTTTGCTAAATGAAATCCTACTAAAAAATGTCTAATGCAAAAAGTGTTTGGAATTTTAATTTGCATATAAAAGCAATTTTTAATTATTTTTTTTTTGATAAAAACCGAGTCTTACCATATATTGACCGAGACCTCGAACGAGCTTTTATGCGACTCTGCATATAGTTAACGCTCGTACGAGGTTTCTATTTAAGAAATCGACTTGAATTTTTAATACAAAATAGAGCTTTCGACTATACTTACGATACTATAAAAAAAAATTAAAAATTAAAAAATAAAAGTATTTTTTTTTCAAAACACGTTTAGTGTGATGAGTCGATCGACCCACCATACATACGCTCATAAGATTTTCAATATAGTTTAGGTCAGTGTGAGCTTATTTATACATATTTGAATTTTAATTTTTGTGACAGTATAGAATTCTTAAGCATCCTGTGTATGTTTGTTAGCAAAATCCATTTTGTCAATTTTTTGCAAAATGGCTACAAGTATTAAAATTCAATCACTTATAACTCAGTAGTGTTGAATTTTGTCAAAAAGGTCTCTATACATGAAATGTTGAGAAGCCTAAAGTTCATCTAAGTAAAATATAAAAAATATATATTTTTGCTTGAAAACAAGCGATGTATCAGTTCGATCGTACCCCCATACTAGCCATTTTGAGACTTTCGGAAGAGTTAACGCTCTTAACTGTTTGGTTTCGAAGATAAAAATTTAAATTTTGAGTATCGCATAGAACTAACGTGCAGCCCCTATACGTTATGTTTAAAAAAAATATATAAAATTTTTTTTCAAAATGGCGGCTAATGTAAAAATTCAAAGTGTCATAACTTTGCTAAATGAAATCCTACTAAAAAATGTCTAATGCAAAAAGTGTTTGGAATTTTAATTTGCATATAAAAGCAATTTTTAATTATTTTTTTTTTGATAAAAACCGAGTCTTACCATATATTGACCGAGACCTCGAACGAGCTTTTATGCGACTCTGCATATAGTTAACGCTCGTACGAGGTTTCTATTTAAGAAATCGACTTGAATTTTTAATACAAAATAGAGCTTTCGACTATACTTACGATACTATAAAAAAAAATTAAAAATTAAAAAATAAAAGTATTTTTTTTTCAAAACACGTTTAGTGTGATGAGTCGATCGACCCACCATACATACGCTCATAAGATTTTCAATATAGTTTAGGTCAGTGTGAGCTTATTTATACATATTTGAATTTTAATTTTTGTGACAGTATAGAATTCTTAAGCATCCTGTGTATGTTTGTTAGCAAAATCCATTTTGTCAATTTTTTGCAAAATGGCGACAAGTATTAAAATTCAATCACTTATAACTCAGTAGTGTTGAATTTTGTCAAAAAGGTCTCTATACATAAAATGTTGACAAGCCTAAAGTTCATCTAAGTAAAATATAAAAAATATATATTTTTGCTTGAAAACAAGCGATGTATCAGTTCGATCGTACCCCCAAACTAGCCATTTTGAGACTTTCGGAAGAGTTAACGCTCTTAACTGTTTGGTTTCGAAGGTAAAAATTTAAATTCTGAGTATCGCATAGAACTAACGTGCAGCCCCTATACGTTATGTTTAAAAAAAATATATAAAATTTTTTTTCAAAATGGCGGCTAATGTAAAAATTCAAAGTGTCATAACTTTGCTAAATGAAATCCTACTAAAAAATGTCTAATGCAAAAAGTGTTTGGAATTTTAATTTGCATATAAAAGCAATTTTTAATTATTTTTTTTTTTATAAAAACCGAGTCTTACCATATATTGACCGAGACCTCGAACGAGCTTTTATGCGACTCTGCATATAGTTAACGCTCGTACGAGGTTTTTATTTAAGAAATCGACTTGAATTTTTAATACAAAATAGAGCTTTAGACTATACTTACGATACTATAAAAAAAAATTAAAAATTAAAAAATAAAAGTATTTTTTTTTCAAAACACGTTTAGTGTGATGAGTCGATCGACCCACCATACATACGCTCATAAGATTTTCAATATAGTTTAGGTCAGTGTGAGCTTATTTATACATATTTGAATTTTAATTTTTGTGACAGTATAGAATTCTTAAGCATCCTGTGTATGTTTGTTAGCAAAATCCATTTTGTCAATTTTTTGCAAAATGGCTACAAGTATTAAAATTCAATCACTTATAACTCAGTAGTGTTGAATTTTGTCAAAAAGGTCTCTATACATGAAATGTTGAGAAGCCTAAAGTTCATCTAAGTAAAATATAAAAAATATATATTTTTGCTTGAAAACAAGCGATGTATCAGTTCGATCGTACCCCCATACTAGCCATTTTGAGACTTTCGGAAGAGTTAACGCTCTTAACTGTTTGGTTTCATAGGTAAAAATTTAAAATTTAAGTATCGCATAGAACTAACGTGCAGCCCCTATACGTTATGTTTAAAAAAAATATATAAAATTTTTTTTCAAAATGGCGGCTAATGTTAAAATGAAAAGTGTCATAACTTTGCTAAATGAAATCCTACTAAAAAATGTCTAATGCAAAAAGTGTTTGGAATTTTAATTTGCATATAAAAGCAATTTTTAATTATTTTTTTTTTTATAAAAACCGAGTCTTACCATATATTGACCGAGACCTTGAACGAGCTTTTATGCGACTCTGCATATAGTTAACGCTCGTACGAGGTTTCTATTTAAGAAATCGACTTGAATTTTAAATACAAAATAGAGCTTTCGACTATACTTACGATACTATAAAAAAAAATTAAAAATTAAAAAATAAAAGTATTTTTTTTTCAAAACACGTTTAGTGTGATGAGTCGATCGACCCACCATACATACGCTCATAAGATTTTCAATATAGTTTAGGTCAGTGTGAGCTTATTTATACATATTTGAATTTTAATTTTTGTGACAGTATAGAATTCTTAAGCATCCTGTGTATGTTTGTTAGCAAAATCCATTTTGTCAATTTTTTGCAAAATGGCGACAAGTATTAAAATTCAATCACTTATAACTCAGTAGTGTTGAATTTTGTCAAAAAGGTCTCTATACATGAAATGTTGAGAAGCCTAAAGTTCATCTAAGTAAAATATAAAAAATATATATTTTTGCTTGAAAACAAGCGATGTATCAGTTCGATCGTACCCCCATACTAGCCATTTTGAGACTTTCGGAAGAGTTAACGCTCTTAACTGTTTGGTTTCGAAGATAAAAATTTAAATTTTGAGTATCGCATAGAACTAACGTGCAGCCCCTATACGTTATGTTTAAAAAAAATATATAAAATTTTTTTTCAAAATGGCGGCTAATGTAAAAATTCAAAGTGTCATAACTTTGCTAAATGAAATCCTACTAAAAAATGTCTAATGCAAAAAGTGTTTGGAATTTTAATTTGCATATAAAAGCAATTTTTAATTATTTTTTTTTTGATAAAAACCGAGTCTTACCATATATTGACCGAGACCTCGAACGAGCTTTTATGCGACTCTGCATATAGTTAACGCTCGTACGAGGTTTCTATTTAAGAAATCGACTTGAATTTTTAATACAAAATAGAGCTTTCGACTATACTTACGATACTATAAAAAAAAATTAAAAATTAAGAAATAAAAGTATTTTTTTTTCAAAACACGTTTAGTGTGATGAGTCGATCGACCCACCATACATACGCTCATAAGATTTTCAATATAGTTTAGGTCAGTGTGAGCTTATTTATACATATTTGAATTTTAATTTTTGTGACAGTATAGAATTCTTAAGCATCCTGTGTATGTTTGTTAGCAAAATCCATTTTGTCAATTTTTTGCAAAATGGCGACAAGTATTAAAATTCAATCACTTATAACTCAGTAGTGTTGAATTTTGTCAAAAAGGTCTCTATACATGAAATGTTGAGAAGCCTAAAGTTCATCTAAGTAAAATATAAAAAATATATATTTTTGCTTGAAAACAAGCGATGTATCAGTTCGATCGTACCCCCATACTAGCCATTTTGAGACTTTCGGAAGAGTTAACGCTCTTAACTGTTTGGTTTCGAAGGTAAAAATTTAAATTTTGAGTATCGCATAGAACTAACGTGCAGCCCTTATACGTTATGTTTAAAAAAAATATATAAAATTTTTTTTCAAAATGGCGGCTAATGTAAAAATTCAAAGTGTCATAACTTTGCTAAATCAAATCCTACTAAAAAATGTCTAATGCAAAAAGTGTTTGGAATTTTAATTTGCATATAAAAGCAATTTTTAATTATTTTTTTTTTGATAAAAACCGAGTCTTACCATATATTGACCGAGACCTCGAACGAGCTTTTATGCGACTCTGCATATAGTTAACGCTCGTACGAGGTTTTTATTTAAGAAATCGACTTGAATTTTTAATACAAAATAGAGCTTTCGACTATACTTACGATACTATAAAAAAAAATTAAAAATTAAAAAATAAAAGTATTTTTTTTTCAAAACACGTTTAGTGTGATGAGTCGATCGACCCACCATACATACGCTCATAAGATTTTCAATATAGTTTAGGTCAGTGTGAGCTTATTTATACATATTTGAATTTTAATTTTTGTGACAGTATAGAATTCTTAAGCATCCTGTGTATGTTTGTTAGCAAAATCCATTTTGTCAATTTTTTGCAAAATGGCGACAAGTATTAAAATTCAATCACTTATAACTCAGTAGTGTTGAATTTTGTCAAAAAGGTCTCTATACATGAAATGTTGAGAAGCCTAAAGTTCATCTAAGTAAAATATAAAAAATATATATTTTTGCTTGAAAACAAGCGATGTATCAGTTCGATCGTACCCCCATACTAGCCATTTTGAGACTTTCGGAAGAGTTAACGCTCTTAACTGTTTGGTTTCGAAGGTAAAAATTTAAATTTTGAGTATCGCATAGAACTAACGTGCAGCCCCTATACGTTATAATTAAAAAAAATATATAAATCTTTTTTTCAAAATGGCGGCTAATGTAAAAATTCAAAGTGTCATAACTTTGCTAAATGACATCCTACTAAAAAATGTCTAATGCAAAAAGTGTTTGGAATTTTAATTTGCATATAAAAGCAATTTTTAATTATTTTTTTTTTGATAAAAACCGAGTCTTACCATATATTGACCGAGACCTCGAACGAGCTTTTATGCGACTCTGCATATAGTTAACGCTCGTACGAGGTTTCTATTTAAGAAATCGACTTGAATTTTTAATACAAAATAGAGCTTTCGACTATACTTACGATACTATAAAAAAAAATTAAAAATTAAAAAATAAAAGTATTTTTTTTTCAAAACACGTTTAGTGTGATGAGTCGATCGACCCACCATACATACGCTCATAAGATTTTCAATATAGTTTAGGTCAGTGTGAGCTTATTTATACATATTTGAATTTTAATTTTTGTGACAGTATAGAATTCTTAAGCATCCTGTGTATGTTTGTTAGCAAAATCCATTTTGTCAATTTTTTGCAAAATGGCGACAAGTATTAAAATTCAATCACTTATAACTCAGTAGTGTTGAATTTTGTCAAAAAGGTCTCTATACATGAAATGTTGAGAAGCCTAAAGTTCATCTAAGTAAAATATAAAAAATATATATTTTTGCTTGAAAACAAGCGATGTATCAGTTCGATCGTACCCCCATACTAGCCATTTTGAGACTTTCGGAAGAGTTAACGCTCTTAACTGTTTGGTTTCGAAGGTAAAAATTTAAATTTTGAGTATCGCATAGAACTAACGTTTTTACGTTATGTTTAAAAAAAATATATAAAATTTTTTTTCAAAATGGCGGCTAATGTAAAAATTCAAAGTGTCATAACTTTGCTAAATGAAATCCTACTAAAAAATGTCTAATGCAAAAAGTGTTTGGAATTTTAATTTGCATATAAAAGCAATTTTTAATTATTTTTTTTTTGATAAAAACCGAGTCTTACTATATATTGACCGAGACCTCGAACGAGCTTTTATGCGACTCTGCATATAGTTAACGCTCGTACGAGGTTTCTATTTAAGAAATCGACTTGAATTTTTAATACAAAATAGAGCTTTCGACTATACTTACGATACTATAAAAAAAAATTAAAAATTAAAAAATAAAAGTATTTTTTTTTCAAAACACGTTTAGTGTGATGAGTCGATCGACCCACCATACATACGCTCATAAGATTTTCAATATAGTTTAGGTCAGTGTGAGCTTATTTATACATATTTGAATTTTAATTTTTGTGACAGTATAGAATTCTTAAGCATCCTGTGTATGTTTGTTAGCAAAATCCATTTTGTCAATTTTTTGCAAAATGGCGACAAGTATTAAAATTCAATCACTTATAACTCAGTAGTGTTGAATTTTGTCAAAAAGGTCTCTATACATGAAATGTTGAGAAGCCTAAAGTTCATCTAAGTAAAATATAAAAAATATATATTTTTGCTTGAAAATAAGCGATGTATCAGTTCGATCGTACCCCCATACTAGCCATTTTGAGACTTTCGGAAGAGTTAACGCTCTTAACTGTTTGGTTTCGAAGGTAAAAATTTAAATTTTGAGTATCGCATAGAACTAACGTGCAGCCCCTATACGTTATAATTAAAAAAAATATATAAAATTTTTTTTCAAAATGGCGGCTAATGTAAAAATTCAAAGTGTCATAACTTTGCTAAATAAAATCCTACTAAAAAATGTCTAATGCAAAAAGTGTTTTGAATTTTAATTTGCATATAAAAGCAATTTTTTATTATTTTTTTTTTGATAAAAACCGAGTCTTACCATATATTGACCGAGACCTCGAACGAGCTTTTATGCGACTCTGCATATAGTTAACGCTCGTACGAGGTTTCTATTTAAGAAATCGACTTGAATTTTTAATACAAAATAGAGCTTTCGACTATACTTACGATACTATAAAAAAAAATTAAAAATTAAAAAATAAAAGTATTTTTTTTTCAAAACACGTTTAGTGTGATGAGTCGATCGACCCACCATACATACGCTCATAAGATTTTCAATATAGTTTAGGTCAGTGTGAGCTTATTTATACATATTTGAATTTTAATTTTTGTGACAGTATAGAATTCTTAAGCATCCTGTGTATGTTTGTTAGCAAAATCCATTTTGTCAATTTTTTGCAAAATGGCGACAAGTATTAAAATTCAATCACTTATAACTCAGTAGTGTTGAATTTTGTCAAAAAGGTCTCTATACATGAAATGTTGAGAAGCCTAAAGTTCATCTAAGTAAAATATAAAAAATATATATTTTTGCTTGAAAACAAGCGATGTATCAGTTCGATCGTACCCCCATACTAGCCATTTTGAGACTTTCGGAAGAGTTAACGCTCTTAACTGTTTGGTTTCGAAGGTAAAAATTTAAATTTTGAGTATCGCATAGAACTAACGTTTTTACGTTATGTTTAAAAAAAATATATAAAATTTTTTTTCAAAATGGCGGCTAATGTAAAAATTCAAAGTGTCATAACTTTGCTAAATGAAATCCTACTAAAAAATGTCTAATGCAAAAAGTGTTTGGAATTTTAATTTGCATATAAAAGCAATTTTTAATTATTTTTTTTTTGATAAAAACCGAGTCTTACCATATATTGACCGAGACCTCGAACGAGCTTTTATGCGACTCTGCATATAGTTAACGCTCGTACGAGGTTTCTATTTAAGAAATCGACTTGAATTTTTAATACAAAATAGAGCTTTCGACTATACTTACGATACTATAAAAAAAAATTAAAAATTAAAAAATAAAAGTATTTTTTTTTCAAAACACGTTTAGTGTGATGAGTCGATCGACCCACCATACATACGCTCATAAGATTTTCAATATAGTTTAGGTCAGTGTGAGCTTATTTATACATATTTGAATTTTAATTTTTGTGACAGTATAGAATTCTTAAGCATCCTGTGTATGTTTGTTAGCAAAATCCATTTTGTCAATTTTTTGCAAAATGGCGACAAGTATTAAAATTCAATCACTTATAACTCAGTAGTGTTGAATTTTGTCAAAAAGGTCTCTATACATGAAATGTTGAGAAGCCTAAAGTTCATCTAAGTAAAATATAAAAAATATATATTTTTGCTTGAAAATAAGCGATGTATCAGTTCGATCGTACCCCCATACTAGCCATTTTGAGACTTTCGGAAGAGTTAACGCTCTTAACTGTTTGGTTTCGAAGGTAAAAATTTAAATTTTGAGTATCGCATAGAACTAACGTGCAGCCCCTATACGTTATAATTAAAAAAAATATATAAAATTTTTTTTCAAAATGGCGGCTAATGTAAAAATTCAAAGTGTCATAACTTTGCTAAATAAAATCCTACTAAAAAATGTCTAATGCAAAAAGTGTTTTGAATTTTAATTTGCATATAAAAGCAATTTTTTATTATTTTTTTTTTGATAAAAACCGAGTCTTACCATATATTGACCGAGACCTCGAACGAGCTTTTATGCGACTCTGCATATAGTTAACGCTCGTACGAGGTTTCTATTTAAGAAATCGACTTGAATTTTTAATACAAAATAGAGCTTTCGACTATACTTACGATACTATAAAAAAAAATTAAAAATTAAAAAATAAAAGTATTTTTTTTTCAAAACACGTTTAGTGTGATGAGTCGATCGACCCACCATACATACGCTCATAAGATTTTCAATATAGTTTAGGTCAGTGTGAGCTTATTTATACATATTTGAATTTTAATTTTTGTGACAGTATAGAATTCTTAAGCATCCTGTGTATGTTTGTTAGCAAAATCCATTTTGTCAATTTTTTGCAAAATGGCGACAAGTATTAAAATTCAATCACTTATAACTCAGTAGTGTTGAATTTTGTCAAAAAGGTCTCTATACATGAAATGTTGAGAAGCCTAAAGTTCATCTAAGTAAAATATAAAAAATATATATTTTTGCTTGAAAACAAGCGATGTATCAGTTCGATCGTACCCCCATACTAGCCATTTTGAGACTTTCGGAAGAGATAACGCTCTTAACTGTTTGGTTTCGAAGGTAAAAATTTAAATTTTGAGTATCGCATAGAACTAACGTGCAGCCCCTATACGTTATAATTAAAAAAAATATATAAATCAGTCGATCGACCCACCATACATACGCTCATAAGATTTTCAATATAGTTTAGGTCAGTGTGAGCTTATTTATACATATTTGAATTTTAATTTTTTTGACAGTATAGAATTCTTAAGCATCCTGTGTATGTTTGTTAGCAAAATCCATTTTGTCAATTTTTTGCAAAATGGCGACAAGTATTAAAATTCAATCACTTATAACTCAGTAGTGTTGAATTTTGTCAAAAAGGTCTCTATACATGAAATGTTGAGAAGCCTAAAGTTCATCTAAGTAAAATATAAAAAATATATATTTTTGCTTGAAAACAAGCGATGTATCAGTTCGATCGTACCCCCATACTAGCCATTTTGAGACTTTCGGAAGAGTTAACGCTCTTAACTGTTTGGTTTCGAAGGTAAAAATTTAAATTTTGAGTATCGCATAGAACTAACGTTTTTACGTTATGTTTAAAAAAAATATATAAAATTTTTTTTCAAAATGGCGGCTAATGTAAAAATTCAAAGTGTCATAACTTTGCTAAATAAAATCCTACTAAAAAATGTCTAATGCAAAAAGTGTTTGGAATTTTAATTTGCATATAAAAGCAATTTTTAATTATTTTTTTTTTGATAAAAACCGAGTCTTACCATATATTGACCGAGACCTCGAACGAGCTTTTATGCGACTCTGCATATAGTTAACGCTCGTACGAGGTTTCTATTTAAGAAATCGACTTGAATTTTTAATACAAAATAGAGCTTTCGACTATACTTACGATACTATAAAAAAAAATTAAAAATTAAAAAATAAAAGTATTTTTTTTTCAAAACACGTTTAGTGTGATGAGTCGATCGACCCACCATACATACGCTCATAAGATTTTCAATATAGTTTAGGTCAGTGTGAGCTTATTTATACATATTTGAATTTTAATTTTTGTGACAGTATAGAATTCTTAAGCATCCTGTGTATGTTTGTTAGCAAAATCCATTTTGTCAATTTTTTGCAAAATGGCGACAAGTATTAAAATTCAATCACTTATAACTCAGTAGTGTTGAATTTTGTCAAAAAGGTCTCTATACATGAAATGTTGAGAAGCCTAAAGTTCATCTAAGTAAAATATAAAAAATATATATTTTTGCTTGAAAATAAGCGATGTATCAGTTCGATCGTACCCCCATACTAGCCATTTTGAGACTTTCGGAAGAGTTAACGCTCTTAACTGTTTGGTTTCGAAGGTAAAAATTTAAATTTTGAGTATCGCATAGAACTAACGTGCAGCCCCTATACGTTATAATTAAAAAAAATATATAAAATTTTTTTTCAAAATGGCGGCTAATGTAAAAATTCAAAGTGTCATAACTTTGCTAAATAAAATCCTACTAAAAAATGTCTAATGCAAAAAGTGTTTGGAATTTTAATTTGCATATAAAAGCAATTTTTTATTATTTTTTTTTTGATAAAAACCGAGTCTTACCATATATTGACCGAGACCTCGAACGAGCTTTTATGCGACTCTGCATATAGTTAACGCTCGTACGAGGTTTCTATTTAAGAAATCGACTTGAATTTTTAATACAAAATAGAGCTTTCGACTATACTTACGATACTATAAAAAAAAATTAAAAATTAAAAAATAAAAGTATTTTTTTTTCAAAACACGTTTAGTGTGATGAGTCGATCGACCCACCATACATACGCTCATAAGATTTTCAATATAGTTTAGGTCAGTGTGAGCTTATTTATACATATTTGAATTTTAATTTTTGTGACAGTATAGAATTCTTAAGCATCCTGTGTATGTTTGTTAGCAAAATCCATTTTGTCAATTTTTTGCAAAATGGCGACAAGTATTAAAATTCAATCACTTATAACTCAGTAGTGTTGAATTTTGTCAAAAAGGTCTCTATACATGAAATGTTGAGAAGCCTAAAGTTCATCTAAGTAAAATATAAAAAATATATATTTTTGCTTGAAAACAAGCGATGTATCAGTTCGATCGTACCCCCATACTAGCCATTTTGAGACTTTCGGAAGAGTTAACGCTCTTAACTGTTTGGTTTCGAAGGTAAAAATTTAAATTTTGAGTATCGCATAGAACTAACGTGCAGCCCTTATACGTTATGTTTAAAAAAAATATATAAAATTTTTTTTCAAAATGGCGGCTAATGTAAAAATTCAAAGTGTCATAACTTTGCTAAATCAAATCCTACTAAAAAATGTCTAATGCAAAAAGTGTTTGGAATTTTAATTTGCATATAAAAGCAATTTTTTATTATTTTTTTTTTGATAAAAACCGAGTCTTACCATATATTGACCGAGACCTCGAACGAGCTTTTATGCGACTCTGCATATAGTTAACGCTCGTACGAGGTTTCTATTTAAGAAATCGACTTGAATTTTTAATACAAAATAGAGCTTTCGACTATACTTACGATACTATAAAAAAAAATTAAAAATTAAAAAATAAAAGTATTTTTTTTTCAAAACACGTTTAGTGTGATGAGTCGATCGACCCACCATACATACGCTCATAAGATTTTCAATATAGTTTAGGTCAGTGTGAGCTTATTTATACATATTTGAATTTTAATTTTTTTGACAGTATAGAATTCTTAAGCATCCTGTGTATGTTTGTTAGCAAAATCCATTTTGTCAATTTTTTGCAAAATGGCGACAAGTATTAAAATTCAATCACTTATAACTCAGTAGTGTTGAATTTTGTCAAAAAGGTCTCTATACATGAAATGTTGAGAAGCCTAAAGTTCATCTAAGTAAAATATAAAAAATATATATTTTTGCTTGAAAATAAGCGATGTATCAGTTCGATCGTACCCCCATACTAGCCATTTTGAGACTTTCGGAAGAGTTAACGCTCTTAACTGTTTGGTTTCGAAGGTAAAAATTTAAATTTTGAGTATCGCATAGAACTAACGTGCAGCCCCTATACGTTATAATTAAAAAAAATATATAAAATTTTTTTTCAAAATGGCGGCTAATGTAAAAATTCAAAGTGTCATAACTTTGCTAAATAAAATCCTACTAAAAAATGTCTAATGCAAAAAGTGTTTGGAATTTTAATTTGCATATAAAAGCAATTTTTTATTATTTTTTTTTTGATAAAAACCGAGTCTTACCATATATTGACCGAGACCTCGAACGAGCTTTTATGCGACTCTGCATATAGTTAACGCTCGTACGAGGTTTCTATTTAAGAAATCGACTTGAATTTTTAATACAAAATAGAGCTTTCGACTATACTTACGATACTATAAAAAAAAATTAAAAATTAAAAAATAAAAGTATTTTTTTTTCAAAACACGTTTAGTGTGATGAGTCGATCGACCCACCATACATACGCTCATAAGATTTTCAATATAGTTTAGGTCAGTGTGAGCTTATTTATACATATTTGAATTTTAATTTTTTTGACAGTATAGAATTCTTAAGCATCCTGTGTATGTTTGTTAGCAAAATCCATTTTGTCAATTTTTTGCAAAATGGCGACAAGTATTAAAATTCAATCACTTATAACTCAGTAGTGTTGAATTTTGTCAAAAAGGTCTCTATACATGAAATGTTGAGAAGCCTAAAGTTCATCTAAGTAAAATATAAAAAATATATATTTTTGCTTGAAAACAAGCGATGTATCAGTTCGATCGTACCCCCATACTAGCCATTTTGAGACTTTCGGAAGAGTTAACGCTCTTAACTGTTTGGTTTCGAAGGTAAAAATTTAAATTTTGAGTATCGCATAGAACTAACGTTTTTACGTTATGTTTAAAAAAAATATATAAAATTTTTTTTCAAAATGGCGGCTAATGTAAAAATTCAAAGTGTCATAACTTTGCTAAATAAAATCCTACTAAAAAATGTCTAATGCAAAAAGTGTTTGGAATTTTAATTTGCATATAAAAGCAATTTTTAATTATTTTTTTTTTGATAAAAACCGAGTCTTACCATATATTGACCGAGACCTCGAACGAGCTTTTATGCGACTCTGCATATAGTTAACGCTCGTACGAGGTTTCTATTTAAGAAATCGACTTGAATTTTTAATACAAAATAGAGCTTTCGACTATACTTACGATACTATAAAAAAAAATTAAAAATTAAAAAATAAAAGTATTTTTTTTTCAAAACACGTTTAGTGTGATGAGTCGATCGACCCACCATACATACGCTCATAAGATTTTCAATATAGTTTAGGTCAGTGTGAGCTTATTTATACATATTTGAATTTTAATTTTTGTGACAGTATAGAATTCTTAAGCATCCTGTGTATGTTTGTTAGCAAAATCCATTTTGTCAATTTTTTGCAAAATGGCGACAAGTATTAAAATTCAATCACTTATAACTCAGTAGTGTTGAATTTTGTCAAAAAGGTCTCTATACATGAAATGTTGAGAAGCCTAAAGTTCATCTAAGTAAAATATAAAAAATATATATTTTTGCTTGAAAATAAGCGATGTATCAGTTCGATCGTACCCCCATACTAGCCATTTTGAGACTTTCGGAAGAGTTAACGCTCTTAACTGTTTGGTTTCGAAGGTAAAAATTTAAATTTTGAGTATCGCATAGAACTAACGTGCAGCCCCTATACGTTATAATTAAAAAAAATATATAAAATTTTTTTTCAAAATGGCGGCTAATGTAAAAATTCAAAGTGTCATAACTTTGCTAAATAAAATCCTACTAAAAAATGTCTAATGCAAAAAGTGTTTGGAATTTTAATTTGCATATAAAAGCAATTTTTTATTATTTTTTTTTTGATAAAAACCGAGTCTTACCATATATTGACCGAGACCTCGAACGAGCTTTTATGCGACTCTGCATATAGTTAACGCTCGTACGAGGTTTCTATTTAAGAAATCGACTTGAATTTTTAATACAAAATAGAGCTTTCGACTATACTTACGATACTATAAAAAAAAATTAAAAATTAAAAAATAAAAGTATTTTTTTTTCAAAACACGTTTAGTGTGATGAGTCGATCGACCCACCATACATACGCTCATAAGATTTTCAATATAGTTTAGGTCAGTGTGAGCTTATTTATACATATTTGAATTTTAATTTTTGTGACAGTATAGAATTCTTAAGCATCCTGTGTATGTTTGTTAGCAAAATCCATTTTGTCAATTTTTTGCAAAATGGCGACAAGTATTAAAATTCAATCACTTATAACTCAGTAGTGTTGAATTTTGTCAAAAAGGTCTCTATACATGAAATGTTGAGAAGCCTAAAGTTCATCTAAGTAAAATATAAAAAATATATATTTTTGCTTGAAAACAAGCGATGTATCAGTTCGATCGTACCCCCATACTAGCCATTTTGAGACTTTCGGAAGAGTTAACGCTCTTAACTGTTTGGTTTCGAAGGTAAAAATTTAAATTTTGAGTATCGCATAGAACTAACGTGCAGCCCCTATACGTTATAATTAAAAAAAATATATAAATCTTTTTTTCAAAATGGCGGCTAATGTAAAAATTCAAAGTGTCATAACTTTGCTAAATGAAATCCTACTAAAAAATGTCTAATGCAAAAAGTGTTTGGAATTTTAATTTGCATATAAAAGCAATTTTTAATTATTTTTTTTTTGATAAAAACCGAGTCTTACCATATATTGACCGAGACCTCGAACGAGCTTTTATGCGACTCTGCATATAGTTAACGCTCGTACGAGGTTTCTATTTAAGAAATCGACTTGAATTTTTAATACAAAATAGAGCTTTCGACTATACTTACGATACTATAAAAAAAAATTAAAAATTAAAAAATAAAAGTATTTTTTTTTCAAAACACGTTTAGTGTGATGAGTCGATCGACCCACCATACATACGCTCATAAGATTTTCAATATAGTTTAGGTCAGTGTGAGCTTATTTATACATATTTGAATTTTAATTTTTGTGACAGTATAGAATTCTTAAGCATCCTGTGTATGTTTGTTAGCAAAATCCATTTTGTCAATTTTTTGCAAAATGGCGACAAGTATTAAAATTCAATCACTTATAACTCAGTAGTGTTGAATTTTGTCAAAAAGGTCTCTATACATGAAATGTTGAGAAGCCTAAAGTTCATCTAAGTAAAATATAAAAAATATATATTTTTGCTTGAAAACAAGCGATGTATCAGTTCGATCGTACCCCCATACTAGCCATTTTGAGACTTTCGGAAGAGTTAACGCTCTTAACTGTTTGGTTTCGAAGGTAAAAATTTAAATTTTGAGTATCGCATAGAACTAACGTGCAGCCCCTATACGTTATGTTTAAAAAAAATATATAATTTTTTTTTTCAAAATGGCGGCTAATGTAAAAATTCAAAGTGTCATATCTTTGCTAAATATAATCCTACTAAAAAATGTCTAATGCAAAAAGTGTTTGGAATTTTAATTTGCATAAAAAAGCAATTTTTAATTATTTTTTTTTTGATAAAAACCGAGTCTTACCATATATTGACCGAGACCTCGAACGAGCTTTTATGCGACTCTGCATATAGTTAACGCTCGTACGAGGTTTCTATTTAAGAAATCGACTTGAATTTTTAATACAAAATAGAGCTTTCGACTATACTTACGATACTATAAAAAAAAATTAAAAATTAAAAAATAAAAGTATTTTTTTTTCAAAACACGTTTAGTGTGATGAGTCGATCGACCCACCATACATACGCTCATAAGATTTTCAATATAGTTTAGGTCAGTGTGAGCTTATTAATACATATTTAAATTTTAATTTTTGTGACAGTATAGAATTCTTAAGCATCCTGTGTATGTTTGTTAGCAAAATCCATTTTGTCAATTTTTTGCAAAATGGCGACAAGTATTAAAATTCAATCACTTATAACTCAGTAGTGTTGAATTTTGTCAAAAAGGTCTCTATACATGAAATGTTGAGAAGCCTAAAGTTCATCTAAGTAAAATATAAAAAATATATATTTTTGCTTGAAAACAAGCGATGTATCAGTTCGATCGTACCCCCATACTAGCCATTTTGAGACTTTCGGAAGAGTTAACGCTCTTAACTGTTTGGTTTCGAAGGTAAAAATTTAAATTTTGAGTATCGCATAGAACTAACGTGCAGCCCTTATACGTTATGTTTAAAAAAAATATATAAATTTTTTTTTCAAAATGGCGGCTAATGTAAAAATTCAAAGTGTCATAACTTTGCTAAATTAAATCCTACTAAAAAATGTCTAATGCAAAAAGTGTTTGGAATTTTAATTTGCATATAAAAGCAATTTTTTTTTTTTTTTTTTTTGATAAAAACCGAGTCTTACCATATATTGACCGAGACCTCGAACGAGCTTTTATGCGACTCTGCATATAGTTAACGCTCGTACGAGGTTTTTATTTAAGAAATCGACTTGAATTTTTAATACAAAATAGAGCTTTCGACTATACTTACGATACTATAAAAAAAAATTAAAAATTAAAAAATAAAAGTATTTTTTTTTCAAAACACGTTTAGTGTGATGAGTCGATCGACCCACCATACATACGCTCATAAGATTTTCAATATAGTTTAGGTCAGTGTGAGCTTATTTATACATATTTGAATTTTAATTTTTGTGACAGTATAGAATTCTTAAGCATCCTGTGTATGTTTGTTAGCAAAATCCATTTTGTCAATTTTTTGCAAAATGGCGACAAGTATTAAAATTCAATCACTTATAACTCAGTAGTGTTGAATTTTGTCAAAAAGGTCTCTATACATGAAATGTTGAGAAGCCTAAAGTTCATCTAAGTAAAATATAAAAAATATATATTTTTGCTTGAAAACAAGCGATGTATCAGTTCGATCGTACCCCCATACTAGCCATTTTGAGACTTTCGGAAGAGTTAACGCTCTTAACTGTTTGGTTTCGAAGGTAAAAATTTAAATTTTGAGTATCGCATAGAACTAACGTTTTTACGTTATGTTTAAAAAAAATATATAAAATTTTTTTTCAAAATGGCGGCTAATGTAAAAATTCAAAGTGTCATAACTTTGCTAAATAAAATCCTACTAAAAAATGTCTAATGCAAAAAGTGTTTGGAATTTTAATTTGCATATAAAAGCAATTTTTAATTATTTTTTTTTTGATAAAAACCGAGTCTTACCATATATTGACCGAGACCTCGAACGAGCTTTTATGCGACTCTGCATATAGTTAACGCTCGTACGAGGTTTCTATTTAAGAAATCGACTTGAATTTTTAATACAAAATAGAGCTTTCGACTATACTTACGATACTATAAAAAAAAATTAAAAATTAAAAAATAAAAGTATTTTTTTTTCAAAACACGTTTAGTGTGATGAGTCGATCGACCCACCATACATACGCTCATAAGATTTTCAATATAGTTTAGGTCAGTGTGAGCTTATTTATACATATTTGAATTTTAATTTTTGTGACAGTATAGAATTCTTAAGCATCCTGTGTATGTTTGTTAGCAAAATCCATTTTGTCAATTTTTTGCAAAATGGCGACAAGTATTAAAATTCAATCACTTATAACTCAGTAGTGTTGAATTTTGTCAAAAAGGTCTCTATACATGAAATGTTGAGAAGCCTAAAGTTCATCTAAGTAAAATATAAAAAATATATATTTTTGCTTGAAAACAAGCGATGTATCAGTTCGATCGTACCCCCATACTAGCCATTTTGAGACTTTCGGAAGAGTTAACGCTCTTAACTGTTTGGTTTCGAAGATAAAAATTTAAATTTTGAGTATCGCATAGAACTAACGTGCAGCCCCTATACGTTATGTTTAAAAAAAATATATAAAATTTTTTTTCAAAATGGCGGCTAATGTAAAAATTCAAAGTGTCATAACTTTGCTAAATGAAATCCTACTAAAAAATGTCTAATGCAAAAAGTGTTTGGAATTTTAATTTGCATATAAAAGCAATTTTTAATTATTTTTTTTTTGATAAAAACCGAGTCTTACCATATATTGACCGAGACCTCGAACGAGCTTTTATGCGACTCTGCATATAGTTAACGCTCGTACGAGGTTTCTATTTAAGAAATCGACTTGAATTTTTAATACAAAATAGAGCTTTCGACTATACTTACGATACTATAAAAAAAAATTAAAAATTAAGAAATAAAAGTATTTTTTTTTCAAAACACGTTTAGTGTGATGAGTCGATCGACCCACCATACATACGCTCATAAGATTTTCAATATAGTTTAGGTCAGTGTGAGCTTATTTATACATATTTGAATTTTAATTTTTGTGACAGTATAGAATTCTTAAGCATCCTGTGTATGTTTGTTAGCAAAATCCATTTTGTCAATTTTTTGCAAAATGGCGACAAGTATTAAAATTCAATCACTTATAACTCAGTAGTGTTGAATTTTGTCAAAAAGGTCTCTATACATGAAATGTTGAGAAGCCTAAAGTTCATCTAAGTAAAATATAAAAAATATATATTTTTGCTTGAAAACAAGCGATGTATCAGTTCGATCGTACCCCCATACTAGCCATTTTGAGACTTTCGGAAGAGTTAACGCTCTTAACTGTTTGGTTTCGAAGGTAAAAATTTAAATTTTGAGTATCGCATAGAACTAACGTGCAGCCCCTATACGTTATGTTTAAAAAAAATATATAAATTTTTTTTTCAAAATGGCGGCTAATGTAAAAATTCAAAGTGTCATAACTTTGCTAAATGAAATCCTACTAAAAAATGTCTTATGCAAAAAGTGTTTGGAATTTTAATTTGCATATAAAAGCAATTTTTAATTATTTTTTTTTTGATAAAAACCGAGTCTTACCATATATTGACCGAGACCTCGAACGAGCTTTTATGCGACTCTGCATATAGTTAACGCTCGTACGAGGTTTTTATTTAAGAAATCGACTTGAATTTTTAATACAAAATAGAGCTTTCGACTATACTTACGATACTATAAAAAAAAATTAAAAATTAAAAAATAAAAGTATTTTTTTTTCAAAACACGTTTAGTGTGATGAGTCGATCGACCCACCATACATACGCTCATAAGATTTTCAATATAGTTTAGGTCAGTGTGAGCTTATTTATACATATTTGAATTTTAATTTTTGTGACAGTATAGAATTCTTAAGCATCCTGTGTATGTTTGTTAGCAAAATCCATTTTGTCAATTTTTTGCAAAATGGCGACAAGTATTAAAATTCAATCACTTATAACTCAGTAGTGTTGAATTTTGTCAAAAAGGTCTCTATACATGAAATGTTGAGAAGCCTAAAGTTCATCTAAGTAAAATATAAAAAATATATATTTTTGCTTGAAAACAAGCGATGTATCAGTTCGATCGTACCCCCATACTAGCCATTTTGAGACTTTCGGAAGAGTTAACGCTCTTAACTGTTTGGTTTCGAAGGTAAAAATTTAAATTTTGAGTATCGCATAGAACTAACGTGCAGCCCCTATACGTTATAATTAAAAAAAATATATAAATCTTTTTTTCAAAATGGCGGCTAATGTAAAAATTCAAAGTGTCATAACTTTGCTAAATGACATCCTACTAAAAAATGTCTAATGCAAAAAGTGTTTGGAATTTTAATTTGCATATAAAAGCAATTTTTAATTATTTTTTTTTTGATAAAAACCGAGTCTTACCATATATTGACCGAGACCTCGAACGAGCTTTTATGCGACTCTGCATATAGTTAACGCTCGTACGAGGTTTCTATTTAAGAAATCGACTTGAATTTTTAATACAAAATAGAGCTTTCGACTATACTTACGATACTATAAAAAAAAATTAAAAATTAAAAAATAAAAGTATTTTTTTTTCAAAACACGTTTAGTGTGATGAGTCGATCGACCCACCATACATACGCTCATAAGATTTTCAATATAGTTTAGGTCAGTGTGAGCTTATTTATACATATTTGAATTTTAATTTTTGTGACAGTATAGAATTCTTAAGCATCCTGTGTATGTTTGTTAGCAAAATCCATTTTGTCAATTTTTTGCAAAATGGCGACAAGTATTAAAATTCAATCACTTATAACTCAGTAGTGTTGAATTTTGTCAAAAAGGTCTCTATACATGAAATGTTGAGAAGCCTAAAGTTCATCTAAGTAAAATATAAAAAATATATATTTTTGCTTGAAAACAAGCGATGTATCAGTTCGATCGTACCCCCATACTAGCCATTTTGAGACTTTCGGAAGAGTTAACGCTCTTAACTGTTTGGTTTCGAAGGTAAAAATTTAAATTTTGAGTATCGCATAGAACTAACGTTTTTACGTTATGTTTAAAAAAAATATATAAAATTTTTTTTCAAAATGGCGGCTAATGTAAAAATTCAAAGTGTCATAACTTTGCTAAATGAAATCCTACTAAAAAATGTCTAATGCAAAAAGTGTTTGGAATTTTAATTTGCATATAAAAGCAATTTTTAATTATTTTTTTTTTGATAAAAACCGAGTCTTACTATATATTGACCGAGACCTCGAACGAGCTTTTATGCGACTCTGCATATAGTTAACGCTCGTACGAGGTTTCTATTTAAGAAATCGACTTGAATTTTTAATACAAAATAGAGCTTTCGACTATACTTACGATACTATAAAAAAAAATTAAAAATTAAAAAATAAAAGTATTTTTTTTTCAAAACACGTTTAGTGTGATGAGTCGATCGACCCACCATACATACGCTCATAAGATTTTCAATATAGTTTAGGTCAGTGTGAGCTTATTTATACATATTTGAATTTTAATTTTTGTGACAGTATAGAATTCTTAAGCATCCTGTGTATGTTTGTTAGCAAAATCCATTTTGTCAATTTTTTGCAAAATGGCGACAAGTATTAAAATTCAATCACTTATAACTCAGTAGTGTTGAATTTTGTCAAAAAGGTCTCTATACATGAAATGTTGAGAAGCCTAAAGTTCATCTAAGTAAAATATAAAAAATATATATTTTTGCTTGAAAATAAGCGATGTATCAGTTCGATCGTACCCCCATACTAGCCATTTTGAGACTTTCGGAAGAGTTAACGCTCTTAACTGTTTGGTTTCGAAGGCAAAAATTTAAATTTTGAGTATCGCATAGAACTAACGTGCAGCCCCTATACGTTATAATTAAAAAAAATATATAAAATTTTTTTTCAAAATGGCGGCTAATGTAAAAATTCAAAGTGTCATAACTTTGCTAAATAAAATCCTACTAAAAAATGTCTAATGCAAAAAGTGTTTTGAATTTTAATTTGCATATAAAAGCAATTTTTTATTATTTTTTTTTTGATAAAAACCGAGTCTTACCATATATTGACCGAGACCTCGAACGAGCTTTTATGCGACTCTGCATATAGTTAACGCTCGTACGAGGTTTCTATTTAAGAAATCGACTTGAATTTTTAATACAAAATAGAGCTTTCGACTATACTTACGATACTATAAAAAAAAATTAAAAATTAAAAAATAAAAGTATTTTTTTTTCAAAACACGTTTAGTGTGATGAGTCGATCGACCCACCATACATACGCTCATAAGATTTTCAATATAGTTTAGGTCAGTGTGAGCTTATTTATACATATTTGAATTTTAATTTTTGTGACAGTATAGAATTCTTAAGCATCCTGTGTATGTTTGTTAGCAAAATCCATTTTGTCAATTTTTTGCAAAATGGCGACAAGTATTAAAATTCAATCACTTATAACTCAGTAGTGTTGAATTTTGTCAAAAAGGTCTCTATACATGAAATGTTGAGAAGCCTAAAGTTCATCTAAGTAAAATATAAAAAATATATATTTTTGCTTGAAAACAAGCGATGTATCAGTTCGATCGTACCCCCATACTAGCCATTTTGAGACTTTCGGAAGAGTTAACGCTCTTAACTGTTTGGTTTAGAAGGTAAAAATTTAAATTTTGAGTATCGCATAGAACTAACGTTTTTACGTTATGTTTAAAAAAAATATATAAAATTTTTTTTCAAAATGGCGGCTAATGTAAAAATTCAAAGTGTCATAACTTTGCTAAATGAAATCCTACTAAAAAATGTCTAATGCAAAAAGTGTTTGGAATTTTAATTTGCATATAAAAGCAATTTTTAATTATTTTTTTTTTGATAAAAACCGAGTCTTACCATATATTGACCGAGACCTCGAACGAGCTTTTATGCGACTCTGCATATAGTTAACGCTCGTACGAGGTTTCTATTTAAGAAATCGACTTGAATTTTTAATACAAAATAGAGCTTTCGACTATACTTACGATACTATAAAAAAAAATTAAAAATTAAAAAATAAAAGTATTTTTTTTTCAAAACACGTTTAGTGTGATGAGTCGATCGACCCACCATACATACGCTCATAAGATTTTCAATATAGTTTAGGTCAGTGTGAGCTTATTTATACATATTTGAATTTTAATTTTTGTGACAGTATAGAATTCTTAAGCATCCTGTGTATGTTTGTTAGCAAAATCCATTTTGTCAATTTTTTGCAAAATGGCGACAAGTATTAAAATTCAATCACTTATAACTCAGTAGTGTTGAATTTTGTCAAAAAGGTCTCTATACATGAAATGTTGAGAAGCCTAAAGTTCATCTAAGTAAAATATAAAAAATATATATTTTTGCTTGAAAATAAGCGATGTATCAGTTCGATCGTACCCCCATACTAGCCATTTTGAGACTTTCGGAAGAGTTAACGCTCTTAACTGTTTGGTTTCGAAGGTAAAAATTTAAATTTTGAGTATCGCATAGAACTAACGTGCAGCCCCTATACGTTATAATTAAAAAAAATATATAAAATTTTTTTTCAAAATGGCGGCTAATGTAAAAATTCAAAGTGTCATAACTTTGCTAAATAAAATCCTACTAAAAAATGTCTAATGCAAAAAGTGTTTTGAATTTTAATTTGCATATAAAAGCAATTTTTTATTATTTTTTTTTTGATAAAAACCGAGTCTTACCATATATTGACCGAGACCTCGAACGAGCTTTTATGCGACTCTGCATATAGTTAACGCTCGTACGAGGTTTCTATTTAAGAAATCGACTTGAATTTTTAATACAAAATAGAGCTTTCGACTATACTTACGATACTATAAAAAAAAATTAAAAATTAAAAAATAAAAGTATTTTTTTTTCAAAACACGTTTAGTGTGATGAGTCGATCGACCCACCATACATACGCTCATAAGATTTTCAATATAGTTTAGGTCAGTGTGAGCTTATTTATACATATTTGAATTTTAATTTTTGTGACAGTATAGAATTCTTAAGCATCCTGTGTATGTTTGTTAGCAAAATCCATTTTGTCAATTTTTTGCAAAATGGCGACAAGTATTAAAATTCAATCACTTATAACTCAGTAGTGTTGAATTTTGTCAAAAAGGTCTCTATACATGAAATGTTGAGAAGCCTAAAGTTCATCTAAGTAAAATATAAAAAATATATATTTTTGCTTGAAAACAAGCGATGTATCAGTTCGATCGTACCCCCATACTAGCCATTTTGAGACTTTCGGAAGAGTTAACGCTCTTAACTGTTTGGTTTCGAAGGTAAAAATTTAAATTTTGAGTATCGCATAGAACTAACGTGCAGCCCCTATACGTTATAATTAAAAAAAATATATAAATCTTTTTTTCAAAATGGCGGCTAATGTAAAAATTCAAAGTGTCATAACTTTGCTAAATGAAATCCTACTAAAAAATGTCTAATGCAAAAAGTGTTTGGAATTTTAATTTGCATATAAAAGCAATTTTTAATTATTTTTTTTTTGATAAAAACCGAGTCTTACCATATATTGACCGAGACCTCGAACGAGCTTTTATGCGACTCTGCATATAGTTAACGCTCGTACGAGGTTTCTATTTAAGAAATCGACTTGAATTTTTAATACAAAATAGAGCTTTCGACTATACTTACGATACTATAAAAAAAAATTAAAAATTAAAAAATAAAAGTATTTTTTTTTCAAAACACGTTTAGTGTGATGAGTCGATCGACCCACCATACATACGCTCATAAGATTTTCAATATAGTTTAGGTCAGTGTGAGCTTATTTATACATATTTGAATTTTAATTTTTGTGACAGTATAGAATTCTTAAGCATCCTGTGTATGTTTGTTAGCAAAATCCATTTTGTCAATTTTTTGCAAAATGGCGACAAGTATTAAAATTCAATCACTTATAACTCAGTAGTGTTGAATTTTGTCAAAAAGGTCTCTATACATGAAATGTTGAGAAGCCTAAAGTTCATCTAAGTAAAATATAAAAAATATATATTTTTGCTTGAAAACAAGCGATGTATCAGTTCGATCGTACCCCCATACTAGCCATTTTGAGACTTTCGGAAGAGTTAACGCTCTTAACTGTTTGGTTTCGAAGGTAAAAATTTAAATTTTGAGTATCGCATAGAACTAACGTGCAGCCCTTATACGTTATGTTTAAAAAAAATATATAAAATTTTTTTTCAAAATGGCGGCTAATGTAAAAATTCAAAGTGTCATAACTTTGCTAAATCAAATCCTACTAAAAAATGTCTAATGCAAAAAGTGTTTGGAATTTTAATTTGCATATAAAAGCAATTTTTAATTATTTTTTTTTTGATAAAAACCGAGTCTTACCATATATTGACCGAGACCTCGAACGAGCTTTTATGCGACTCTGCATATAGTTAACGCTCGTACGAGGTTTTTATTTAAGAAATCGACTTGAATTTTTAATACAAAATAGAGCTTTCGACTATACTTACGATACTATAAAAAAAAATTAAAAATTAAAAAATAAAAGTATTTTTTTTTCAAAACACGTTTAGTGTGATGAGTCGATCGACCCACCATACATACGCTCATAAGATTTTCAATATAGTTTAGGTCAGTGTGAGCTTATTTATACATATTTGAATTTTAATTTTTGTGACAGTATAGAATTCTTAAGCATCCTGTGTATGTTTGTTAGCAAAATCCATTTTGTCAATTTTTTGCAAAATGGCGACAAGTATTAAAATTCAATCACTTATAACTCAGTAGTGTTGAATTTTGTCAAAAAGGTCTCTATACATGAAATGTTGAGAAGCCTAAAGTTCATCTAAGTAAAATATAAAAAATATATATTTTTGCTTGAAAACAAGCGATGTATCAGTTCGATCGTACCCCCATACTAGCCATTTTGAGACTTTCGGAAGAGTTAACGCTCTTAACTGTTTGGTTTCGAAGGTAAAAATTTAAATTTTGAGTATCGCATAGAACTAACGTTTTTACGTTATGTTTAAAAAAAATATATAAAATTTTTTTTCAAAATGGCGGCTAATGTAAAAATTCAAAGTGTCATAACTTTGCTAAATGAAATCCTACTAAAAAATGTCTAATGCAAAAAGTGTTTGGAATTTTAATTTGCATATAAAAGCAATTTTTAATTATTTTTTTTTTGATAAAAACCGAGTCTTACCATATATTGACCGAGACCTCGAACGAGCTTTTATGCGACTCTGCATATAGTTAACGCTCGTACGAGGTTTCTATTTAAGAAATCGACTTGAATTTTTAATACAAAATAGAGCTTTCGACTATACTTACGATACTATAAAAAAAAATTAAAAATTAAAAAATAAAAGTATTTTTTTTTCAAAACACGTTTAGTGTGATGAGTCGATCGACCCACCATACATACGCTCATAAGATTTTCAATATAGTTTAGGTCAGTGTGAGCTTATTTATACATATTTGAATTTTAATTTTTTTGACAGTATAGAATTCTTAAGCATCCTGTGTATGTTTGTTAGCAAAATCCATTTTGTCAATTTTTTGCAAAATGGCGACAAGTATTAAAATTCAATCACTTATAACTCAGTAGTGTTGAATTTTGTCAAAAAGGTCTCTATACATGAAATGTTGAGAAGCCTAAAGTTCATCTAAGTAAAATATAAAAAATATATATTTTTGCTTGAAAACAAGCGATGTATCAGTTCGATCGTACCCCCATACTAGCCATTTTGAGACTTTCGGAAGAGTTAACGCTCTTAACTGTTTGGTTTCGAAGGTAAAAATTTAAATTTTGAGTATCGCATAGAACTAACGTTTTTACGTTATGTTTAAAAAAAATATATAAAATTTTTTTTCAAAATGGCGGCTAATGTAAAAATTCAAAGTGTCATAACTTTGCTAAATAAAATCCTACTAAAAAATGTCTAATGCAAAAAGTGTTTGGAATTTTAATTTGCATATAAAAGCAATTTTTAATTATTTTTTTTTTGATAAAAACCGAGTCTTACCATATATTGACCGAGACCTCGAACGAGCTTTTATGCGACTCTGCATATAGTTAACGCTCGTACGAGGTTTCTATTTAAGAAATCGACTTGAATTTTTAATACAAAATAGAGCTTTCGACTATACTTACGATACTATAAAAAAAAATTAAAAATTAAAAAATAAAAGTATTTTTTTTTCAAAACACGTTTAGTGTGATGAGTCGATCGACCCACCATACATACGCTCATAAGATTTTCAATATAGTTTAGGTCAGTGTGAGCTTATTTATACATATTTGAATTTTAATTTTTGTGACAGTATAGAATTCTTAAGCATCCTGTGTATGTTTGTTAGCAAAATCCATTTTGTCAATTTTTTGCAAAATGGCGACAAGTATTAAAATTCAATCACTTATAACTCAGTAGTGTTGAATTTTGTCAAAAAGGTCTCTATACATGAAATGTTGAGAAGCCTAAAGTTCATCTAAGTAAAATATAAAAAATATATATTTTTGCTTGAAAATAAGCGATGTATCAGTTCGATCGTACCCCCATACTAGCCATTTTGAGACTTTCGGAAGAGTTAACGCTCTTAACTGTTTGGTTTCGAAGGTAAAAATTTAAATTTTGAGTATCGCATAGAACTAACGTGCAGCCCCTATACGTTATAATTAAAAAAAATATATAAAATTTTTTTTCAAAATGGCGGCTAATGTAAAAATTCAAAGTGTCATAACTTTGCTAAATAAAATCCTACTAAAAAATGTCTAATGCAAAAAGTGTTTGGAATTTTAATTTGCATATAAAAGCAATTTTTTATTATTTTTTTTTTGATAAAAACCGAGTCTTACCATATATTGACCGAGACCTCGAACGAGCTTTTATGCGACTCTGCATATAGTTAACGCTCGTACGAGGTTTCTATTTAAGAAATCGACTTGAATTTTTAATACAAAATAGAGCTTTCGACTATACTTACGATACTATAAAAAAAAATTAAAAATTAAAAAATAAAAGTATTTTTTTTTCAAAACACGTTTAGTGTGATGAGTCGATCGACCCACCATACATACGCTCATAAGATTTTCAATATAGTTTAGGTCAGTGTGAGCTTATTTATACATATTTGAATTTTAATTTTTGTGACAGTATAGAATTCTTAAGCATCCTGTGTATGTTTGTTAGCAAAATCCATTTTGTCAATTTTTTGCAAAATGGCGACAAGTATTAAAATTCAATCACTTATAACTCAGTAGTGTTGAATTTTGTCAAAAAGGTCTCTATACATGAAATGTTGAGAAGCCTAAAGTTCATCTAAGTAAAATATAAAAAATATATATTTTTGCTTGAAAACAAGCGATGTATCAGTTCGATCGTACCCCCATACTAGCCATTTTGAGACTTTCGGAAGAGTTAACGCTCTTAACTGTTTGGTTTCGAAGGTAAAAATTTAAATTTTGAGTATCGCATAGAACTAACGTGCAGCCCCTATACGTTATAATTAAAAAAAATATATAAATCTTTTTTTCAAAATGGCGGCTAATGTAAAAATTCAAAGTGTCATAACTTTGCTAAATGAAATCCTACTAAAAAATGTCTAATGCAAAAAGTGTTTGGAATTTTAATTTGCATATAAAAGCAATTTTTAATTATTTTTTTTTTGATAAAAACCGAGTCTTACCATATATTGACCGAGACCTCGAACGAGCTTTTATGCGACTCTGCATATAGTTAACGCTCGTACGAGGTTTCTATTTAAGAAATCGACTTGAATTTTTAATACAAAATAGAGCTTTCGACTATACTTACGATACTATAAAAAAAAATTAAAAATTAAAAAATAAAAGTATTTTTTTTTCAAAACACGTTTAGTGTGATGAGTCGATCGACCCACCATACATACGCTCATAAGATTTTCAATATAGTTTAGGTCAGTGTGAGCTTATTTATACATATTTGAATTTTAATTTTTGTGACAGTATAGAATTCTTAAGCATCCTGTGTATGTTTGTTAGCAAAATCCATTTTGTCAATTTTTTGCAAAATGGCGACAAGTATTAAAATTCAATCACTTATAACTCAGTAGTGTTGAATTTTGTCAAAAAGGTCTCTATACATGAAATGTTGAGAAGCCTAAAGTTCATCTAAGTAAAATATAAAAAATATATATTTTTGCTTGAAAACAAGCGATGTATCAGTTCGATCGTACCCCCATACTAGCCATTTTGAGACTTTCGGAAGAGTTAACGCTCTTAACTGTTTGGTTTCGAAGGTAAAAATTTAAATTTTGAGTATCGCATAGAACTAACGTGCAGCCCCTATACGTTATGTTTAAAAAAAATATATAATTTTTTTTTTCAAAATGGCGGCTAATGTAAAAATTCAAAGTGTCATATCTTTGCTAAATATAATCCTACTAAAAAATGTCTAATGCAAAAAGTGTTTGGAATTTTAATTTGCATAAAAAAGCAATTTTTAATTATTTTTTTTTTGATAAAAACCGAGTCTTACCATATATTGACCGAGACCTCGAACGAGCTTTTATGCGACTCTGCATATAGTTAACGCTCGTACGAGGTTTCTATTTAAGAAATCGACTTGAATTTTTAATACAAAATAGAGCTTTCGACTATACTTACGATACTATAAAAAAAAATTAAAAATTAAAAAATAAAAGTATTTTTTTTTCAAAACACGTTTAGTGTGATGAGTCGATCGACCCACCATACATACGCTCATAAGATTTTCAATATAGTTTAGGTCAGTGTGAGCTTATTAATACATATTTAAATTTTAATTTTTGTGACAGTATAGAATTCTTAAGCATCCTGTGTATGTTTGTTAGCAAAATCCATTTTGTCAATTTTTTGCAAAATGGCGACAAGTATTAAAATTCAATCACTTATAACTCAGTAGTGTTAAATTTTGTCAAAAAGGTCTCTATACATGAAATGTTGAGAAGCCTAAAGTTCATCTAAGTAAAATATAAAAAATATATATTTTTGCTTGAAAACAAGCGATGTATCAGTTCGATCGTACCCCCATACTAGCCATTTTGAGACTTTCGGAAGAGTTAACGCTCTTAACTGTTTGGTTTCGAAGGTAAAAATTTAAATTTTGAGTATCGCATAGAACTAACGTGCAGCCCTTATACGTTATGTTTAAAAAAAATATATAAATTTTTTTTTCAAAATGGCGGCTAATGTAAAAATTCAAAGTGTCATAACTTTGCTAAATTAAATCCTACTAAAAAATGTCTAATGCAAAAAGTGTTTGGAATTTTAATTTGCATATAAAAGCAATTTTTTTTTTTTTTTTTTTTTGATAAAAACCGAGTCTTACCATATATTGACCGAGACCTCGAACGAGCTTTTATGCGACTCTGCATATAGTTAACGCTCGTACGAGGTTTTTATTTAAGAAATCGACTTGAATTTTTAATACAAAATAGAGCTTTCGACTATACTTACGATACTATAAAAAAAAATTAAAAATTAAAAAATAAAAGTATTTTTTTTTCAAAACACGTTTAGTGTGATGAGTCGATCGACCCACCATACATACGCTCATAAGATTTTCAATATAGTTTAGGTCAGTGTGAGCTTATTTATACATATTTGAATTTTAATTTTTGTGACAGTATAGAATTCTTAAGCATCCTGTGTATGTTTGTTAGCAAAATCCATTTTGTCAATTTTTTGCAAAATGGCGACAAGTATTAAAATTCAATCACTTATAACTCAGTAGTGTTGAATTTTGTCAAAAAGGTCTCTATACATGAAATGTTGAGAAGCCTAAAGTTCATCTAAGTAAAATATAAAAAATATATATTTTTGCTTGAAAACAAGCGATGTATCAGTTCGATCGTACCCCCATACTAGCCATTTTGAGACTTTCGGAAGAGTTAACGCTCTTAACTGTTTGGTTTCGAAGGTAAAAATTTAAATTTTGAGTATCGCATAGAACTAACGTGCAGCCCCTATACGTTATGTTTAAAAAAAATATATAAAATTTTTTTTCAAAATGGCGGCTAATGTAAAAATTCAAAGTGTCATAACTTTGCTAAATGAAATCCTACTAAAAAATGTCTAATGCAAAAAGTGTTTGGAATTTTAATTTGCATATAAAAGCAATTTTTATTTTTTTTTTTTTTTAAAAAAACCGAGTCTTACCATATATTGACCGAGACCTCGAACGAGCTTTTATGCGACTCTGCATATAGTTAACGCTCGTACGAGGTTTCTATTTAAGAAATCGACTTGAATTTTTAATACAAAATAGAGCTTTCGACTATACTTACGATACTATAAAAAAAAATTAAAAATTAAAAAATAAAAGTATTTTTTTTTCAAAACACGTTTAGTGTGATGAGTCGATCGACCCACCATACATACGCTCATAAGATTTTCAATATAGTTTAGGTCAGTGTGAGCTTATTTATACATATTTGAATTTTAATTTTTGTGACAGTATAGAATTCTTAAGCATCCTGTGTATGTTTGTTAGCAAAATCCATTTTGTCAATTTTTTGCAAAATGGCGACAAGTATTAAAATTCAATCACTTATAACTCAGTAGTGTTGAATTTTGTCAAAAAGGTCTCCATACATGAAATGTTGAGAAGCCTAAAGTTCATCTAAGTAAAATATAAAAAATATATATTTTTGCTTGAAAACAAGCGATGTATCAGTTCGATCGTACCCCCATACTAGCCATTTTGAGACTTTCGGAAGAGTTAACGCTCTTAACTGTTTGGTTTCGAAGGTAAAAATTTAAATTTTGAGTATCGCATAGAACTAACGTGCAGCCCCTATACGTTATGTTTAAAAAAAATATATAAAATTTTTTTTCAAAATGGCGGCTAATGTAAAAATTCAAAGTGTCATATCTTTGCTAAATATAATCCTACTAAAAAATGTCTAATGCAAAAAGTGTTTGGAATTTTAATTTGCATAAAAAAGCAATTTTTAATTATTTTTTTTTTGATAAAAACCGAGTCTTACCATATATTGACCGAGACCTCAAACGAGCTTTTATGCGACTCTGCATATAGTTAACGCTCGTACGAGGTTTCTATTTAAGAAATCGACTTGAATTTTTAATACCAAATAGAGCTTTCGACTATACTTACGATACTATAAAAAAAATTAAAAATTAAAAAATAAAAGTATTTTTTTTTCAAAACACGTTTAGTGTGATGAGTCGATCGACCCACCATACATACGCTCATAAGATTTTCAATATAGTTTAGGTCAGTGTGAGCTTATTTATACATATTTGAATTTTAATTTTTGTGACAGTATAGAATTCTTAAGCATCCTGTGTATGTTTGTTAGCAAAATCCATTTTGTCAATTTTTTGCAAAATGGCGACAAGTATTAAAATTCAATCACTTATAACTCAGTAGTGTTGAATTTTGTCAAAAAGGTCTCTATACATGAAATGTTGAGAAGCCTAAAGTTCATCTAAGTAAAATATAAAAAATATATATTTTTGCTTGAAAACAAGCGATGTATCAGTTCGATCGTACCCCCATACTAGCCATTTTGAGACTTTCGGAAGAGTTAACGCTCTTAACTGTTTGGTTTCGAAGGTAAAAATTTAAATTTTGAGTATCGCATAGAACTAACGTGCAGCCCCTATACGTTATGTTTAAAAAAAATATATAAAATCTTTTTTCAAAATGGCGGCTAATGTAAAAATTCAAAGTGTCATAACTTTGCTAAATGAAATCCTACTAAAAAATGTCTAATGCAAAAAGTGTTTGGAATTTTAATTTGCATATAAAAGCAATTTTTTTTTTTTTTTTTGATAAAAACCGAGTCTTACCATATATTGACCGAGACCTCGAACGAGCTTTTATGCGACTCTGCATATAGTTAACGCTCGTACGAGGTTTTTATTTAAGAAATCGACTTGAATTTTTTAAACAAAATAGAGCTTTCGACTATACTTACGATACTATAAAAAAAAATTAAAAATTAAAAAATAAAAGTATTTTTTTTTCAAAACACGTTTAGTGTGATGAGTCGATCGACCCACCATACATACGCTCATAAGATTTTCAATATAGTTTAGGTCAGTGTGAGCTTATTTATACATATTTGAATTTTAATTTTTGTGACAGTATAGAATTCTTAAGCATCCTGTGTATGTTTGTTAGCAAAATCCATTTTGTCAATTTTTTGCAAAATGGCGACAAGTATTAAAATTCAATCACTTATAACTCAGTAGTGTTGAATTTTGTCAAAAAGGTCTCTATACATGAAATGTTGAGAAGCCTAAAGTTCATCTAAGTAAAATATAAAAAATATATATTTTTGCTTGAAAACAAGCGATGTATCAGTTCGATCGTATCCCCATACTAGCCATTTTGAGACTTTCGGAAGAGTTAACGCTCTTAACTGTTTGGTTTCGAAGGTAAAAATTTAAATTTTGAGTATCGCATAGAACTAACGTGCAGCCCCTATACGTTATGTTTAAAAAAAATATATAAAATTTTTTTTCAAAATGGCGGCTAATGTAAAAATTCAAAGTGTCATAACTTTGCTAAATGAAATCCTACTAAAAAATGTCTAATGCAAAAAGTGTTTGGAATTTTAATTTGCATATAAAAGCAATTTTTAATTATTTTTTTTTTGATAAAAACCGAGTCTTACCATATATTGACCGAGACCTCGAACGAGCTTTTATGCGACTCTGCATATAGTTAACGCTCGTACGAGGTTTCTATTTAAGAAATCGACTTGAATTTTTAATACAAAATAGAGCTTTCGACTATACTTACGATACTATAAAAAAAAATTAAAAATTAAAAAATAAAAGTATTTTTTTTTCAAAACACGTTTAGTGTGATGAGTCGATCGACCCACCATACATACGCTCATAAGATTTTCAATATAGTTTAGGTCAGTGTGAGCTTATTTATACATATTTGAATTTTAATTTTTGTGACAGTATAGAATTCTTAAGCATCCTGTGTATGTTTGTTAGCAAAATCCATTTTGTCAATTTTTTGCAAAATGGCGACAAGTATTAAAATTCAATCACTTATAACTCAGTAGTGTTGAATTTTGTCAAAAAGGTCTCTATACATGAAATGTTGAGAAGCCTAAAGTTCATCTAAGTAAAATATAAAAAATATATATTTTTACTTGAAAACAAGCGATGTATCAGTTCGATCGTACCCCCATACTAGCCATTTTGAGACTTTCGGAAGAGTTAACGCTCTTAACTGTTTGGTTTCGAAGGTAAAAATTTAAATTTTGAGTATCGCATAGAACTAACGTTTTTACGTTATGTTTAAAAAAAATATATAAAATTTTTTTTCAAAATGGCGGCTAATGTAAAAATTTAAAGTGTCATAACTTTGCTAAATTAAATCCTACTAAAAAATGTCTAATGCAAAAAGTGTTTGGAATTTTAATTTGCATATAAAAGCAATTTTTAATTATTTTTTTTTTGATAAAAACCGAGTCTTACCATATATTGACCGAGACCTCGAACGAGCTTTTATGCGACTCTGCATATAGTTAACGCTCGTACGAGGTTTCTATTTAAGAAATCGACTTGAATTTTTAATACAAAATAGAGCTTTCGACTATACTTACGATACTATAAAAAAAAATTAAAAATTAAAAAATAAAAGTATTTTTTTTTCAAAACACGTTTAGTGTGATGAGTCGATCGACCCACCATACATACGCTCATAAGATTTTCAATATAGTTTAGGTCAGTGTGAGCTTATTTATACATATTTGAATTTTAATTTTTGTGACAGTATAGAATTCTTAAGCATCCTGTGTATGTTTGTTAGCAAAATCCATTTTGTCAATTTTTTGCAAAATGGCGACAAGTATTAAAATTCAATCACTTATAACTCAGTAGTGTTGAATTTTGTCAAAAAGGTCTCTATACATGAAATGTTGAGAAGCCTAAAGTTCATCTAAGTAAAATATAAAAAATATATATTTTTGCTTGAAAACAAGCGATGTATCAGTTCGATCGTACCCCCATACTAGCCATTTTGAGACTTTCGGAAGAGTTAACGCTCTTAACTGTTTGGTTTCGAAGGTAAAAATTTAAATTTTGAGTATCGCATAGAACTAACGTGCAGCCCCTATACGTTATGTTTAAAAAAAATATATAATTTTTTTTTTCAAAATGGCGGCTAATGTAAAAATTCAAAGTGTCATATCTTTGCTAAATATAATCCTACTAAAAAATGTCTAATGCAAAAAGTGTTTGGAATTTTAATTTGCATAAAAAAGCAATTTTTAATTATTTTTTTTTTGATAAAAACCGAGTCTTACCATATATTGACCGAGACCTCGAACGAGCTTTTATGCGACTCTGCATATAGTTAACGCTCGTACGAGGTTTCTATTTAAGAAATCGACTTGAATTTTTAATACAAAATAGAGCTTTCGACTATACTTACGATACTATAAAAAAAAATTAAAAATTAAAAAATAAAAGTATTTTTTTTTCAAAACACGTTTAGTGTGATGAGTCGATCGACCCACCATACATACGCTCATAAGATTTTCAATATAGTTTAGGTCAGTGTGAGCTTATTAATACATATTTAAATTTTAATTTTTGTGACAGTATAGAATTCTTAAGCATCCTGTGTATGTTTGTTAGCAAAATCCATTTTGTCAATTTTTTGCAAAATGGCGACAAGTATTAAAATTCAATCACTTATAACTCAGTAGTGTTGAATTTTGTCAAAAAGGTCTCTATACATGAAATGTTGAGAAGCCTAAAGTTCATCTAAGTAAAATATAAAAAATATATATTTTTGCTTGAAAACAAGCGATGTATCAGTTCGATCGTACCCCCATACTAGCCATTTTGAGACTTTCGGAAGAGTTAACGCTCTTAACTGTTTGGTTTCGAAGGTAAAAATTTAAATTTTGAGTATCGCATAGAACTAACGTGCAGCCCTTATACGTTATGTTTAAAAAAAATATATAAATTTTTTTTTCAAAATGGCGGCTAATGTAAAAATTCAAAGTGTCATAACTTTGCTAAATTAAATCCTACTAAAAAATGTCTAATGCAAAAAGTGTTTGGAATTTTAATTTGCATATAAAAGCAATTTTTTTTTTTTTTTTTTTTGATAAAAACCGAGTCTTACCATATATTGACCGAGACCTCGAACGAGCTTTTATGCGACTCTGCATATAGTTAACGCTCGTACAAGGTTTTTATTTAAGAAATCGACTTGAATTTTTAATACAAAATAGAGCTTTCGACTATACTTACGATACTATAAAAAAAAATTAAAAATTAAAAAATAAAAGTATTTTTTTTTCAAAACACGTTTAGTGTGATGAGTCGATCGACCCACCATACATACGCTCATAAGATTTTCAATATAGTTTAGGTCAGTGTGAGCTTATTTATACATATTTGAATTTTAATTTTTGTGACAGTATAGAATTCTTAAGCATCCTGTGTATGTTTGTTAGCAAAATCCATTTTGTCAATTTTTTGCAAAATGGCGACAAGTATTAAAATTCAATCACTTATAACTCAGTAGTGTTGAATTTTGTCAAAAAGGTCTCTATACATGAAATGTTGAGAAGCCTAAAGTTCATCTAAGTAAAATATAAAAAATATATATTTTTGCTTGAAAACAAGCGATGTATCAGTTCGATCGTACCCCCATACTAGCCATTTTGAGACTTTCGGAAGAGTTAACGCTCTTAACTGTTTGGTTTTGAAGGTAAAAATTTAAATTTTGAGTATCGCATAGAACTAACGTGCAGCCCCTATACGTTATGTTTAAAAAAAATATATAAAATTTTTTTTCAAAATGGCGGCTAATGTAAAAATTCAAAGTGTCATAACTTTGCTAAATGAAATCCTACTAAAAAATGTCTAATGCAAAAAGTGTTTGGAATTTTAATTTGCATATAAAAGCAATTTTTATTTTTTTTTTTTTTGATAAAAACCGAGTCTTACCATATATTGACCGAGACCTCGAACGAGCTTTTATGCGACTCTGCATATAGTTAACGCTCGTACGAGGTTTTTATTTAAGAAATCGACTTGAATTTTTAATACAAAATAGAGCTTTCGACTATACTTACGATACTATAAAAAAAAAATAAAAATTAAAAAATAAAAGTATTTTTTTTTCAAAACACGTTTAGTGTGATGAGTCGATCGACCCACCATACATACGCTCATAAGATTTTCAATATAGTTTAGGTCAGTGTGAGCTTATTTATACATATTTGAATTTTAATTTTTGTGACAGTATAGAATTCTTAAGCATCCTGTGTATGTTTGTTAGCAAAATCCATTTTGTCAATTTTTTGCAAAATGGCGACAAGTATTAAAATTCAATCACTTATAACTCAGTAGTGTTGAATTTTGTCAAAAAGGTCTTAATACATGAAATGTTGAGAAGCCTAAAGTTCATCTAAGTAAAATATAAAAAATATATATTTTTGCTTGAAAACAAGCGATGTATCAGTTCGATCGTACCCCCATACTAGCCATTTTGAGACTTTCGGAAGAGTTAACGCTCTTAACTGTTTGGTTTCGAAGGTAAAAATTTAAATTTTGAGTATCGCATAGAACTAACGTTTTTACGTTATGTTTAAAAAAAATATATAAAATTTTTTTTCAAAATGGCGGCTAATGTAAAAATTCAAAGTGTCATAACTTTGCTAAATGAAATCCTACTAAAAAATGTCTAATGCAAAAAGTGTTTGGAATTTTAATTTGCATATAAAAGCAATTTTTAATTATTTTTTTTTTGATAAAAACCGAGTCTTACCATATATTGACCGAGACCTCGAACGAGCTTTTATGCGACTCTGCATATAGTTAACGCTCGTACGAGGTTTCTATTTAAGAAATCGACTTGAATTTTTAATACAAAATAGAGCTTTCGACTATACTTACGATACTATAAAAAAAAATTAAAAATTAAAAAATAAAAGTATTTTTTTTTCAAAACACGTTTAGTGTGATGAGTCGATCGACCCACCATACATACGCTCATAAGATTTTCAATATAGTTTAGGTCAGTGTGAGCTTATTTATACATATTTGAATTTTAATTTTTGTGACAGTATAGAATTCTTAAGCATCCTGTGTATGTTTGTTAGCAAAATCCATTTTGTCAATTTTTTGCAAAATGGCGACAAGTATTAAAATTCAATCACTTATAACTCAGTAGTGTTGAATTTTGTCAAAAAGGTCTCTATACATGAAATGTTGAGAAGCCTAAAGTTCATCTAAGTAAAATATAAAAAATATATATTTTTGCTTGAAAACAAGCGATGTATCAGTTCGATCGTACCCCCATACTAGCCATTTTGAGACTTTCGGAAGAGTTAACGCTCTTAACTGTTTGGTTTCGAAGGTAAAAATTTAAATTTTGAGTATCGCATAGAACTAACGTGCAGCCCCTATACGTTATAATTAAAAAAAATATATAAAATTTTTTTTCAAAATGGCGGCTAATGTAAAAATTCAAAGTGTTATAACTTTGCTAAATGAAATCCTACTAAAAAATGTCTAATGCAAAAAGTGTTTGGAATTTTAATTTGCATATAAAAGCAATTTTTAATTATTTTTTTTTGATAAAAACCGAGTCTTACCATATATTGACCGAGACCTCGAACGAGCTTCTATGCGACTCTGCATATAGTTAACGCTCGTACGAGGTTTCTATTAAAGAAATCGACTTGAATTTTTAATACAAAATAGAGCTTTCGACTATACTTACGATACTATAAAAAAAAATTAAAAATTAAAAAATAAAAGTATTTTTTTTTCAAAACACGTTTAGTGTGATGAGTCGATCGACCCACCATACATACGCTCATAAGATTTTCAATATAGTTTAGGTCAGTGTGAGCTTATTTATACATATTTGAATTTTAATTTTTGTGACAGTATAGAATTCTTAAGCATCCTGTGTATGTTTGTTAGCAAAATCCATTTTGTCAATTTTTTTTGCAAAATGGCGACAAGTATTAAAATTCAATCACTTATAACTCAGTAGTGTTGAATTTTGTCAAAAAGGTCTCTATACATCAAATGTTGAGAAGCCTAAAGTTCATCTAAGTAAAATATAAAAAATATATATTTTTGCTTGAAAACAAGCGATGTATCAGTTCGATCGTACCCCCATACTAGCCATTTTGAGACTTTCGGAAGAGTTAACGCTCTTAACTGTTTGGTTTCGAAGGTAAAAATTTATATTTTGAGTATCGCATAGAACTAACGTGCAGCCCCTATACGTTATGTTTAAAAAAAATATATAAAATTTTTTTTCAAAATGGCGGCTAATGTAAAAATTCAAAGTGTCATAACTTTGCTAAATAAATTCCTACTAAAAAATGTCTAATGCAAAAAGTGTTTGGAATATAAATTTGCATATAAAAGCAATTTTTAATTATTTTTTTTTTGATAAAACCGAGTCTTACCATATATAGACCGAGACCTCGAACGAGCTTTTATGCGACTCTGCATATAGTTAACGCTCGTACGAGGTTTCTATTAAAGAAATCGACTCGAATTTTTAATACAAAATAGAGCTTTCGACTATACTTACGATACTATAAAAAAAAATTAAAAATTAAAAAATAAAAGTATTTTTTTTTCAAAACACGTTTAGTGTGATGAGTCGATCGACCCACCATACATACGCTCATAAGATTTTCAATATAGTTTAGGTCAGTGTGAGCTTATTTATACATATTTGAATTTTAATTTTTGTGACAGTATAGAATTCTTAAGCATCCTGTGTATGTTTGTTAGCAAAATCCATTTTGTCAATTTTTTGCAAAATGGCGACAAGTATTAAAATTCAATCACTTATAACTCAGTAGTGTTGAATTTTGTCAAAAAGGTCTCTATACATGAAATGTTGAGAAGCCTAAAGTTCATCTAAGTAAAATATAAAAAATATATATTTTTGCTTGAAAACAAGCGATGTATCAGTTCGATCGTATCCCCATACTAGCCATTTTGAGACTTTCGGAAGAGTTAACGCTCTTAACTGTTTGGTTTCGAAGGTAAAAATTAAAATTTTGAGTATCGCATAGAACTAACGTGCAGCCCCTATACGTTATGTTTAAAAAAAATATATAAAATTTTTTTTCAAAATGGCGGCTAATGTAAAAATTCAAAGTGTCATAACTTTGCTAAATGAAATCCTACTAAAAAATGTCTAATGCAAAAAGTGTTTGGAATTTTAATTTGCATATAAAAGCAATTTTTAATTATTTTTTTTTAATAAAAACCGAGTCTTACCATATATTGACCGAGACCTCGAACGAGCTTTTATGCGACTCTGCATATAGTTAACGCTCGTACGAGGTTTCTAATTAAGAAATCGACTTGAATTTTTAATACAAAATAGAGCTTTCGACTATACTTACGATACTATAAAAAAAAATTAAAAATTAAAAAATAAAAGTATTTTTTTTTCAAAACACGTTTAGTGTGATGAGTCGATCGACCCACCATACATACGCTCATAAGATTTTCAATATAGTTTAGGTCAGTGTGAGCTTATTTATACATATTTGAATTTTAATTTTTGTGACAGTATAGAATTCTTAAGCATCCTGTGTATGTTTGTTAGCAAAATCCATTTTGTCAATTTTTTGCAAAATGGCGACAAGTATTAAAATTCAATCACTTATAACTCAGTAGTGTTGAATTTTGTCAAAAAGGTCTCTATACATGAAATGTTGAGAAGCCTAAAGTTCATCTAAGTAAAATATAAAAAATATATATTTTTGCTTGAAAATAAGCGATGTATCAGTTCGATCGTACCCCCATACTAGCCATTTTGAGACTTTCGGAAGAGTTAACGCTCTTAACTGTTTGGTTTCGAAGGTAAAAATTTAAATTTTGAGTATCGCATAGAACTAACGTGCAGCCCCTATACGTTTTGTTTAAAAAAAATATATAAAATTTTTTTTCAAAATGGCGGCTAATGTAAAAATTCAAAGTGTCATAACTTTGCTAAATGAAATCCTACTAAAAAATGTCTAATGCAAAAAGTGTTTGGAATTTTAATTTGCATATAAAAGCAATTTTTAATTATTTTTTTTTTAATAAAAACCGAGTCTTACCATATATTGACCGAGACCTCGAACGAGCTTTTATGCGACTCTGCATATAGTTAACGCTCGTACGAGGTTTCTATTTAAGAAATCGACTTGAATTTTTAATACAAAATAGAGCTTTCGACTATACTTACGATACTATAAAAAAAAATTAAAAATTAAAAAATAAAAGTATTTTTTTTTCAAAACACGTTTAGTGTGATGAGTCGATCGACCCACCATACATACGCTCATAAGATTTTCAATATAGTTTAGGTCAGTGTGAGCTTATTTATACATATTTGAATTTTAATTTTTGTGACAGTATAGAATTCTTAAGCATCCTGTGTATGTTTGTTAGCAAAATCCATTTTGTCAATTTTTTGCAAAATGGCGACAAGTATTAAAATTCAATCACTTATAACTCAGTAGTGTTGAATTTTGTCAAAAAGGTCTCTATACATGAAATGTTGAGAAGCCTAAAGTTCATCTAAGTAAAATATAAAAAATATATATTTTTGCTTGAAAACAAGCGATGTATCAGTTCGATCGTACCCCCATACTAGCCATTTTGAGACTTTCGGAAGAGTTAACGCTCTTAACTGTTTGGTTTCAAAGGTAAAAATTTAAATTTTGAGTATCGCATAGAACTAACGTGCAGCCCCTATACGTTATGTTTAAAAAAAATATATAAAATTTTTTTTCAAAATGGCGGCTAATGTAAAAATTCAAAGTGTCATATCTTTGCTAAATATAATCCTACTAAAAAATGTCTAATGCAAAAAGTGTTTGGAATTTTAATTTGCATAAAAAAGCAATTTTTAATTATTTTTTTTTTGATAGAAACCGAGTCTTACTATATATTGACCGAGACCTCGAACGAGCTTTTATGCGACTCTGCATATAGTTAACGCTCGTACGAGGTTTCTATTAAAGAAATCGACTCGAATTTTTAATACAAAATAGAGCTTTCGACTATACTTACGATACTATAAAAAAAAATTAAAAATTAAAAAATAAAAGTATTTTTTTTTCAAAACACGTTTAGTGTGATGAGTCGATCGACCCACCATACATACGCTCATAAGATTTTCAATATAGTTTAGGTCAGTGTGAGCTTATTTATACATATTTGAATTTTAATTTTTGTGACAGTATAGAATTCTTAAGCATCCTGTGTATGTTTGTTAGCAAAATCCATTTTGTCAATTTTTTGCAAAATGGCGACAAGTATTAAAATTCAATCACTTATAACTCAGTAGTGTTGAATTTTGTCAAAAAGGTCTCTATACATGAAATGTTGAGAAGCCTAAAGTTCATCTAAGTAAAATATAAAAAATATATATTTTTGCTTGAAAACAAGCGATGTATCAGTTCGATCGTATCCCCATACTAGCCATTTTGAGACTTTCGGAAGAGTTAACGCTCTTAACTGTTTGGTTTCGAAGGTAAAAATTAAAATTTTGAGTATCGCATAGAACTAACGTGCAGCCCCTATACGTTATGTTTAAAAAAAATATATAAAATTTTTTTTCAAAATGGCGGCTAATGTAAAAATTCAAAGTGTCATAACTTTGCTAAATAAAATCCTACTAAAAAATGTCTAATGCAAAAAGTGTTTGGAATTTTAATTTGCATATAAAAGCAATTTTTAATTATTTTTTTTTTAATAAAAACCGAGTCTTACCATATATTGACCGAGACCTCGAACGAGCTTTTATGCGACTCTGCATATAGTTAACGCTCGTACGAGGTTTCTATTTAAGAAATCGACTTGAATTTTTAATACAAAATAGAGCTTTCGACTATACTTACGATACTATAAAAAAAAATTAAAAATTAAAAAATAAAAGTATTTTTTTTTCAAAACACGTTTAGTGTGATGAGTCGATCGACCCACCATACATACGCTCATAAGATTTTCAATATAGTTTAGGTCAGTGTGAGCTTATTTATACATATTTGAATTTTAATTTTTGTGACAGTATAGAATTCTTAAGCATCCTGTGTATGTTTGTTAGCAAAATCCATTTTGTCAATTTATTGCAAAATGGCGACAAGTATTAAAATTCAATCACTTATAACTCAGTAGTGTTGAATTTTGTCAAAAAGGTCTCTATACATGAAATGTTGAGAAGCCTAAAGTTCATCTAAGTAAAATATAAAAAATATATATTTTTGCTTGAAAATAAGCGATGTATCAGTTCGATCGTACCCCCATACTAGCCATTTTGAGACTTTCGGAAGAGTTAACGCTCTTAACTGTTTGGTTTCGAAGGTAAAAATTTAAATTTTGAGTATCGCATAGAACTAACGTGCAGCCCCTATACGTTTTGTTTAAAAAAAATATATAAAATTTTTTTTCAAAATGGCGGCTAATGTAAAAATTCAAAGTGTCATAACTTTGCTAAATGAAATCCTACTAAAAAATGTCTTATGCAAAAAGTGTTTGGAATATAAATTTGCATATAAAAGCAATTTTTAATTATTTTTTTAATTAATAAAAACCGAGTCTTACCATATATTGACCGAGACCTCGAACGAGCTTTTATGCGACTCTGCATATAGTTAACGCTCGTACGAGGTTTCTATTTAAGAAATCGACTTGAATTTTTAATACAAAATAGAGCTTTCGACTATACTTACGATACTATGAAAAAAAATTTAAAATTAAAAAATAAAAGTATTTTTTTTTCAAAACACGTTTAGTGTGATGAGTCGATCGACCCACCATACATACGCTCATAAGATTTTCAATATAGTTTAGGTCAGTGTGAGCTTATTTATACATATTTGAATTTTAATTTTTGTGACAGTATAGAATTCTTAAGCATCCTGTGTATGTTTGTTAGCAAAATCCATTTTGTCAATTTTTTGCAAAATGGCGACAAGTATTAAAATTCAATCACTTATAACTCAGTAGTGTTGAATTTTGTCAAAAAGGTCTCTATACATGAAATGTTGAAAAGCCTAAAGTTCATCTAAGTAAAATATAAAAAATATATATTTTTGCTTGAAAACAAGCGATGTATCAGTTCGATCGTACCCCCATACTAGCCATTTTGAGACTTTCGGAAGAGTTAACGCTCTTAACTGTTTGGTTTCGAAGGTAAAAATTTAAATTTTGAGTATCGCATAGAACTAACGTGCAGCCCCTATACGTTATGTTTAAAAAAAATATATAAAATTTTTTTTCAAAATGGCGGCTAATGTAAAAATTCAAAGTGTCATATCTTTGCTAAATATAATCCTACTAAAAAATGTCTAATGCAAAAAGTGTTTGGAATTTTAATTTGCATAAAAAAGCAATTTTTAATTATTTTTTTTTTGATAGAAACCGAGTCTTACTATATATTGACCGAGACCTCAAACGAGCTTTTATGCGACTCTGCATATAGTTAACGCTCGTACGAGGTTTCTATTTAAGAAATCGACTTGAATTTTTAATACCAAATAGAGCTTTCGACTATACTTACGATACTATAAAAAAAAATTAAAAATTAAAAAATAAAAGTATTTTTTTTTCAAAACACGTTTAGTGTGATGAGTCGATCGACCCACCATACATACGCTCATAAGATTTTCAATATAGTTTAGGTCAGTGTGAGCTTATTTATACATATTTGAATTTTAATTTTTGTGACAGTATAGAATTCTTAAGCATCCTGTGTATGTTTGTTAGCAAAATCCATTTTGTCAATTTTTTGCAAAATGGCGACAAGTATTAAAATTCAATCACTTATAACTCAGTAGTGTTGAATTTTGTCAAAAAGGTCTCTATACATGAAATGTTGAGAAGCCTAAAGTTCATCTAAGTAAAATATAAAAAATATATATTTTTGCTTGAAAATAAGCGATGTATCAGTTCGATCGTACCCCCATACTAGCCATTTTGAGACTTTCGGAAGAGTTAACGCTCTTAACTGTTTGGTTTCGAAGGTAAAAATTTAAATTTTGAGTATCGCATAGAACTAACGTGCAGCCCCTATACGTTTTGTTTAAAAAAAATATATAAAATTTTTTTTCAAAATGGCGGCTAATGTAAAAATTCAAAGTGTCATAACTTTGCTAAATGAAATCCTACTAAAAAATGTCTAATGCAAAAAGTGTTTGGAATTTTAATTTGCATATAAAAGCAATTTTTAATTATTTTTTTTTTAATAAAAACCGAGTCTTACCATATATTGACCGAGACCTCGAACGAGCTTTTATGCGACTCTGCATATAGTTAACGCTCGTACGAGGTTTCTATTTAAGAAATCGACTTGAATTTTTAATACAAAATAGAGCTTTCGACTATACTTACGATACTATAAAAAAAAATTAAAAATTAAAAAATAAAAGTATTTTTTTTTCAAAACACGTTTAGTGTGATGAGTCGATCGACCCACCATACATACGCTCATAAGATTTTCAATATAGTTTAGGTCAGTGTGAGCTTATTTATACATATTTGAATTTTAATTTTTGTGACAGTATAGAATTCTTAAGCATCCTGTGTATGTTTGTTAGCAAAATCCATTTTGTCAATTTTTTGCAAAATGGCGACAAGTATTAAAATTCAATCACTTATAACTCAGTAGTGTTGAATTTTGTCAAAAAGGTCTCTATACATGAAATGTTGAGAAGCCTAAAGTTCATCTAAGTAAAATATAAAAAATATATATTTTTGCTTGAAAACAAGCGATGTATCAGTTCGATCGTACCCCCATACTAGCCATTTTGAGACTTTCGGAAGAGTTAACGCTCTTAACTGTTTGGTTTCAAAGGTAAAAATTTAAATTTTGAGTATCGCATAGAACTAACGTGCAGCCCCTATACGTTATGTTTAAAAAAAATATATAAAATTTTTTTTCAAAATGGCGGCTAATGTAAAAATTCAAAGTGTCATATCTTTGCTAAATATAATCCTACTAAAAAATGTCTAATGCAAAAAGTGTTTGGAATTTTAATTTGCATAAAAAAGCAATTTTTAATTATTTTTTTTTTGATAGAAACCGAGTCTTACTATATATTGACCGAGACCTCGAACGAGCTTTTATGCGACTCTGCATATAGTTAACGCTCGTACGAGGTTTCTATTAAAGAAATCGACTCGAATTTTTAATACAAAATAGAGCTTTCGACTATACTTACGATACTATAAAAAAAAATTAAAAATTAAAAAATAAAAGTATTTTTTTTTCAAAACACGTTTAGTGTGATGAGTCGATCGACCCACCATACATACGCTCATAAGATTTTCAATATAGTTTAGGTCAGTGTGAGCTTATTTATACATATTTGAATTTTAATTTTTGTGACAGTATAGAATTCTTAAGCATCCTGTGTATGTTTGTTAGCAAAATCCATTTTGTCAATTTTTTGCAAAATGGCGACAAGTATTAAAATTCAATCACTTATAACTCAGTAGTGTTGAATTTTGTCAAAAAGGTCTCTATACATGAAATGTTGAGAAGCCTAAAGTTCATCTAAGTAAAATATAAAAAATATATATTTTTGCTTGAAAACAAGCGATGTATCAGTTCGATCGTATCCCCATACTAGCCATTTTGAGACTTTCGGAAGAGTTAACGCTCTTAACTGTTTGGTTTCGAAGGTAAAAATTAAAATTTTGAGTATCGCATAGAACTAACGTGCAGCCCCTATACGTTATGTTTAAAAAAAATATATAAAATTTTTTTTCAAAATGGCGGCTAATGTAAAAATTCAAAGTGTCATAACTTTGCTAAATAAAATCCTACTAAAAAATGTCTAATGCAAAAAGTGTTTGGAATTTTAATTTGCATATAAAAGCAATTTTTAATTATTTTTTTTTTAATAAAAACCGAGTCTTACCATATATTGACCGAGACCTCGAACGAGCTTTTATGCGACTCTGCATATAGTTAACGCTCGTACGAGGTTTCTATTTAAGAAATCGACTTGAATTTTTAATACAAAATAGAGCTTTCGACTATACTTACGATACTATAAAAAAAAATTAAAAATTAAAAAATAAAAGTATTTTTTTTTCAAAACACGTTTAGTGTGATGAGTCGATCGACCCACCATACATACGCTCATAAGATTTTCAATATAGTTTAGGTCAGTGTGAGCTTATTTATACATATTTGAATTTTAATTTTTGTGACAGTATAGAATTCTTAAGCATCCTGTGTATGTTTGTTAGCAAAATCCATTTTGTCAATTTATTGCAAAATGGCGACAAGTATTAAAATTCAATCACTTATAACTCAGTAGTGTTGAATTTTGTCAAAAAGGTCTCTATACATGAAATGTTGAGAAGCCTAAAGTTCATCTAAGTAAAATATAAAAAATATATATTTTTGCTTGAAAATAAGCGATGTATCAGTTCGATCGTACCCCCATACTAGCCATTTTGAGACTTTCGGAAGAGTTAACGCTCTTAACTGTTTGGTTTCGAAGGTAAAAATTTAAATTTTGAGTATCGCATAGAACTAACGTGCAGCCCCTATACGTTTTGTTTAAAAAAAATATATAAAATTTTTTTTCAAAATGGCGGCTAATGTAAAAATTCAAAGTGTCATAACTTTGCTAAATGAAATCCTACTAAAAAATGTCTTATGCAAAAAGTGTTTGGAATATAAATTTGCATATAAAAGCAATTTTTAATTATTTTTTTAATTAATAAAAACCGAGTCTTACCATATATTGACCGAGACCTCGAACGAGCTTTTATGCGACTCTGCATATAGTTAACGCTCGTACGAGGTTTCTATTTAAGAAATCGACTTGAATTTTTAATACAAAATAGAGCTTTCGACTATACTTACGATACTATGAAAAAAAATTTAAAATTAAAAAATAAAAGTATTTTTTTTTCAAAACACGTTTAGTGTGATGAGTCGATCGACCCACCATACATACGCTCATAAGATTTTCAATATAGTTTAGGTCAGTGTGAGCTTATTTATACATATTTGAATTTTAATTTTTGTGACAGTATAGAATTCTTAAGCATCCTGTGTATGTTTGTTAGCAAAATCCATTTTGTCAATTTTTTGCAAAATGGCGACAAGTATTAAAATTCAATCACTTATAACTCAGTAGTGTTGAATTTTGTCAAAAAGGTCTCTATACATGAAATGTTGAAAAGCCTAAAGTTCATCTAAGTAAAATATAAAAAATATATATTTTTGCTTGAAAACAAGCGATGTATCAGTTCGATCGTACCCCCATACTAGCCATTTTGAGACTTTCGGAAGAGTTAACGCTCTTAACTGTTTGGTTTCGAAGGTAAAAATTTAAATTTTGAGTATCGCATAGAACTAACGTGCAGCCCCTATACGTTATGTTTAAAAAAAATATATAAAATTTTTTTTCAAAATGGCGGCTAATGTAAAAATTCAAAGTGTCATATCTTTGCTAAATATAATCCTACTAAAAAATGTCTAATGCAAAAAGTGTTTGGAATTTTAATTTGCATAAAAAAGCAATTTTTAATTATTTTTTTTTTGATAGAAACCGAGTCTTACTATATATTGACCGAGACCTCAAACGAGCTTTTATGCGACTCTGCATATAGTTAACGCTCGTACGAGGTTTCTATTTAAGAAATCGACTTGAATTTTTAATACCAAATAGAGCTTTCGACTATACTTACGATACTATAAAAAAAAATTAAAAATTAAAAAATAAAAGTATTTTTTTTTCAAAACACGTTTAGTGTGATGAGTCGATCGACCCACCATACATACGCTCATAAGATTTTCAATATAGTTTAGGTCAGTGTGAGCTTATTTATACATATTTGAATTTTAATTTTTGTGACAGTATAGAATTCTTAAGCATCCTGTGTATGTTTGTTAGCAAAATCCATTTTGTCAATTTTTTGCAAAATGGCGACAAGTATTAAAATTCAATCACTTATAACTCAGTAGTGTTGAATTTTGTCAAAAAGGTCTCTATACATGAAATGTTGAGAAGCCTAAAGTTCATCTAAGTAAAATATAAAAAATATATATTTTTGCTTGAAAACAAGCGATGTATCAGTTCGATCGTACCCCCATACTAGCCATTTTGAGACTTTCGGAAGAGTTAACGCTCTTAACTGTTTGGTTTCGAAGGTAAAAATTTAAATTTTGAGTATCGCATAGAACTAACGTGCAGCCCCTATACGTTATGTTTAAAAAAAATATATAAAATTTTTTTTCAAAATGGCGGCTAATGTAAAAATTCAAAGTGTCATAACTTTGCTAAATGAAATCCTACTAAAAAATGTCTAATGCAAAAAGTGTTTGGAATTTTAATTTGCATATAAAAGAAATTTTTAATTATTTTTTTTTTGATAAAAACCGAGTCTTACCATATATTGACCGAGACCTCAAACGAGCTTTTATGCGACTCTGCATATAGTTAACGCTCGTACGAGGTTTCTATTTAAGAAATCGACTTGAATTTTTAATACCAAATAGAGCTTTCGACTATACTTACGATACTATAAAAAAAAATTAAAAATTAAAAAATAAAAGTATTTTTTTTTCAAAACACGTTTAGTGTGATGAGTCGATCGACCCACCATACATACGCTCATAAGATTTTCAATATAGTTTAGGTCAGTGTAAGCTTATTTATACATATTTGAATTTTAATTTTTGTGACAGTATAGAATTCTTAAGCATCCTGTGTATGTTTGTTAGCAAAATCCATTTTGTCAATTTTTTGCAAAATGGCGACAAGTATTAAAATTCAATCACTTATAACTCAGTAGTGTTGAATTTTGTCAAAAAGGTCTCTATACATGAAATGTTGAGAAGCCTAAAGTTAATCTAAGTAAAATATAAAAAATATATATTTTTGCTTGAAAACAAGCGATGTATCAGTTCGATCGTACCCCCATACTAGCCATTTTGAGACTTTCGGAAGAGTTAACGCTCTTAACTGTTTGGTTTCGAAGGTAAAAATTTAAATTTTGAGTATCGCATAGAACTAACGTGCAGCCCCTATACGTTATGTTTAAAAAAAATATATAAAATTTTGTTTCAAAATGGCGGCTAATGTAAAAATTCAAAGTGTCATAACTTTGCTAAATGAAATCCTACTAAAAAATGTCTAATGCAAAAAGTGTTTGGAATTTTAATTTGCATATAAAAGCAATTTTTAATTATTTTTTTTTTGATAAAAACCGAGTCTTACCATATATTGACCGAGACCTCGAACGAGCTTTTATGCGACTCTGCATATAGTTAACGCTCGTACGAGGTTTCTATTTAAGAAATCGACTTGAATTTTTAATACAAAATAGAGCTTTCGACTATACTTACGATACTATAAAAAAAAATTAAAAATTAAAAAATAAAAGTATTTTTTTTTCAAAACACGTTTAGTGTGATGAGTCGATCGACCCACCATACATACGCTCATAAGATTTTCAATATAGTTTAGGTCAGTGTGAGCTTATTTATACATATTTGAATTTTAATTTTTGTGACAGTATAGAATTCTTAAGCATCCTGTGTATGTTTGTTAGCAAAATCCATTTTGTCAATTTTTTGCAAAATGGCGACAAGTATTAAAATTCAATCACTTATAACTCAGTAGTGTTAAATTTTGTCAAAAAGGTCTCTATACATGAAATGTTGAGAAGCCTAAAGTTCATCTAAGTAAAATATAAAAAATATATATTTTTGCTAGAAAACAAGCGATGTATCAGTTCGATCGTACCCCTATACTAGCCATTTTGAGACTTTCGGAAGAGTTAACGCTCTTAACTGTTTGGTTTCGAAGGTAAAAATTTAATATTTAAGTATCGCATAGAACTAACGTGCAGCCCCTATACGTTATGTTTAAAAAAAATATATAAAAATTTTTTTCAAAATGGCGGCTAATGTAAAAATTCAAAGTGTCATAACTTTGCTAAATAAAATCCTACTAAAAAATGTCTAATGCAAAAAGTGTTTGGAATTTTAATTTGCATATAAAAGCAATTTTTAATTAATTTTTTTTTGATAAAACCGAGTCTTACCATATATTGACCGAGACCTCGAACGAGCTTTTATGCGACTCTGCATATAGTTAACGCTCGTACGAGGTTTCTTTTTAAGAAATCGACTTGAATTTATAATACCAAATAGAGCTTTCGACTATACTTACGATACTATAAAAAAAATTAAAAATTAAAAAATAAAAGTATTTTTTTTTCAAAACACGTTTAGTGTGATGAGTCGATCGACCCACCATACATACGCTCATAAGATTTTCAATATAGTTTAGGTCAGTGTGAGCTTATTTATACATATTTGAATTTTAATTTTTGTGACAGTATAGAATTCTTAAGCATCCTGTGTATGTTTGTTAGCAAAATCCATTTTGTCAATTTTTTGCAAAATGGCGACAAGTATTAAAATTCAATCACTTATAACTTAGTAGTGTTGAATTTTGTCAAAAAGGTCTCTATACATGAAATGTTGAGAAGCCTAAAGTTTATCTAAGTAAAATATAAAAAATATATATTTTTGCTTGAAAACAAGCGATGTATCAGTTCGATCGTACCCCCATACTAGCCATTTTGAGACTTTCGGAAGAGTTAACGCTCTTAACTGTTTGGTTTGGAAGGTAAAAATTTAAATTTTGAGTATCGCATAGAACTAACGTGCAGCCCCTATACGTTTTGTTTAAAAAAAATATATAAAATTTTTTTTCAAAATGGCGGCTAATGTAAAAATTTAAAGTGTCATAACTTTGCTAAATAAAATCCTACTAAAAAATGTCTAATGCAAAAAGTGTTTGGAATATAAATTTGCATATAAAAGCAATTTTTAATTATTTTTTTTTTGATAAAAACCGAGTCTTACCATATATTGACCGAGACCTCGAACGAGCTTTTATGCGACTCTGCATATAGTTAACGCTCGTACGAGGTTTCTATTTAAGAAATCGACTTGAATTTTTAATACAAAATAGAGCTTTCGACTATACTTACGATACTATAAAAAAAAATTAAAAATTAAAAAATAAAAGTATTTTTTTTTCAAAACACGTTTAGTGTGATGAGTCGATCGACCCACCATACATACGCTCATAAGATTTTCAATATAGTTTAGGTCAGTGTGAGCTTATTTATACATATTTGAATTTTAATTTTTGTGACAGTATAGAATTCTTAAGCATCCTGTGTATGTTTGTTAGCAAAATCCATTTTGTCAATTTTTTGCAAAATGGCGACAAGTATTAAAATTCAATCACTTTTAACTCAGTAGTGTTGAATTTTGTCAAAAAGGTCTCTATACATGAAATGTTGAGAAGCCTAAAGTTCATCTAAGTAAAATATAAAAAATATATATTTTTGCTTGAAAACAAGCGATGTATCAGTTCGATCGTACCCCCATACTAGCCATTTTGAGACTTTCGGAAGAGTTAACGCTCTTAACTGTTTGGTTTCGAAGGTAAAAATTTAAATTTTGAGTATCGCATAGAACTAACGTGCAGCCCCTATACGTTATGTTTAAAAAAAATATATAAAATTTTTTTTCAAAATGGCGGCTAATGTAAAAATTCAAAGTGTCATAACTTTGCTAAATGAAATCCTACTAAAAAATGTCTAAAGCAAAAAGTGTTTGGAATTTTAATTTGCATATAAAAGCAATTTTTAATTATTTTTTTTTTGATAAAAACCGAGTCTTACCATATATTGACCGAGACCTCGAACGAGCTTTTATGCGACTCTGCATATAGTTAACGCTCGTACGAGGTTTCTATTTAAGAAATCGACTTGAATTTTTAATACAAAATAGAGCTTTCGACTATACTTACGATACTATAAAAAAAAATTAAAAATTAAAAAATAAAAGTATTTTTTTTTCAAAACACGTTTAGTGTGATGAGTCGATCGACCCACCATACATACGCTCATAAGATTTTCAATATAGTTTAGGTCAGTGTGAGCTTATTTATACATATTTAAATTTTAATTTTTGTGACAGTATAGAATTCTTAAGCATCCTGTGTATGTTTGTTAGCAAAATCCATTTTGTCAATTTTTTGCAAAATGGCGACAAGTATTAAAATTCAATCACTTATAACTCAGTAGTGTTGAATTTTGTCAAAGAGGTCTCTATACATGAAATGTTGAGAAGCCTAAAGTTCATCTAAGTAAAATATAAAAAATATATATTTTTGCTTGAAAACAAGCGATGTATCAGTTCGATCGTACCCCCATACTAGCCATTTTGAGACTTTCGGAAGAGTTAACGCTCTTAACTGTTTGGTTTCGAAGGTAAAAATTTAAATTTTGAGTATCGCATAGAACTAACGTGCAGCCCCTATACGTTATGTTTAAAAAAAATATATAAAATTTTTTTTCAAAATGGCGGCTAATGTAAAAATTCAAAGTGTCATAACTTTGCTAAATGAAATTCTACTAAAAAATGTCTAATGCAAAAAGTGTTTGGAATTTTAATTTGCATATAAAAGCAATTTTTAATTATTTTTTTTTTGATAAAAACCGAGTCTTACCATATATTGACCGAGACCTCGAACGAGCTTTTATGCGACTCTGCATATAGTTAACGCTCGTACGAGGTTTCTATTTAAGAAATCGACTTGAATTTTTAATACAAAATAGAGCTTTCGACTATACTTACGATACTATAAAAAAAAATTAAAAATTAAAAAATAAAAGTATTTTTTTTTCAAAACACGTTTAGTGTGATGAGTCGATCGACCCACCATACATACGCTCATAAGATTTTCAATATAGTTAAGGTCAGTGTGAGCTTATTTATACATATTTGAATTTTAATTTTTGTGACAGTATAGAATTCTTAAGCATCCTGTGTATGTTTGTTAGCAAAATCCATTTTGTCAATTTTTTGCAAAATGGCGACAAGTATTAAAATTCAATCACTTATAACTCAGTAGTGTTGAATTTTGTCAAAAAGGTCTCTATACATGAAATGTTGAGAAGCCTAAAGTTCATCTAAGTAAAATATAAAAAATATATATTTTTGCTTGAAAACAAGCGATGTATCAGTTCGATCGTACCCCCATACTAGCCATTTTGAGACTTTCGGAAGAGTTAACGCTCTTAACTGTTTGGTTTCGAAGGTAAAAATTTAAATTTTGAGTATCGCATAGAACTAACGTGCAGCCCCTATACGTTATGTTTAAAAAAAATATATAAATTTTTTTTTCAAAATGGCGGCTAATGTAAAAATTCAAAGTGTCATAACTTTGCTAAATGAAATCCTACTTAAAAAATGTCTAATGCAAAAAGTGTTTGGAATTTTAATTTGCATATAAAAGCAATTTTTAATTATTTTTTTTTTGATAAAAACCGAGTCTTACCATATATTGACCGAGACCTCGAACGAGCTTTTATGCGACTCTGCATATAGTTAACGCTCGTACGAGGTTTCTATTTAAGAAATCGACTTGAATTTTTAATACAAAATAGAGCTTTCGACTATACTTACGATACTATAAAAAAAAATTAAAAATTAAAAAATAAAAGTATTTTTTTTTCAAAACACGTTTAGTGTGATGAGTCGATCGACCCACCATACATACGCTCATAAGATTTTCAATATAGTTTAGGTCAGTGTGAGCTTATTTATACATATTTGAATTTTAATTTTTGTGACAGTATAGAATTCTTAAGCATCCTGTGTATGTTTGTTAGCAAAATCCATTTTGTCAATTTTTTGCAAAATGGCGACAAGTATTAAAATTCAATCACTTATAACTCAGTAGTGTTGAATTTTGTCAAAAAGGTCTCTATACATGAAATGTTGAGAAGCCTAAAGTTCATCTAAGTAAAATATAAAAAATATATATTTTTGCTTGAAAACAAGCGATGTATCAGTTCGATCGTACCCCCATACTAGCCATTTTGAGACTTTCGGAAGAGTTAACGCTCTTAACTGTTTGGTTTCGAAGGTAAAAATTTAATATTTGAGTATCGCATAGAACTAACGTGCAGCCCCTATACGTTATGTTTAAAAAAAATATATAAATTTTTTTTTCAAAATGGCGGCTAATGTAAAAATTCAAAGTGTCATAACTTTGCTAAATGAAATCCTACTAAAAAATGTCTATTGCAAAAAGTGTTTGGAATTTTAATTTGCATATAAAAGCAATTTTTAATTATTTTTTTTTTGATAAAAACCGAGTCTTACCATATATTGACCGAGACCTCGAACGAGCTTTTATGCGACTCTGCATATAGTTAACGCTCGTACGAGGTTTTTATTTAAGAAATCGACTTGAATTTTTAATACAAAATAGAGCTTTCGACTATACTTACGATACTATAAAAAAAAATTAAAAATTAAAAAATAAAAGTATTTTTTTTTCAAAACACGTTTAGTGTGATGAGTCGATCGACCCACCATACATACGCTCATAAGATTTTCAATATAGTTTAGGTCAGTGTGAGCTTATTTATACATATTTGAATTTTAATTTTTGTGACAGTATAGAATTCTTAAGCATCCTGTGTATGTTTGTTAGCAAAATCCATTTTGTCAATTTTTTGCAAAATGGCGACAAGTATTAAAATTCAATCACTTATAACTCAGTAGTGTTGAATTTTGTCAAAAAGGTCTCTATACATGAAATGTTGAGAAGCCTAAAGTTCATCTAAGTAAAATATAAAAAATATATATTTTTGCTTGAAAACAAGCGATGTATCAGTTCGATCGTACCCCCATACTAGCCATTTTGAGACTTTCGGAAGAGTTAACGCTCTTAACTGTTTGGTTTCGAAGGTAAAAATTTAAATTTTGAGTATCGCATAGAACTAACGTGCAGCCCCTATACGTTATGTTTAAAAAAAATATATAAAATTTTTTTTCAAAATGGCGGCTAATGTAAAAATTCAAAGTGTCATAACTTTGCTAAATGAAATCCTACTAAAAAATGTCTAATGCAAAAAGTGTTTGGAATTTTAATTTGCATATAAAAGCAATTTTTAATTATTTTTTTTTTGATAAAAACCGAGTCTTACCATATATTGACCGAGACCTCGAACGAGCTTTTATGCGACTCTGCATATAGTAAACGCTCGTACAAGGTTTCTATTTAAGAAATCGACTTGAATTTTTAATACAAAATAGAGCTTTCGACTATACTTACGATACTATAAAAAAAAATTAAAAATTAAAAAATAAAAGTATTTTTTTTTCAAAACACGTTTAGTGTGATGAGTCGATCGACCCACCATACATACGCTCATAAGATTTTCAATATAGTTTAGGTCAGTGTGAGCTTATTTATACATATTTGAATTTTAATTTTTGTGACAGTATAGAATTCTTAAGCATCCTGTGTATGTTTGTTAGCAAAATCCATTTTGTCAATTTTTTGCAAAATGGCGACAAGTATAAAAATTCAATCACTTATAACTCAGTAGTGTTGAATTTTGTTAAAGAGGTCTCTATACATGAAATGTTGAGAAGCCTAAACTTCATCTAAGTAAAATATAAAAAATATATATTTTTGCTTGAAAACAAGCGATGTATCAGTTCGATCGTACCCCCATACTAGCCATTTTGAGACTTTCGGAAGAGTTAACGCTCTTAACTGTTTGGTTTCGAAGGTAAAAATTTAAATTTTGAGTATCGCATAGAACTAACGTGCAGCCCCTATACGTTATGTTTAAAAAAAATATATAAAATTTTTTTTCAAAATGGCGGCTAATGTAAAAATTCAAAGTGTCATAACTTTGCTAAATGAAATCCTACTAAAAAATGTCTAATGCAAAAAGTGTTTGGAATTTTAATTTGCATATAAAAGCAATTTTTAATTATTTTTTTTTTGATAAAAACCGAGTCTTACCATATATTGACCGAGACCTCGAACGAGCTTTTATGCGACTCTGCATATAGTTAACGCTCGTACGAGGTTTCTATTTAAGAAATCGACTTGAATTTTTAATACAAAATAGAGCTTTCGACTATACTTACGATACTATAAAAAAAAATTAAAAATTAAAAAATAAAAGTATTTTTTTTTCAAAACACGTTTAGTGTGATGAGTCGATCGACCCACCATACATACGCTCATAAGATTTTCAATATAGTTTAGGTCAGTGTGAGCTTATTTATACATATTTGAATTTTAATTTTTGTGACAGTATAGAATTCTTAAGCATCCTGTGTATGTTTGTTAGCAAAATCCATTTTGTCAATTTTTTGCAAAATGGCGACAAGTATTAAAATTCAATCACTTATAACTCAGTAGTGTTGAATTTTGTCAAAAAGGTCTCTATTCATGAAATGTTGAGAAGCCTAAAGTTCATCTAAGTAAAATATAAAAAATATATATTTTTGCTTGAAAACAAGCGATGTATCAGTTCGATCGTACCCCCATACTAGCCATTTTGAGACTTTCGGAAGAGTTAACGCTCTTAACTGTTTGGTTTCGAAGGTAAAAATTTAAATTTTGAGTATCGCATAGAACTAACGTGCAGCCCCTATACGTTATGTTTAAAAAAAATATATAAAATTTTTTTTCAAAATGGCGGCTAATGTAAAAATTCAAAGTGTCATAACTTTGCTAAATGAAATCCTACTAAAAAATGTCTAATGCAAAAAGTGTTTGGAATTTTAATTTGCATATAAAAACAATTTTTAATTATTTTTTTTTTGATAAAAACCGAGTCTTACCATATATTGACCGAGACCTCGAACGAGCTTTTATGCGACTCTGCATATAGTTAACGCTCGTACGAGGTTTTTATTTAAGAAATCGACTTGAATTTTTAATACAAAATAGAGCTTTCGACTATACTTACGATACTATAAAAAAAAATTAAAAATTAAAAAATAAAAGTATTTTTTTTTCAAAACACGTTTAGTGTGATGAGTCGATCGACCCACCATACATACGCTCATAAGATTTTCAATATAGTTTAGGTCAGTGTGAGCTTATTTATACATATTTGAATTTTAATTTTTGTGACAGTATAGAATTCTTAAGCATCCTGTGTATGTTTGTTAGCAAAATCCATTTTGTCAATTTTTTGCAAAATGGCGACAAGTATAAAAATTCAATCACTTATAACTCAGTAGTGTTGAATTTTGTTAAAGAGGTCTCTATACATGAAATGTTGAGAAGCCTAAACTTCATCTAAGTAAAATATAAAAAATATATATTTTTGCTTGAAAACAAGCGATGTATCAGTTCGATCGTACCCCCATACTAGCCATTTTGAGACTTTCGGAAGAGTTAACGCTCTTAACTGTTTGGTTTCGAAGGTAAAAATTTAAATTTTGAGTATCGCATAGAACTAACGTGCAGCCCCTATACGTTATGTTTAAAAAAAATATATAAAATTTTTTTTCAAAATGGCGGCTAATGTAAAAATTCAAAGTGTCATAACTTTGCTAAATGAAATCCTACTAAAAAATGTCTAATGCAAAAAGTGTTTGGAATTTTAATTTGCATATAAAAGCAATTTTTAATTATTTTTTTTTTGATAAAAACCGAGTCTTACCATATATTGACCGAGACCTCGAACGAGCTTTTATGCGACTCTGCATATAGTTAACGCTCGTACGAGGTTTCTATTTAAGAAATCGACTTGAATTTTTAATACAAAATAGAGCTTTCGACTATACTTACGATACTATAAAAAAAAATTAAAAATTAAAAAATAAAAGTATTTTTTTTTCAAAACACGTTTAGTGTGATGAGTCGATCGACCCACCATACATACGCTCATAAGATTTTCAATATAGTTTAGGTCAGTGTGAGCTTATTTATACATATTTAAATTTTAATTTTTGTGACAGTATAGAATTCTTAAGCATCCTGTGTATGTTTGTTAGCAAAATCCATTTTGTCAATTTTTTGCAAAATGGCGACAAGTATTAAAATTCAATCACTTATAACTCAGTAGTGTTGAATTTTGTCAAAAAGGTCTCTATACATGAAATGTTGAGAAGCCTAAAGTTCATCTAAGTAAAATATAAAAAATATATATTTTTGCTTGAAAACAAGCGATGTATCAGTTCGATCGTACCCCCATACTAGCCATTTTGAGACTTTCGGAAGAGTTAACGCTCTTAACTGTTTGGTTTTGAAGGTAAAAATTTAAATTTTGAGTATCGCATAGAACTAACGTGCAGCCCCTATACGTTATGTTTAAAAAAAATATATAAAAATTTTTTTCAAAATGGCGGCTAATGTAAAAATTCAAAGTGTCATAACTTTGCTAAATGAAATCTTACTAAAAAATGTCTAATGCAAAAAGTGTTTGGAATTTTAATTTGCATATAAAAGCAATTTTTAATTATTTTTTTTTTGATAAAAACCGAGTCTTACCATATATTGACCGAGACCTCGAACGAGCTTTTATGCGACTCTGCATATAGTTAACGCTCGTACGAGGTTTTTATTTAAGAAATCGACTTGAATTTTTAATACAAAATAGAGCTTTCGACTATACTTACGATACTATAAAAAAAAATTAAAAATTAAAAAATAAAAGTATTTTTTTTTCAAAACACGTTTAGTGTGATGAGTCGATCGACCCACCATACATACGCTCATAAGATTTTCAATATAGTTTAGGTCAGTGTGAGCTTATTTATACATATATGAATTTTAATTTTTGTGACAGTATAGAATTCTTAAGCATCCTGTGTATGTTTGTTAGCAAAATCCATTTTGTCAATTTTTTGCAAAATGGCGACAAGTATTAAAATTCAATCACTTATAACTCAGTAGTGTTGAATTTTGTCAAAAAGGTCTCTATAGATGAAATGTTGAGAAGCCTAAAGTTCATCTAAGTAAAATATAAAAAATATATATTTTTGCTTGAAAACAAGCGATGTATCAGTTCGATCGTACCCCCATACTAGCCATTTTGAGACTTTCGGAAGAGTTAACGCTCTTAACTGTTTGGTTTCAAAGGTAAAAATTTAAATTTTGAGTATCGCATAGAACTAACGTGCAGCCCCTATACGTTATGTTTAAAAAAAATATATAAAATTTTTTTTCAAAATGGCGGCTAATGTAAAAATTCAAAGTGTCATAACTTTGCTAAATGAAATCCTACTAAAAAATGTCTAATGCAAAAAGTGTTTGGAATTTTAATTTGCATATAAAAGCAATTTTTAATTATTTTTTTTTTGATAAAAATCGAGTCTTACCATATATTGACCGAGACCTCGAACGAGCTTTTATGCGACTCTGCATATAGTTAACGCTCGTACGAGGTTTCTATTTAAGAAATCGACTTGAATTTTTAATACAAAATAGAGCTTTTGACTATACTTACGATACTATAAAAAAAAATTAAAAATTAAAAAATAAAAGTATTTTTTTTTCAAAACACGTTTAGTGTGATGAGTCGATCGACCCACCATACATACGCTCATAAGATTTTCAATATAGTTTAGGTCAGTGTGAGCTTATTTATACATATTTGAATTTTAATTTTTGTGACAGTATAGAATTCTTAAGCATCCTGTGTATGTTTGTTAGCAAAATCCATTTTGTCAATTTTTTGCAAAATGGCGACAAGTATTAAAATTCAATCACTTATAACTCAGTAGTGTTGAATTTTGTCAAAAAGGTCTCTATACATGAAATGTTGAGAAGCCTAAAGTTCATCTAAGTAAAATATTAAAAATATATATTTTTGCTTGAAAACAAGCGATGTATCAGTTCGATCGTACCCCCATACTAGCCATTTTGAGACTTTCGGAAGAGTTAACGCTCTTAACTGTTTGGTTTCGAAGGTAAAAATTTAAATTTTGAGTATCGCATAGAACTAACGTGCAGCCCCTATACGTTATGTTTAAAAAAAATATATAAATTTTGTTTTTAAAATGGCGGCTAATGTAAAAATTCAAAGTGTCATAACTTTGCTAAATGAAATCCTACTAAAAAATGTCTAATGCAAAAAGTGTTTGGAATTTTAATTTGCATATAAAAGCAATTTTTTATTATTTTTTTTTTGATAAAAACCGAGTCTTACCATATATTGACCGAGACCTCGAACGAGCTTTTATGCGACTCTGCATATAGTTAACGCTCGTACGAGGTTTCTATTTAAGAAATCGACTTGAATTTTTAATACAAAATAGAGCTTTCGACTATACTTACGATACTATAAAAAAAAATTAAAAATTAAAAAATAAAAGTATTTTTTTTTCAAAACACGTTTAGTGTGATGAGTCGATCGACCCACCATACATACGCTCATAAGATTTTCAATATAGTTTAGGTCAGTGTGAGCTTATTTATACATATTTGAATTTTAATTTTTGTGACAGTATAGAATTCTTAAGCATCCTGTGTATGTTTGTTAGCAAAATCCATTTTGTCAATTTTTTGCAAAATGGCGACAAGTATTAAAATTCAATCACTTATAACTCAGTAGTGTTGAATTTTGTCAAAAAGGTCTCTATACATGAAATGTTGAGAAGCCTAAAGTTCATCTAAGTAAAATATAAAAAATATATATTTTTGCTTGAAAACAAGCGATGTATCAGTTCGATCGTACCCCCATACTAGCCATTTTGAGACTTTCGGAAGAGTTAACGCTCTTAACTGTTTGGTTTCGAAGGTAAAAATTTAAATTTTGAGTATCGCATAGAACTAACGTGCAGCCCCTATACGTTATGTTTAAAAAAAATATATAAAATTTTTTTTCAAAATGGCGGCTAATGTAAAAATTCAAAGTGTCATAACTTTGCTAAATGAAATCCTACTAAAAATTGTCTAATGCAAAAAGTGTTTGGAATTTTAATTTGCATATAAAAGCAATTTTTAATTATTTTTTTTTTGATAAAAACCGAGTCTTACTATATATTGACCGAGACCTCGAACGAGCTTTTATGCGACTCTGCATATAGTTAACGCTCGTACGAGGTTTCTATTTAAGAAATCGACTTGAATTTTTAATACAAAATAGAGCTTTTGACTATACTTACGATACTATAAAAAAAAATTAAAAATTAAAAAATAAAAGTATTTTTTTTTCAAAACACGTTTAGTGTGATGAGTCGATCGACCCACCATACATACGCTCATAAGATTTTCAATATAGTTTAGGTCAGTGTGAGCTTATTTATACATATTTGAATTTTAATTTTTGTGACAGTATAGAATTCTTAAGCATCCTGTGTATGTTTGTTAGCAAAATCCATTTTGTCAATTTTTTGCAAAATGGCGACAAGTATTAAAATTCAATCACTTATAACTCAGTAGTGTTGAATTTTGTCAAAAAGGTCTCTATACATGAAATGTTGAGAAGCCTAAAGTTCATCTAAGTAAAATATAAAAAATATATATTTTTGCTTGAAAACAAGCGATGTATCAGTTCGATCGTACCCCCATACTAGCCATTTTGAGACTTTCGGAAGAGTTAACGCTCTTAACTGTTTGGTTTCGAAGGTAAAAATTTAAATTTTGTGTATCGCATAGAACTAACGTGCAGCCCCTATACGTTATGTTTAAAAAAAATATATAAAATTTTTTTTCAAAATGGCGGCTAATGTAAAAATTCAAAGTGTCATAACTTTGCTAAATAAAATCCTACTAAAAATTGTCTAATGCAAAAAGTGTTTGGAATTTTAATTTGCATATAAAAGCAATTTTTAATTATTTTTTTTTTGATAAAAACCGAGTCTTACCATATATTGACCGAGACCTCGAACGAGCTTTTATGCGACTCTGCATATAGTTAACGCTCGTACGAGGTTTCTATTTAAGAAATCGACTTGAATTTTTAATACAAAATAGAGCTTTCGACTATACTTACGATACTATAAAAAAAAATTAAAAATTAAAAAATAAAAGTATTTTTTTTTCAAAACACGTTTAGTGTGATGAGTCGATCGACCCACCATACATACGCTCATAAGATTTTCAATATAGTTTAGGTCAGTGTGAGCTTATTTATACATATTTGAATTTTAATTTTTGTGAAAGTATAGAATTCTTAAGCATCCTGTGTATGTTTGTTAGCAAAATCCATTTTGTCAATTTTTTGCAAAATGGCGACAAGTATTAAAATTCAATCACTTATAACTCAGTAGTGTTGAATTTTGTCAAAAAGGTCTCTATACATGAAATGTTGAGAAGCCTAAAGTTCATCTAAGTAAAATATAAAAAATATATATTTTTGCTTGAAAATAAGCGATGTATCAGTTCGATCGTACCCCCATACTAGCCATTTTGAGACTTTCGGAAGAGTTAACGCTCTTAACTGTTTGGTTTCGAAGGTAAAAATTTAAATTTTGAGTATCGCATAGAACTAACGTGCAGCCCCTATACGTTATGTTTAAAAAAAATATATAAAATTTTTTTTCAAAATGGCGGCTAATGTAAAAATTCAAAGTGTCATAACTTTGCTAAATGAAATCCTACTAAAAAATGTCTAATGCAAAAAGTGTTTGGAATTTTAATTTGCATATAAAAGCAATTTTTAATTATTTTTTTTTTGATAAAAACCGAGTCTTACCATATATTGACCGAGACCTCGAACGAGCTTTTATGCGACTCTGCATATAGTTAACGCTCGTACGAGGTTTCTATTTAAGAAATCGACTTGAATTTTTAATACAAAATAGAGCTTTCGACTATACTTACGATACTATAAAAAAAAATTAAAAATTAAAAAATAAAAGTATTTTTTTTTCAAAACACGTTTAGTGTGATGAGTCTATCGACCCACCATACATACGCTCATAAGATTTTCAATATAGTTTAGGTCAGTGTGAGCTTATTTATACATATTTGAATTTTAATTTTTGTGACAGTATAGAATTCTTAAGCATCCTGTGTATGTTTGTTAGTAAAATCCATTTTGTCAATTTTTTGCAAAATGGCGACAAGTATTAAAATTCAATCACTTATAACTCAGTAGTGTTGAATTTTGTCAAAAAGGTCTCTATACATGAAATGTTGAGAAGCCTAAAGTTCATCTAAGTAAAATATAAAAAATATATATTTTTGCTTGAAAATAAGCGATGTATCAGTTCGATCGTACCCCCATACTAGCCATTTTGAGACTTTCGGAAGAGTTAACGCTCTTAACTGTTTGGTTTCGAAGGTAAAAATTTAAATTTTGAGTATCGCATAGAACTAACGTGCAGCCCCTATACGTTATGTTTAAAAAAAATATATAAAATTTTTTTTCAAAATGGCGGCTAATGTAAAAATTCAAAGTGTCATAACTTTGCTAAATGAAATCCTACTAAAAAATGTCTAATGCAAAAAGTGTTTGGAATTTTAATTTGCATATAAAAGCAATTTTTAATTATTTTTTTTTTGATAAAAACCGAGTCTTACCATATATTGACCGAGACCTCGAAAGAGCTTTTATGCGACTCTGCATATAGTTAACGCTCGTACGAGGTTTCTATTTAAGAAATCGACTTGAATTTTTAAAACAAAATAAAGCTTTCGACTATACTTACGATACTATAAAAAAAAATTAAAAATTAAAAAATAAAAGTATTTTTTTTTCAAAACACGTTTAGTGTGATGAGTCGATCGACCCACCATACATACGCTCATAAGATTTTCAATATAGTTTAGGTCAGTGTGAGCTTATTTATACATATTAGAATTTTAATTTTTGTGACAGTATAGAATTCTTAAGCATCCTGTGTATGTTTGTTAGCAAAATCCATTTTGTCAATTTTTTGCAAAATGGCGACAAGTATTAAAATTCAATCACTTATAACTCAGTAGTGTTGAATTTTGTCAAAAAGGTCTCTATACATGAAATGTTGAGAAGCCTAAAGTTCATCTAAGTAAAATATAAAAAATATATATTTTTGCTTGAAAATAAGCGATGTATCAGTTCGATCGTACCCCCATACTAGCCATTTTGAGACTTTCGGAAGAGTTAACGCTCTTAACTGTTTGGTTTTGAAGGTAAAAATTTAAATTTTGAGTATCGCATAGAACTAACGTGCAGCCCCTATACGTTATGTTTAAAAAAAATATATAAAATTTTTTTTCAAAATGGCGGCTAATGTAAAAATTCAAAGTGTCATAACTTTGCTAAATGAAATCCTACTAAAAAATGTCTTAAGCAAAAAGTGTTTGGAATTTTAATTTGCATATAAAAGCAATTTTTAATTATTTTTTTTTTGATAAAAATCGAGTCTTACCATATATTGACCGAGACCTCGAACGAGCTTTTATGCGACTCTGCATATAGTTAACGCTCGTACGAGGTTTCTATTTAAGAAATCGACTTGAATTTTTAATACAAAATAGAGCTTTTGACTATACTTACGATACTATAAAAAAAAATTAAAAATTAAAAAATAAAAGTATTTTTTTTTCAAAACACGTTTAGTGTGATGAGTCGATCGACCCACCATACATACGCTCATAAGATTTTCAATATAGTTTAGGTCAGTGTGAGCTTATTTATACATATTTGAATTTTAATTTTTGTGACAGTATAGAATTCTTAAGCATCCTGTGTATGTTTGTTAGCAAAATCCATTTTGTCAATTTTTTGCAAAATGGCGACAAGTATTAAAATTCAATCACTTATAACTCAGTAGTGTTGAATTTTGTCAAAAAGGTCTCTATACATGAAATGTTGAGAAGCCTAAAGTTCATCTAAGTAAAATATTAAAAATATATATTTTTGCTTGAAAACAAGCGATGTATCAGTTCGATCGTACCCCCATACTAGCCATTTTGAGACTTTCGGAAGAGTTAACGCTCTTAACTGTTTGGTTTCGAAGGTAAAAATTTAAATTTTGAGTATCGCATAGAACTAACGTGCAGCCCCTATACGTTATGTTTAAAAAAAATATATAAATTTTTTTTTCAAAATGGCGGCTAATGTAAAAATTCAAAGTGTCATAACTTTGCTAAATGAAATCCTACTAAAAAATGTCTAATGCAAAAAGTGTTTGGAATTTTAATTTGCATATAAAAGCAATTTTTAATTATTTTTTTTTTGATAAAAACCGAGTCTTACCATATATTGACCGAGACCTCGAACGAGCTTTTATGCGACTCTGCATATAGTTAACGCTCGTACGAGGTTTCTATTTAAGAAATCGACTTGAATTTTTAATACAAAATAGAGCTTTCGACTATACTTACGATACTATAAAAAAAAATTAAAAATTAAAAAATAAAAGTATTTTTTTTTCAAAACACGTTTAGTGTGATGAGTCGATCGACCCACCATACATACGCTCATAAGATTTTCAATATAGTTTAGGTCAGTGTGAGCTTATTTATACATATTTGAATTTTAATTTTTGTGACAGTATAGAATTCTTAAGCATCCTGTGTATGTTTGTTAGCAAAATCCATTTTGTCAATTTTTTGCAAAATGGCGACAAGTATTAAAATTCAATCACTTATAACTCAGTAGTGTTGAATTTTGTCAAAAAGGTCTCTATACATGAAATGTTGAGAAGCCTAAAGTTCATCTAAGTAAAATATAAAAAATATATATTTTTGCTTGAAAACAAGCGATGTATCAGTTCGATCGTACCCCCATACTAGCCATTTTGAGACTTTCGGAAGAGTTAACGCTCTTAACTGTTTGGTTTCGAAGGTAAAAATTTAAATTTTGAGTATCGCATAGAACTAACGTGCAGCCCCTATACGTTATGTTTAAAAAAAATATATAAAATTTTTTTTCAAAATGGCGGCTAATGTAAAAATTCAAAGTGTCATAACTTTGCTAAATGAAATCCTACTAAAAATTGTCTAATGCAAAAAGTGTTTGGAATTTTAATTTGCATATAAAAGCAATTTTTAATTATTTTTTTTTTGATAAAAACCGAGTCTTACTATATATTGACCGAGACCTCGAACGAGCTTTTATGCGACTCTGCATATAGTTAACGCTCGTACGAGGTTTCTATTTAAGAAATCGACTTGAATTTTTAATACAAAATAGAGCTTTTGACTATACTTACGATACTATAAAAAAAAATTAAAAATTAAAAAATAAAAGTATTTTTTTTTCAAAACACGTTTAGTGTGATGAGTCGATCGACCCACCATACATACGCTCATAAGATTTTCAATATAGTTTAGGTCAGTGTGAGCTTATTTATACATATTTGAATTTTAATTTTTGTGACAGTATAGAATTCTTAAGCATCCTGTGTATGTTTGTTAGCAAAATCCATTTTGTCAATTTTTTGCAAAATGGCGACAAGTATTAAAATTCAATCACTTATAACTCAGTAGTGTTGAATTTTGTCAAAAAGGTCTCTATACATGAAATGTTGAGAAGCCTAAAGTTCATCTAAGTAAAATATAAAAAATATATATTTTTGCTTGAAAACAAGCGATGTATCAGTTCGATCGTACCCCCATACTAGCCATTTTGAGACTTTCGGAAGAGTTAACGCTCTTAACTGTTTGGTTTCGAAGGTAAAAATTTAAATTTTGTGTATCGCATAGAACTAACGTGCAGCCCCTATACGTTATGTTTAAAAAAAATATATAAATTTTTTTTTCAAAATGGCGGCTAATGTAAAAATTCAAAGTGTCATAACTTTGCTAAATAAAATCCTACTAAAAATTGTCTAATGCAAAAAGTGTTTGGAATTTTAATTTGCATATAAAAGCAATTTTTAATTATTTTTTTTTTGATAAAAACCGAGTCTTACCATATATTGACCGAGACCTCGAACGAGCTTTTATGCGACTCTGCATATAGTTAACGCTCGTACGAGGTTTCTATTTAAGAAATCGACTTGAATTTTTAATACAAAATAGAGCTTTCGACTATACTTACGATACTATAAAAAAAAATTAAAAAATAAAAGTATTTTTTTTTCAAAACACGTTTAGTGTGATGAGTCGATCGACCCACCATACATACGCTCATAAGATTTTCAATATAGTTTAGGTCAGTGTGAGCTTATTTATACATATTTGAATTTTAATTTTTGTGACAGTATAGAATTCTTAAGCATCCTGTGTATGTTTGTTAGCAAAATCCATTTTGTCAATTTTTGGCAAAATGGCGACAAGTATTAAAATTCAATCACTTATAACTCAGTAGTGTTGAATTTTGTCAAAAAGGTCTCTATACATGAAATGTTGAGAAGCCTAAAGTTCATCTAAGTAAAATATAAAAAATATATATTTTTGCTTGAAAATAAGCGATGTATCAGTTCGATCGTACCCCCATACTAGCCATTTTGAGACTTTCGGAAGAGTTAACGCTCTTAACTGTTTGGTTTCGAAGGTAAAAATTTAAATTTTGAGTATCGCATAGAACTAACGTGCAGCCCCTATACGTTATGTTTAAAAAAAATATATAAAATTTTTTTTCAAAATGGCGGCTAATGTAAAAATTCAAAGTGTCATAACTTTGCTAAATGAAATCCTACTAAAAAATGTCTAATGCAAAAAGTGTTTGGAATTTTAATTTGCATATAAAAGCAATTTTTAATTATTTTTTTTTTGATAAAAACCGAGTCTTACCATATATTGACCGAGACCTCGAACGAGCTTTTATGCGACTCTGCATATAGTTAACGCTCGTACGAGGTTTCTATTTAAGAAATCGACTTGAATTTTTAATACAAAATAGAGCTTTCGACTATACTTACGATACTATAAAAAAAAATTAAAAATTAAAAAATAAAAGTATTTTTTTTTCAAAACACGTTTAGTGTGATGAGTCGATCGACCCACCATACATACGCTCATAAGATTTTCAATATAGTTTAGGTCAGTGTGAGCTTATTTATACATATTTGAATTTTAATTTTTGTGACAGTATAGAATTCTTAAGCATCCTGTGTATGTTTGTTAGCAAAATCCATTTTGTCAATTTTTTGCAAAATGGCGACAAGTATTAAAATTCAATCACTTATAACTCAGTAGTGTTGAATTTTGTCAAAAAGGTCTCTATACATGAAATGTTGAGAAGCCTAAAGTTCATCTAAGTAAAATATAAAAAATATATATTTTTGCTTGAAAACAAGCGATGTATCAGTTCGATCGTACCCCCATACTAGCCATTTTGAGACTTTCGGAAGAGTTAACGCTCTTAACTGTTTGGTTTCGAAGGTAAAAATTTAAATTTTGTGTATCGCATAGAACTAACGTGCAGCCCCTATACGTTATGTTTAAAAAAAATATATAAATTTTTTTTTCAAAATGGCGGCTAATGTAAAAATTCAAAGTGTCATAACTTTGCTAAATAAAATCCTACTAAAAATTGTCTAATGCAAAAAGTGTTTGGAATTTTAATTTGCATATAAAAGCAATTTTTAATTATTTTTTTTTTGATAAAAACCGAGTCTTACCATATATTGACCGAGACCTCGAACGAGCTTTTATGCGACTCTGCATATAGTTAACGCTCGTACGAGGTTTCTATTTAAGAAATCGACTTGAATTTTTAATACAAAATAGAGCTTTCGACTATACTTACGATACTATAAAAAAAAATTAAAAAATAAAAGTATTTTTTTTTCAAAACACGTTTAGTGTGATGAGTCGATCGACCCACCATACATACGCTCATAAGATTTTCAATATAGTTTAGGTCAGTGTGAGCTTATTTATACATATTTGAATTTTAATTTTTGTGACAGTATAGAATTCTTAAGCATCCTGTGTATGTTTGTTAGCAAAATCCATTTTGTCAATTTTTGGCAAAATGGCGACAAGTATTAAAATTCAATCACTTATAACTCAGTAGTGTTGAATTTTGTCAAAAAGGTCTCTATACATGAAATGTTGAGAAGCCTAAAGTTCATCTAAGTAAAATATAAAAAATATATATTTTTGCTTGAAAATAAGCGATGTATCAGTTCGATCGTACCCCCATACTAGCCATTTTGAGACTTTCGGAAGAGTTAACGCTCTTAACTGTTTGGTTTCGAAGGTAAAAATTTAAATTTTGAGTATCGCATAGAACTAACGTGCAGCCCCTATACGTTATGTTTAAAAAAAATATATAAAATTTTTTTTCAAAATGGCTACTAATGTAAAAATTCAAAGTGTCATAACTTTGCTAAATGAAATCCTACTAAAAAATGTCTAATGCAAAAAGTGTTTGGAATTTTAATTTGCATATAAAAGCAATTTTTAATTATTTTTTTTTTGATAAAAACCGAGTCTTACCATATATTGACCGAGACCTCGAACGAGCTTTTATGCGACTCTGCATATAGTTAACGCTCGTACGAGGTTTCTATTTAAGAAATCGACTTGAATTTTTAATACAAAATAGAGCTTTCGACTATACTTACGATACTATAAAAAAAAATTAAAAATTAAAAAATAAAAGTATTTTTTTTTCAAAACACGTTTAGTGTGATGAGTCGATCGACCCACCATACATACGCTCATAAGATTTTCAATATAGTTTAGGTCAGTGTGAGCTTATTTATACATATTTGAATTTTAATTTTTGTGACAGTATAGAATTCTTAAGCATCCTGTGTATGTTTGTTAGCAAAATCCATTTTGTCAATTTTTTGCAAAATGGCGACAAGTATTAAAATTCAATCACTTATAACTCAGTAGTGTTGAATTTTGTCAAAAAGGTCTCTATACATGAAATGTTGAGAAGCCTAAAGTTCATCTAAGTAAAATATAAAAAATATAAATTTTTTCTTGAAAACAAGCGATGTATCAGTTCGATCGTACCCCCATACTAGCCATTTTGAGACTTTCGGAAGAGTTAACGCTCTTAACTGTTTGGTTTCGAAGGTAAAAATTTTAATTTTGAGTATCGCATAGAACTAACGTGCAGCCCCTATACGTTATGTTTAAAAAAAATATATAAAATTTTTTTTCAAAATGGCGGCTAATGTAAAAATTCAAAGTGTCATAACTTTGCTAAATGAAATCCTACTAAAAAATGTCTAATGCAAAAAGTGTTTGGAATTTTAATTTGCATATAAAAGCAATTTTTAATTATTTTTTTTTTGATAAAAACCGAGTCTTACCATATATTGACCGAGACCTCGAACGAGCTTTTATGCGACTCTGCATATAGTTAACGCTCGTACGAGGTTTCTATTTAAGAAATCGACTTGAATTTTTAATACAAAATAGAGCTTTCGACTATACTTACGATACTATAAAAAAAAATTAAAAATTAAAAAATAAAAGTATTTTTTTTTCAAAACACGTTTAGTGTGATGAGTCGATCGACCCACCATACATACGCTCATAAGATTTTCAATATAGTTTAGGTCAGTGTGAGCTTATTTATACATATTTGAATTTTAATTTTTGTGACAGTATAGAATTCTTAAGCATCCTGTGTATGTTTGTTAGCAAAATCCATTTTGTCAATTTTTTGCAAAATGGCGACAAGTATTAAAATTCAATCACTTATAACTCAGTAGTGTTGAATTTTGTCAAAAAGGTCTCTATACATGAAATGTTGAGAAGCCTAAAGTTCATCTAAGTAAAATATAAAAAATATATATTTTTGCTTGAAAATAAGCGATGTATCAGTTCGATCGTACCCCCATACTAGCCATTTTGAGACTTTCGGAAGAGTTAACGCTCTTAACTGTTTGGTTTCGAAGGTAAAAATTTAAATTTTGAGTATCGCATAGAACTAACGTGCAGCCCCTATACGTTATGTTTAAAAAAAATATATAAAATTTTTTTTCAAAATGGCGGCTAATGTAAAAATTCAAAGTGTCATAACTTTGCTAAATGAAATCCTACTAAAAAATGTCTAATGCAAAAAGTGTTTGGAATTTTAATTTGCATATAAAAGCAATTTTTAATTATTTTTTTTTTGATAAAAACCGAGTCTTACCATATATTGACCGAGACCTCGAACGAGCTTTTATGCGACTCTGCATATAGTTAACGCTCGTACGAGGTTTCTATTTGAGAAATCGACTTGAATTTTTAATACAAAATAGAGCTTTCGACTATACTTACGATACTATAAAAAAAAATTAAAAATTAAAAAATAAAAGTATTTTTTTTTCAAAACACGTTTAGTGTGATGAGTCGATCGACCCACCATACATACGCTCATAAGATTTTCAATATAGTTTAGGTCAGTGTGAGCTTATTTATACATATTTGAATTTTAATTTTTGTGACAGTATAGAATTCTTAAGCATCCTGTGTATGTTTGTTAGCAAAATCCATTTTGTCAATTTTTTGCAAAATGGCGACAAGTATTAAAATTCAATCACTTATAACTCAGTAGTGTTGAATTTTGTCAAAAAGGTCTCTATACATGAAATGTTGAGAAGCCTAAAGTTCATCTAAGTAAAATATAAAAAATATATATTTTTGCTTGAAAACAAGCGATGTATCAGTTCGATCGTACCCCCATACTAGCCATTTTGAGACTTTCGGAAGAGTTAACGCTCTTAACTGTTTGGTTTCGAAGGTAAAAATTTAAATTTTGAGTATCGCATAGAACTAACGTGCAGCCCCTATACGTTATGTTTAAAAAAAATATATAAAATTTTTTTTTAAAATGGCGGCTAATGTAAAAATTCAAAGTGTCATAACTTTGCTAAATGAAATCCTACTAAAAAATGTCTAATGCAAAAAGTGTTTGGAATTTTAATTTGCATATAAAAGCAATTTTTAATTATTTTTTTTTTGATAAAAACCGAGTCTTACCATATATTGACCGAGACCTCGAACGAGCTTTTATGCGACTCTGCATATAGTTAACGCTCGTACGAGGTTTCTATTTAAGAAATCGACTTGAATTTTTAATACAAAATAGAGCTTTCGACTATACTTACGATACTATAAAAAAAAATTAAAAATTAAAAAATAAAAGTATTTTTTTTTCAAAACACGTTTAGTGTGATGAGTCGATCGACCCACCATACATACGCTCATAAGATTTTCAATATAGTTTAGGTCAGTGTGAGCTTATTTATACATATTTGAATTTTAATTTTTGTGACAGTATAGAATTCTTAAGCATCCTGTGTATGTTTGTTAGCAAAATCCATTTTGTCAATTTTTTGCAAAATGGCGACAAGTATTAAAATTCAATCACTTATAACTCAGTAGTGTTGAATTTTGTCAAAAAGGTCTCTATACATGAAATGTTGAGAAGCCTAAAGTTCATCTAAGTAAAATATAAAAAATATATATTTTTGCTTGAAAATAAGCGATGTATCAGTTCGATCGTACCCCCATACTAGCCATTTTGAGACTTTCGGAAGAGTTAACGCTCTTAACTGTTTGGTTTCGAAGGTAAAAATTTAAATTTTGAGTATCGCATAGAACTAACGTGCAGCCCCTATACGTTATGTTTAAAAAAAATATATAAATTTTTTTTTCAAAATGGCGGCTAATGTAAAAATTCAAAGTGTCATAACTTTGCTAAATGAAATCCTACTAAAAAATGTCTAATGCAAAAAGTGTTTGGAATTTTAATTTGCATATAAAAGCAATTTTTAATTATTTTTTTTTTGATAAAAACCGAGTCTTACCATATATTGACCGAGACCTCGAACGAGCTTTTATGCGACTCTGCATATAGTTAACGCTCGTTCGAGGTTTCTATTTAAGAAATCGACTTGAATTTTTAATACAAAATAGAGCTTTCGACTATACTTACGATACTATAAAAAAAAATTAAAAATTAAAAAATAAAAGTATTTTTTTTTCAAAACACGTTTAGTGTGATGTGTCGATCGACCCACCATACATACGCTCATAAGATTTTCAATATAGTTTAGGTCAGTGTGAGCTTATTTATACATATTTGAATTTTAATTTTTGTGACAGTATAGAATTCTTAAGCATCCTGTGTATGTTTGTTAGCAAAATCCATTTTGTCAATTTTTTGCAAAATGGCGACAAGTATTAAAATTCAATCACTTATAACTCAGTAGTGTTGAATTTTGTCAAAAAGGTCTCTATACATGAAATGTTGAGAAGCCTAAAGTTCATCTAAGTAAAATATAAAAAATATATATTTTTGCTTGAAAACAAGCGATGTATCAGTTCGATCGTACCCCCATACTAGCCATTTTGAGACTTTCGGAAGAGTTAACGCTCTTAACTGTTTGGTTTCGAAGGTAAAAATTTAAATTTTGAGTATCGCATAGAACTAACGTGCAGCCCCTATACGTTATGTTTAAAAAAAATATATAAAATTTTTTTTCAAAATGGCGGCTAATGTAAAAATTCAAAGTGTCATAACTTTGCTAAATGAAATCCTACTAAAAAATGTCTAATGCAAAAAGTGTTTGGAATTTTAATTTGCATATAAAAGCAATTTTTAATTATTTTTGTTTTGATAAAAACCGAGTCTTACCATATATTGACCGAGACCTCGAACGAGCTTTTATGCGACTCTGCATATAGTTAACGCTCGTACGAGGTTTCTATTTAAGAAATCGACTTGAATTTTTAATACAAAATAGAGCTTTCGACTATACTTACGATACTATAAAAAAAAATTAAAAATTAAAAAATAAAAGTATTTTTTTTTCAAAACACGTTTAGTGTGATGAGTCGATCGACCCACCATACATACGCTCATAAGATTTTCAATATAGTTTAGGTCAGTGTGAGCTTATTTATACATATTTGAATTTTAATTTTTGTGACAGTATAGAATTCTTAAGCATCCTGTGTATGTTTGTTAGCAAAATCCATTTTGTCAATTTTTTGCAAAATGGCGACAAGTATTAAAATTCAATCACTTATAACTCAGTAGTGTTGAATTTTGTCAAAAAGGTCTCTATACATGAAATGTTGAGAAGCCTAAAGTTCATCTAAGTAAAATATAAAAAATATATATTTTTGCTTGAAAACAAGCGATGTATCAGTTCGATCGTACCCCCATACTAGCCATTTTGAGACTTTCGGAAGAGTTAACGCTCTTAACTGTTTGGTTTCGAAGGTAAAAATTTAAATTTTGAGTATCGCATAGAACTAACGTGCAGCCCCTATACGTTATGTTTAAAAAAAATATATAAATTTTTTTTTCAAAATGGCGGCTAATGTAAAAATTCAAAGTGTCATAACTTTGCTAAATGAAATCCTACTAAAAATTGTCTAATGCAAAAAGTGTTTGGAATTTTAATTTGCATATAAAAGCAATTTTTAATTATTTTTTTTTTGATAAAAACCGAGTCTTACCATATATTGACCGAGACCTCGAACGAGCTTTTATGCGACTCTGCATATAGTTAACGCTCGTACGAGGTTTCTATTTAAGAAATCGACTTGAATTTTTAATACAAAATAGAGCTTTCGACTATACTTACGATACTATAAAAAAAAATTAAAAATTAAAAAATAAAAGTATTTTTTTTTCAAAACACGTTTAGTGTGATGAGTCGATCGACCCACCATACATACGCTCATAAGATTTTCAATATAGTTTAGGTCAGTGTGAGCTTATTTATACATATTTGAATTTTAATTTTTGTGACAGTATAGAATTCTTAAGCATCCTGTGTATGTTTGTTAGCAAAATCCATTTTGTCAATTTTTTGCAAAATGGCGACAAGTATTAAAATTCAATCACTTATAACTCAGTAGTGTTGAATTTTGTCAAAAAGGTCTCTATACATGAAATGTTGAGAAGCCTAAAGTTCATCTAAGTAAAATATAAAAAATATATATTTTTGCTTGAAAATAAGCGATGTATCAGTTCGATCGTACCCCCATACTAGCCATTTTGAGACTTTCGGAAGAGTTAACGCTCTTAACTGTTTGGTTTCGAAGGTAAAAATTTAAATTTTGAGTATCGCATAGAACTAACGTGCAGCCCCTATACGTTATGTTTAAAAAAAATATATAAATTTTTTTTTCAAAATGGCGGCTAATGTAAAAATTCAAAGTGTCATAACTTTGCTAAATGAAATCCTACTAAAAAATGTCTAATGCAAAAAGTGTTTGGAATTTTAATTTGCATATAAAAGCAATTTTTAATTATTTTTTTTTTGATAAAAACCGAGTCTTACCATATATTGACCGAGACCTCGAACGAGCTTTTATGCGACTCTGCATATAGTTAACGCTCGTTCGAGGTTTCTATTTAAGAAATCGACTTGAATTTTTAATACAAAATAGAGCTTTCGACTATACTTACGATACTATAAAAAAAAATTAAAAATTAAAAAATAAAAGTATTTTTTTTTCAAAACACGTTTAGTGTGATGAGTCGATCGACCCACCATACATACGCTCATAAGATTTTCAATATAGTTTAGGTCAGTGTGAGCTTATTTATACATATTTGAATTTTAATTTTTGTGACAGTATAGAATTCTTAAGCATCCTGTGTATGTTTGTTAGCAAAATCCATTTTGTCAATTTTTTGCAAAATGGCGACAAGTATTAAAATTCAATCACTTATAACTCAGTAGTGTTGAATTTTGTCAAAAAGGTCTCTATACATGAAATGTTGAGAAGCCTAAAGTTCATCTAAGTAAAATATAAAAAATATATATTTTTGCTTGAAAACAAGCGATGTATCAGTTCGATCGTACCCCCATACTAGCCATTTTGAGACTTTCGGAAGAGTTAACGCTCTTAACTGTTTGGTTTCGAAGGTAAAAATTTAAATTTTGAGTATCGCATAGAACTAACGTGCAGCCCCTATACGTTATGTTTAAAAAAAATATATAAAATTTTTTTTCAAAATGGCGGCTAATGTAAAAATTCAAAGTGTCATAACTTTGCTAAATGAAATCCTACTAAAAAATGTCTAATGCAAAAAGTGTTTGGAATTTTAATTTGCATATAAAAGCAATTTTTAATTATTTTTGTTTTGATAAAAACCGAGTCTTACCATATATTGACCGAGACCTCGAACGAGCTTTTATGCGACTCTGCATATAGTTAACGCTCGTACGAGGTTTCTATTTAAGAAATCGACTTGAATTTTTAATACAAAATAGAGCTTTCGACTATACTTACGATACTATAAAAAAAAATTAAAAATTAAAAAATAAAAGTATTTTTTTTTCAAAACACGTTTAGTGTGATGAGTCGATCGACCCACCATACATACGCTCATAAGATTTTCAATATAGTTTAGGTCAGTGTGAGCTTATTTATACATATTTGAATTTTAATTTTTGTGACAGTATAGAATTCTTAAGCATCCTGTGTATGTTTGTTAGCAAAATCCATTTTGTCAATTTTTTGCAAAATGGCGACAAGTATTAAAATTCAATCACTTATAACTCAGTAGTGTTGAATTTTGTCAAAAAGGTCTCTATACATGAAATGTTGAGAAGCCTAAAGTTCATCTAAGTAAAATATAAAAAATATATATTTTTGCTTGAAAACAAGCGATGTATCAGTTCGATCGTACCCCCATACTAGCCATTTTGAGACTTTCGGAAGAGTTAACGCTCTTAACTGTTTGGTTTCGAAGGTAAAAATTTAAATTTTGAGTATCGCATAGAACTAACGTGCAGCCCCTATACGTTATGTTTAAAAAAAATATATAAATTTTTTTTTCAAAATGGCGGCTAATGTAAAAATTCAAAGTGTCATAACTTTGCTAAATGAAATCCTACTAAAAATTGTCTAATGCAAAAAGTGTTTGGAATTTTAATTTGCATATAAAAGCAATTTTTAATTATTTTTTTTTTGATAAAAACCGAGTCTTACCATATATTGACCGAGACCTCGAACGAGCTTTTATGCGACTCTGCATATAGTTAACGCTCGTACGAGGTTTCTATTTAAGAAATCGACTTGAATTTTTAATACAAAATAGAGCTTTCGACTATACTTACGATACTATAAAAAAAAATTAAAAATTAAAAAATAAAAGTATTTTTTTTTCAAAACACGTTTAGTGTGATGAGTCGATCGACCCACCATACATACGTTCATAAGATTTTCAATATAGTTTAGGTCAGTGTGAGCTTATTTATACATATTTGAATTTTAATTTTTGTGACAGTATAGAATTCTTAAGCATCCTGTGTATGTTTGTTAGCAAAATCCATTTTGTCAATTTTTTGCAAAATGGCGACAAGTATTAAAATTCAATCACTTATAACTCAGTAGTGTTGAATTTTGTCAAAAAGGTCTCTATACATGAAATGTTGAGAAGCCTAAAGTTCATCTAAGTAAAATATAAAAAATATATATTTTTGCTTGAAAACAAGCGATGTATCAGTTCGATCGTACCCCCATACTAGCCATTTTGAGACTTTCGGAAGAGTTAACGCTCTTAACTGTTTGGTTTCGAAGGTAAAAATTTAAATTTTGAGTATCGCATAGAACTAACGTGCAGCCCCTATACGTTATGTTTAAAAAAAATATATAAAATTTTTTTTTCAAAATGGCAGCTAATGTAAAAATTCAAAGTGTCATAACTTTGCTAAATGAAATCCTACTAAAAAATGTCTAATGCAAAAAGTGTTTGGAATTTTAATTTGCATATAAAAGCAATTTTTAATTATTTTTTTTTTGATAAAAACCGAGTCTTACCATATATTGACCGAGACCTCGAACGAGCTTTTATGCGACTCTGCATATAGTTAACGCTTGTACGAGGTTTCTATTTAAGAAATCGACTTAAATTTTTAATACGAAATAGAGCTTTCGACTATACTTACGATACTATAAAAAAAAATTAAAAATTAAAAAATAAAAGTATTTTTTTTTCAAAACACGTTTAGTGTGATGAGTCGATCGACCCACCATACATACGCTCATAAGATTTTCAATATAGTTTAGGTCAGTGTGAGCTTATTTATACATATTTGAATTTTAATTTTTGTGACAGTATAGAATTCTTAAGCATCCTGTGTATGTTTGTTAGCAAAATCCATTTTGTCAATTTTTTGCAAAATGGCGACAAGTATTAAAATTCAATCACTTATAACTCAGTAGTGTTGAATTTTGTCAAAAAGGTCTCTATACATGAAATGTTGAGAAGCCTAAAGTTCATCTAAGTAAAATATAAAAAATATATATTTTTGCTTGAAAATAAGCGATGTATCAGTTCGATCGTACCCCCATACTAGCCATTTTGAGACTTTCGGAAGAGTTAACGCTCTTAACTGTTTGGTTTCGAAGGTAAAAATTTAAATTTTGAGTATCGCATAGAACTAACGTGCAGCCCCTATACGTTATGTTTAAAAAAAATATATAAATTTTTTTTTCAAAATGGCGGCTAATGTAAAAATTCAAAGTGTCATAACTTTGCTAAATGAAATCCTACTAAAAAATGTCTAATGCAAAAAGTGTTTGGAATTTTAATTTGCATATAAAAGCAATTTTTAATTATTTTTTTTTTGATAAAAACCGAGTCTTACCATATATTGACCGAGACCTCGAACGAGCTTTTATGCGACTCTGCATATAGTTAACGCTCGTTCGAGGTTTCTATTTAAGAAATCGACTTGAATTTTTAATACAAAATAGAGCTTTCGACTATACTTACGATACTATAAAAAAAAATTAAAAATTAAAAAATAAAAGTATTTTTTTTTCAAAACACGTTTAGTGTGATGAGTCGATCGACCCACCATACATACGCTCATAAGATTTTCAATATAGTTTAGGTCAGTGTGAGCTTATTTATACATATTTGAATTTTAATTTTTGTGACAGTATAGAATTCTTAAGCATCCTGTGTATGTTTGTTAGCAAAATCCATTTTGTCAATTTTTTGCAAAATGGCGACAAGTATTAAAATTCAATCACTTATAACTCAGTAGTGTTGAATTTTGTCAAAAAGGTCTCTATACATGAAATGTTGAGAAGCCTAAAGTTCATCTAAGTAAAATATAAAAAATATATATTTTTGCTTGAAAACAAGCGATGTATCAGTTCGATCGTACCCCCATACTAGCCATTTTGAGACTTTCGGAAGAGTTAACGCTCTTAACTGTTTGGTTTCGAAGGTAAAAATTTAAATTTTGAGTATCGCATAGAACTAACGTGCAGCCCCTATACGTTATGTTTAAAAAAAATATATAAAATTTTTTTTCAAAATGGCGGCTAATGTAAAAATTCAAAGTGTCATAACTTTGCTAAATGAAATCCTACTAAAAAATGTCTAATGCAAAAAGTGTTTGGAATTTTAATTTGCATATAAAAGCAATTTTTAATTATTTTTGTTTTGATAAAAACCGAGTCTTACCATATATTGACCGAGACCTCGAACGAGCTTTTATGCGACTCTGCATATAGTTAACGCTCGTACGAGGTTTCTATTTAAGAAATCGACTTGAATTTTTAATACAAAATAGAGCTTTCGACTATACTTACGATACTATAAAAAAAAATTAAAAATTAAAAAATAAAAGTATTTTTTTTTCAAAACACGTTTAGTGTGATGAGTCGATCGACCCACCATACATACGCTCATAAGATTTTCAATATAGTTTAGGTCAGTGTGAGCTTATTTATACATATTTGAATTTTAATTTTTGTGACAGTATAGAATTCTTAAGCATCCTGTGTATGTTTGTTAGCAAAATCCATTTTGTCAATTTTTTGCAAAATGGCGACAAGTATTAAAATTCAATCACTTATAACTCAGTAGTGTTGAATTTTGTCAAAAAGGTCTCTATACATGAAATGTTGAGAAGCCTAAAGTTCATCTAAGTAAAATATAAAAAATATATATTTTTGCTTGAAAACAAGCGATGTATCAGTTCGATCGTACCCCCATACTAGCCATTTTGAGACTTTCGGAAGAGTTAACGCTCTTAACTGTTTGGTTTCGAAGGTAAAAATTTAAATTTTGAGTATCGCATAGAACTAACGTGCAGCCCCTATACGTTATGTTTAAAAAAAATATATAAATTTTTTTTTCAAAATGGCGGCTAATGTAAAAATTCAAAGTGTCATAACTTTGCTAAATGAAATCCTACTAAAAATTGTCTAATGCAAAAAGTGTTTGGAATTTTAATTTGCATATAAAAGCAATTTTTAATTATTTTTTTTTTGATAAAAACCGAGTCTTACCATATATTGACCGAGACCTCGAACGAGCTTTTATGCGACTCTGCATATAGTTAACGCTCGTACGAGGTTTCTATTTAAGAAATCGACTTGAATTTTTAATACAAAATAGAGCTTTCGACTATACTTACGATACTATAAAAAAAAATTAAAAATTAAAAAATAAAAGTATTTTTTTTTCAAAACACGTTTAGTGTGATGAGTCGATCGACCCACCATACATACGTTCATAAGATTTTCAATATAGTTTAGGTCAGTGTGAGCTTATTTATACATATTTGAATTTTAATTTTTGTGACAGTATAGAATTCTTAAGCATCCTGTGTATGTTTGTTAGCAAAATCCATTTTGTCAATTTTTTGCAAAATGGCGACAAGTATTAAAATTCAATCACTTATAACTCAGTAGTGTTGAATTTTGTCAAAAAGGTCTCTATACATGAAATGTTGAGAAGCCTAAAGTTCATCTAAGTAAAATATAAAAAATATATATTTTTGCTTGAAAACAAGCGATGTATCAGTTCGATCGTACCCCCATACTAGCCATTTTGAGACTTTCGGAAGAGTTAACGCTCTTAACTGTTTGGTTTCGAAGGTAAAAATTTAAATTTTGAGTATCGCATAGAACTAACGTGCAGCCCCTATACGTTATGTTTAAAAAAAATATATAAAATTTTTTTTTCAAAATGGCAGCTAATGTAAAAATTCAAAGTGTCATAACTTTGCTAAATGAAATCCTACTAAAAAATGTCTAATGCAAAAAGTGTTTGGAATTTTAATTTGCATATAAAAGCAATTTTTAATTATTTTTTTTTTGATAAAAACCGAGTCTTACCATATATTGACCGAGACCTCGAACGAGCTTTTATGCGACTCTGCATATAGTTAACGCTTGTACGAGGTTTCTATTTAAGAAATCGACTTAAATTTTTAATACGAAATAGAGCTTTCGACTATACTTACGATACTATAAAAAAAAATTAAAAATTAAAAAATAAAAGTATTTTTTTTTCAAAACACGTTTAGTGTGATGAGTCGATCGACCCACCATACATACGCTCATAAGATTTTCAATATAGTTTAGGTCAGTGTGAGCTTATTTATACATATTTGAATTTTAATTTTTGTGACAGTATAGAATTCTTAAGCATCCTGTGTATGTTTGTTAGCAAAATCCATTTTGTCAATTTTTTGCAAAATGGCGACAAGTATTAAAATTCAATCACTTATAACTCAGTAGTGTTGAATTTTGTCAAAAAGGTCTCTATACATGAAATGTTAAGAAGCCTAAAGTTCATCTAAGTAAAATATAAAAAATATATATTTTTGCTTGAAAATAAGCGATGTATCAGTTCGATCGTACCCCCATACTAGCCATTTTGAGACTTTCGGAAGAGTTAACGCTCTTAACTGTTTGGTTTCGAAGGTAAAAATTTAAATTTTGAGTATCGCATAGAACTAACGTGCAGCCCCTATACGTTATGTTTAAAAAAAATATATAAAATTTTTTTTCAAAATGGCGGCTAATGTAAAAATTCAAAGTGTCATAACTTTGCTAAATGAAATCCTACTAAAAAATGTCTAATGCAAAAAGTGTTTGGAATTTTAATTTGCATATAAAAGCAATTTTTAATTATTTTTTTTTTGATAAAAACCGAGTCTTACTATATATTGACCGAGACCTCGAACGAGCTTTTATGCGACTCTGCATATAGTTAACGCTCGTACGAGGTTTCTATTTAAGAAATCGACTTGAATTTTTAATACAAAATAGAGCTTTCGACTATACTTACGATACTATAAAAAAAAATTAAAAATTAAAAAATAAAAGTATTTTTTTTTCAAAACACGTTTAGTGTGATGAGTCGATCGACCCACCATACATACGCTCATAAGATTTTCAATATAGTTTAGGTCAGTGTGAGCTTATTTATACATATTTGAATTTTAATTTTTGTGACAGTATAGAATTCTTAAGCATCCTGTGTATGTTTGTTAGCAAAATCCATTTTGTCAATTTTTTGCAAAATGGCGACAAGTATTAAAATTCAATCACTTATAACTCAGTAGTGTTGAATTTTGTCAAAAAGGTCTCTATACATGAAATGTTGAGAAGCCTAAAGTTCATCTAAGTAAAATATAAAAAATATATATTTTTGCTTGAAAACAAGCGATGTATCAGTTCGATCGTACCCCCATACTAGCCATTTTGAGACTTTCGGAAGAGTTAACGCTCTTAACTGTTTGGTTTCGAAGGTAAAAATTTAAATTTTGAGTATCGCATAGAACTAACGTGCAGCCCCTATACGTTATGTTTAAAAAAAATATATAAAATTTTTTTTCAAAATGGCGGCTAATGTAAAAATTCAAAGTGTCATAACTTTGCTAAATCAAATCCTACTAAAAAATGTCTAATGCAAAAAGTGTTTGGAATTTTAATTTGCATATAAAAGCAATTTTTAATTATTTTTTTTTTGATAAAAACCGAGTCTTACCATATATTGACCGAGACCTCGAACGAGCTTTTATGCGACTCTGCATATAGTTAACGCTCGTACGAGGTTTCTATTTAAGAAATCGACTTGAATTATTAATACAAAATAGAGCTTTCGACTATACTTACGATACTATAAAAAAAATTAAAAATTAAAAAATAAAAGTATTTTTTTTTCAAAACACGTTTAGTGTGATGAGTCGATCGACCCACCATACATACGCTCATAAGATTTTCAATATAGTTTAGGTCAGTGTGAGCTTATTTATACATATTTGAATTTTAATTTTTGTGACAGTATAGAATTCTTAAGCATCCTGTGTATGTTTGTTAGCAAAATCCATTTTGTCAATTTTTTGCAAAATGGCGACAAGTATTAAAATTCAATCACTTATAACTCAGTAGTGTTGAATTTTGTCAAAAAGGTCTCTATACATGAAATGTTGAGAAGCCTAAAGTTCATCTAAGTAAAATATAAAAAATATATATTTTTGCTTGAAAACAAGCGATGTATCAGTTCGATCGTACCCCCATACTAGCCATTTTGAGACTTTCGGAAGAGTTAACGCTCTTAACTGTTTGGTTTCGAAGGTAAAAATTTAAATTTTGAGTATCGCATAGAACTAACGTGCAGCCCCTATACGTTATGTTTAAAAAAAATATATAAAATTTTTTTTTTAAAATGGCGGCTAATGTAAAAATTCAAAGTGTCATAACTTTGCTAAATTATATCCTACTAAAAAATGTCTTATGCAAAAAGTGTTTGGAATTTTAATTTGCATATAAAAGCAATTTTTAATTATTTTTTTTTTGATAAAAACCGAGTCTTACCATATATTGACCGAGACCTCGAACGAGCTTTTATGCGACTCTGCATATAGTTAACGCTCGTACGAGGTTTCTATTTAAGAAATCGACTTGAATTTTTAATACAAAATAGAGCTTTCGACTATACTTACGATACTATAAAAAAAAATTAAAAATTAAAAAATAAAAGTATTTTTTTTTCAAAACACGTTTAGTGTGATGAGTCGATCGACCCACCATACATACGCTCATAAGATTTTCAATATAGTTTAGGTCAGTGTGAGCTTATTTATACATATTTGAATTTTAATTTTTGTGACAGTATAGAATTCTTAAGCATCCTGTGTATGTTTGTTAGCAAAATCCATTTTGTCAATTTTTTGCAAAATGGCGACAAGTATTAAAATTCAATCACTTATAACTCAGTAGTGTTGAATTTTGTCAAAAAGGTCTCTATACATGAAATGTTGAGAAGCCTAAAGTTCATCTAAGTAAAATATAAAAAATATATATTTTTGCTTGAAAACAAGCGATGTATCAGTTCGATCGTACCCCCATACTAGCCATTTTGAGACTTTCGGAAGAGTTAACGCTCTTAACTGTTTGGTTTCGAAGGTAAAAATTTAAATTTTGAGTATCGCATAGAACTAACGTGCAGCCCCTATACGTTATGTTTAAAAAAAATATATAAAATTTTTTTTTCAAAATGGCAGCTAATGTAAAAATTCAAAGTGTCATAACTTTGCTAAATGAAATCCTACTTAAAAATGTCTAATGCAAAAAGTGTTTGGAATTTTAATTTGCATATAAAAGCAATTTTTAATTATTTTTTTTTTGATAAAAACCGAGTCTTACCATATATTGACCGAGACCTCGAACGAGCTTTTATGCGACTCTGCATATAGTTAACGCTCGTACGAGGTTTCTATTTAAGAAATCGACTTGAATTTTTAATACGAAATAGAGTTTTCGACTATACTTACGATACTATAAAAAAAAATTAAAAATTAAAAAATAAAAGTATTTTTTTTTCAAAACACGTTTAGTGTGATGAGTCGATCGACCCACCATACATACGCTCATAAGATTTTCAATATAGTTTAGGTCAGTGTGAGCTTATTTATACATATTTGAATTTTAATTTTTGTGACAGTATAGAATTCTTAAGCATCCTGTGTATGTTTGTTAGCAAAATCCATTTTGTCAATTTTTTGCAAAATGGCGACAAGTATTAAAATTCAATCACTTATAACTCAGTAGTGTTGAATTTTGTCAAAAAGGTCTCTATACATGAAATGTTGAGAAGCCTAAAGTTCATCTAAGTAAAATATAAAAAATATATATTTTTGCTTGAAAATAAGCGATGTATCAGTTCGATCGTACCCCCATACTAGCCATTTTGAGACTTTCGGAAGAGTTAACGCTCTTAACTGTTTGGTTTCGAAGGTAAAAATTTAAATTTTGAGTATCGCATAGAACTAACGTGCAGCCCCTATACGTTATGTTTAAAAAAAATATATAAAATTTTTTTTCAAAATGGCGGCTAATGTAAAAATTCAAAGTGTCATAACTTTGCTAAATAAAATCCTACTAAAAAATGTCTAATGCAAAAAGTGTTTGGAATTTTAATTTGCATATAAAAGCAATTTTTAATTATTTTTTTTTTGATAAAAACCGAGTCTTACCATATATTGACCGAGACCTCGAACGAGCTTTTATGCGACTCTGCATATAGTTAACGCTCGTACGAGGTTTCTATTTAAGAAATCGACTTGAATTTTTAATACAAAATAGAGCTTTCGACTATACTTACGATACTATAAAAAAAAATTAAAAATTAAAAAATAAAAGTATTTTTTTTTCAAAACACGTTTAGTGTGATGAGTCGATCGACCCACCATACATACGCTCATAAGATTTTCAATATAGTTTAGGTCAGTGTGAGCTTATTTATACATATTTGAATTTTAATTTTTGTGACAGTATAGAATTCTTAAGCATCCTGTGTATGTTTGTTAGCAAAATCCATTTTGTCAATTTTTTGCAAAATGGCGACAAGTATTAAAATTCAATCACTTATAACTCAGTAGTGTTGAATTTTGTCAAAAAGGTCTCTATACATGAAATGTTGAGAAGCCTAAAGTTCATCTAAGTAAAATATAAAAAATATATATTTTTGCTTGAAAACAAGCGATGTATCAGTTCGATCGTACCCCCATACTAGCCATTTTGAGACTTTCGGAAGAGTTAACGCTCTTAACTGTTTGGTTTCGAAGGTAAAAATTTAAATTTTGAGTATCGCATAGAACTAACGTGCAGCCCCTATACGTTATGTTTAAAAAAAATATATAAAATTTTTTTTCAAAATGGCGGCTAATGTAAAAATTCAAAGTGTCATAACTTTGCTAAATGAAATCCTACTAAAAAATGTCTAATGCAAAAAGTGTTTGGAATTTTAATTTGCATATAAAAGCAATTTTTAATTATTTTTTTTTTGATAAAAACCGAGTCTTACCATATATTGACCGAGACCTCGAACGAGCTTTTATGCGACTCTGCATATAGTTAACGCTCGTACGAGGTTTCTATTTAAGAAATCGACTTAAATTTTTAATACAAAATAGAGCTTTCGACTATACTTACGATACTATAAAAAAAATTAAAAATTAAAAAATAAAAGTATTTTTTTTTCAAAACACGTTTAGTGTGATGAGTCGATCGACCCACCATACATACGCTCATAAGATTTTCAATATAGTTTAGGTCAGTGTGAGCTTATTTATACATATTTGAATTTTAATTTTTGTGACAGTATAGAATTCTTAAGCATCCTGTGTATGTTTGTTAGCAAAATCCATTTTGTCAATTTTTTGCAAAATGGCGACAAGTATTAAAATTCAATCACTTATAACTCAGTAGTGTTGAATTTTGTCAAAAAGGTCTCTATACATGAAATGTTGAGAAGCCTAAAGTTCATCTAAGTAAAATATAAAAAATATATATTTTTGCTTGAAAACAAGCGATGTATCAGTTCGATCGTACCCCCATACTAGCCATTTTGAGACTTTCGGAAGAGTTAACGCTCTTAACTGTTTGGTTTCGAAGGTAAAAATTTAAATTTTGAGTATCGCATAGAACTAACGTGCAGCCCCTATACGTTATGTTTAAAAAAAATATATAAATTTTTTTTTCAAAATGGCGGCTAATGTAAAAATTCAAAGTGTCATAACTTTGCTAAATGAAATCCTACTAAAAAATGTCTTATGCAAAAAGTGTTTGGAATTTTAATTTGCATATAAAAGCAATTTTTAATTATTTTTTTTTTGATAAAAACCGAGTCTTACCATATATTGACCGAGACCTCGAACGAGCTTTTATGCGACTCTGCATATAGTTAACGCTCGTACGAGGTTTCTATTTACGAAATCGACTTGAATTTTTAATACAAAATAGAGCTTTCGACTATACTTACGATACTATAAAAAAAAATTAAAAATTAAAAAATAAAAGTATTTTTTTTTCAAAACACGTTTAGTGTGATGAGTCGATCGACCCACCATACATACGCTCATAAGATTTTCAATATAGTTTAGGTCAGTGTGAGCTTATTTATACATATTTGAATTTTAATTTTTGTGACAGTATAGAATTCTTAAGCATCCTGTGTATGTTTGTTAGCAAAATCCATTTTGTCAATTTTTTGCAAAATGGCGACAAGTATTAAAATTCAATCACTTATAACTCAGTAGTGTTGAATTTTGTCAAAAAGGTCTCTATACATGAAATGTTGAGAAGCCTAAAGTTCATCTAAGTAAAATATAAAAAATATATATTTTTGCTTGAAAACAAGCGATGTATCAGTTCGATCGTACCCCCATACTAGCCATTTTGAGACTTTCGGAAGAGTTAACGCTCTTAACTGTTTGGTTTCGAAGGTAAAAATTTAAATTTTGAGTATCGCATAGAACTAACGTGCAGCCCCTATACGTTATGTTTAAAAAAAATATATAAAATTTTTTTTTCAAAATGGCAGCTAATGTAAAAATTCAAAGTGTCATAACTTTGCTAAATAAAATCCTACTAAAAAATGTCTAATGCAAAAAGTGTTTGGAATTTTAATTTGCATATAAAAGCAATTTTTAATTATTTTTTTTTTGATAAAAACCGAGTCTTACCATATATTGACCGAGACCTCGAACGAGCTTTTATGCGACTCTGCATATAGTTAACGCTCGTACGAGGTTTCTATTTAAGAAATCGACTTGAATTTTTAATACGAAATAGAGTTTTCGACTATACTTACGATACTATAAAAAAAAATTAAAAATTAAAAAATAAAAGTATTTTTTTTTCAAAACACGTTTAGTGTGATGAGTCGATCGACCCACCATACATACGCTCATAAGATTTTCAATATAGTTTAGGTCAGTGTGAGCTTATTTATACATATTTGAATTTTAATTTTTGTGACAGTATAGAATTCTTAAGCATCCTGTGTATGTTTGTTAGCAAAATCCATTTTGTCAATTTTTTGCAAAATGGCGACAAGTATTAAAATTCAATCACTTATAACTCAGTAGTGTTGAATTTTGTCAAAAAGGTCTCTATACATGAAATGTTGAGAAGCCTAAAGTTCATCTAAGTAAAATATAAAAAATATATATTTTTGCTTGAAAATAAGCGATGTATCAGTTCGATCGTACCCCCATACTAGCCATTTTGAGACTTTCGGAAGAGTTAACGCTCTTAACTGTTTGGTTTCGAAGGTAAAAATTTAAATTTTGAGTATCGCATAGAACTAACGTGCAGCCCCTATACGTTATGTTTAAAAAAAATATATAAAATTTTTTTTCAAAATGGCGGCTAATGTAAAAATTCAAAGTGTCATAACTTTGCTAAATGAAATCCTACTAAAAAATGTCTAATGCAAAAAGTGTTTGGAATTTTAATTTGCATATAAAAGCAATTTTTAATTATTTTTTTTTTGATAAAAACCGAGTCTTACCATATATTGACCGAGACCTCGAACGAGCTTTTATGCGACTCTGCATATAGTTAACGCTCGTACGAGGTTTCTATTTAAGAAATCGACTTGAATTTTTAATACAAAATAGAGCTTTCGACTATACTTACGATACTATAAAAAAAAATTAAAAATTAAAAAATAAAAGTATTTTTTTTTCAAAACACGTTTAGTGTGATGAGTCGATCGACCCACCATACATACGCTCATAAGATTTTCAATATAGTTTAGGTCAGTGTGAGCTTATTTATACATATTTGAATTTTAATTTTTGTGACAGTATAGAATTCTTAAGCATCCTGTGTATGTTTGTTAGCAAAATCCATTTTGTCAATTTTTTGCAAAATGGCGACAAGTATTAAAATTCAATCACTTATAACTCAGTAGTGTTGAATTTTGTCAAAAAGGTCTCTATACATGAAATGTTGAGAAGCCTAAAGTTCATCTAAGTAAAATATAAAAAATATATATTTTTGCTTGAAAACAAGCGATGTATCAGTTCGATCGTACCCCCATACTAGCCATTTTGAGACTTTCGGAAGAGTTAACGCTCTTAACTGTTTGGTTTCGAAGGTAAAAATTTAAATTTTGAGTATCGCATAGAACTAACGTGCAGCCCCTATACGTTATGTTTAAAAAAAATATATAAAATTTTTTTTCAAAATGGCGGCTAATGTAAAAATTCAAAGTGTCATAACTTTGCTAAATGAAATCCTACTAAAAAATGTCTAATGCAAAAAGTGTTTGGAATTTTAATTTTCATATAAAAGCAATTTTTAATTATTTTTTTTTTGATAAAAACCGAGTCTTACCATATATTGACCGAGACCTCGAACGAGCTTTTATGCGACTCTGCATATAGTTAACGCTCGTACGAGGTTTCTATTTAAGAAATCGACTTAAATTTTTAATACAAAATAGAGCTTTCGACTATACTTACGATACTATAAAAAAAATTAAAAATTAAAAAATAAAAGTATTTTTTTTTCAAAACACGTTTAGTGTGATGAGTCGATCGACCCACCATACATACGCTCATAAGATTTTCAATATAGTTTAGGTCAGTGTGAGCTTATTTATACATATTTGAATTTTAATTTTTGTGACAGTATAGAATTCTTAAGCATCCTGTGTATGTTTGTTAGCAAAATCCATTTTGTCAATTTTTTGCAAAATGGCGACAAGTATTAAAATTCAATCACTTATAACTCAGTAGTGTTGAATTTTGTCAAAAAGGTCTCTATACATGAAATGTTGAGAAGCCTAAAGTTCATCTAAGTAAAATATAAAAAATATATATTTTTGCTTGAAAACAAGCGATGTATCAGTTCGATCGTACCCCCATACTAGCCATTTTGAGACTTTCGGAAGAGTTAACGCTCTTAACTGTTTGGTTTCGAAGGTAAAAATTTAAATTTTGAGTATCGCATAGAACTAACGTGCAGCCCCTATACGTTATGTTTAAAAAAAATATATAAAATTTTTTTTCAAAATGGCGGCTAATGTAAAAATTCAAAGTGTCATAACTTTGCTAAATGAAATCCTACTAAAAAATGTCTTATGCAAAAAGTGTTTGGAATTTTAATTTGCATATAAAAGCAATTTTTAATTATTTTTTTTTTGATAAAAACCGAGTCTTACCATATATTGACCGAGACCTCGAACGAGCTTTTATGCGACTCTGCATATAGTTAACGCTCGTACGAGGTTTCTATTTACGAAATCGACTTGAATTTTTAATACAAAATAGAGCTTTCGACTATACTTACGATACTATAAAAAAAAATTAAAAATTAAAAAATAAAAGTATTTTTTTTTCAAAACACGTTTAGTGTGATGAGTCGATCGACCCACCATACATACGCTCATAAGATTTTCAATATAGTTTAGGTCAGTGTGAGCTTATTTATACATATTTGAATTTTAATTTTTGTGACAGTATAGAATTCTTAAGCATCCTGTGTATGTTTGTTAGCAAAATCCATTTTGTCAATTTTTTGCAAAATGGCGACAAGTATTAAAATTCAATCACTTATAACTCAGTAGTGTTGAATTTTGTCAAAAAGGTCTCTATACATGAAATGTTGAGAAGCCTAAAGTTCATCTAAGTAAAATATAAAAAATATATATTTTTGCTTGAAAATAAGCGATGTATCAGTTCGATCGTACCCCCATACTAGCCATTTTGAGACTTTCGGAAGAGTTAACGCTCTTAACTGTTTGGTTTCGAAGGTAAAAATTTTAATTTTGAGTATCGCATAGAACTAACGTGCAGCCCCTATACGTTATGTTTAAAAAAAATATATAAATTTTTTTTTCAAAATGGCGGCTAATGTAAAAATTCAAAGTGAAAAAAAATTAAAAATTAAAAAATAAAAGTATTTTTTTTTCAAAACACGTTTAGTGTGATGAGTCGATCGACCCACCATACATACGCTCATAAGATTTTCAATATAGTTTAGGTCAGTGTGAGCTTATTTATACATATTTGAATTTTAATTTTTGTGACAGTATAGAATTCTTAAGCATCCTGTGTATGTTTGTTAGCAAAATCCATTTTGTCAATTTTTTGCAAAATGGCGACAAGTATTAAAATTCAATCACTTATAACTCAGTAGTGTTGAATTTTGTCAAAAAGGTCTCTATACATGAAATGTTGAGAAGCCTAAAGTTCATCTAAGTAAAATATAAAAAATATATATTTTTGCTTGAAAACAAGCGATGTATCAGTTCGATCGTACCCCCATACTAGCCATTTTGAGACTTTCGGAAGAGTTAACGCTCTTAACTGTTTGGTTTCGAAGGTAAAAATTTAAATTTTGAGTATCGCATAGAACTAACGTGCAGCCCCTATACGTTATGTTTAAAAAAAATATATAAATTTTTTTTTCAAAATGGCGGCTAATGTAAAAATTCAAAGTGTCATAACTTTGCTAAATGAAATCCTACTAAAAAATGTCTTATGCAAAAAGTGTTTGGAATTTTAATTTGCATATAAAAGCAATTTTTAATTATTTTTTTTTTGATAAAAACCGAGTCTTACCATATATTGACCGAGACCTCGAACGAGCTTTTATGCGACTCTGCATATAGTTAACGCTCGTACGAGGTTTCTATTTACGAAATCGACTTGAATTTTTAATACAAAATAGAGCTTTCGACTATACTTACGATACTATAAAAAAAAATTAAAAATTAAAAAATAAAAGTATTTTTTTTTCAAAACACGTTTAGTGTGATGAGTCGATCGACCCACCATACATACGCTCATAAGATTTTCAATATAGTTTAGGTCAGTGTGAGCTTATTTATACATATTTGAATTTTAATTTTTGTGACAGTATAGAATTCTTAAGCATCCTGTGTATGTTTGTTAGCAAAATCCATTTTGTCAATTTTTTGCAAAATGGCGACAAGTATTAAAATTCAATCACTTATAACTCAGTAGTGTTGAATTTTGTCAAAAAGGTCTCTATACATGAAATGTTGAGAAGCCTAAAGTTCATCTAAGTAAAATATAAAAAATATATATTTTTGCTTGAAAACAAGCGATGTATCAGTTCGATCGTACCCCCATACTAGCCATTTTGAGACTTTCGGAAGAGTTAACGCTCTTAACTGTTTGGTTTCGAAGGTAAAAATTTAAATTTTGAGTATCGCATAGAACTAACGTGCAGCCCCTATACGTTATGTTTAAAAAAAATATATAAAATTTTTTTTTCAAAATGGCAGCTAATGTAAAAATTCAAAGTGTCATAACTTTGCTAAATAAAATCCTACTAAAAAATGTCTAATGCAAAAAGTGTTTGGAATTTTAATTTGCATATAAAAGCAATTTTTAATTATTTTTTTTTTGATAAAAACCGAGTCTTACCATATATTGACCGAGACCTCGAACGAGCTTTTATGCGACTCTGCATATAGTTAACGCTCGTACGAGGTTTCTATTTAAGAAATCGACTTGAATTTTTAATACGAAATAGAGTTTTCGACTATACTTACGATACTATAAAAAAAAATTAAAAATTAAAAAATAAAAGTATTTTTTTTTCAAAACACGTTTAGTGTGATGAGTCGATCGACCCACCATACATACGCTCATAAGATTTTCAATATAGTTTAGGTCAGTGTGAGCTTATTTATACATATTTGAATTTTAATTTTTGTGACAGTATAGAATTCTTAAGCATCCTGTGTATGTTTGTTAGCAAAATCCATTTTGTCAATTTTTTGCAAAATGGCGACAAGTATTAAAATTCAATCACTTATAACTCAGTAGTGTTGAATTTTGTCAAAAAGGTCTCTATACATGAAATGTTGAGAAGCCTAAAGTTCATCTAAGTAAAATATAAAAAATATATATTTTTGCTTGAAAATAAGCGATGTATCAGTTCGATCGTACCCCCATACTAGCCATTTTGAGACTTTCGGAAGAGTTAACGCTCTTAACTGTTTGGTTTCGAAGGTAAAAATTTAAATTTTGAGTATCGCATAGAACTAACGTGCAGCCCCTATACGTTATGTTTAAAAAAAATATATAAAATTTTTTTTCAAAATGGCGGCTAATGTAAAAATTCAAAGTGTCATAACTTTGCTAAATGAAATCCTACTAAAAAATGTCTAATGCAAAAAGTGTTTGGAATTTTAATTTGCATATAAAAGCAATTTTTAATTATTTTTTTTTTGATAAAAACCGAGTCTTACCATATATTGACCGAGACCTCGAACGAGCTTTTATGCGACTCTGCATATAGTTAACGCTCGTACGAGGTTTCTATTTAAGAAATCGACTTGAATTTTTAATACAAAATAGAGCTTTCGACTATACTTACGATACTATAAAAAAAAATTAAAAATTAAAAAATAAAAGTATTTTTTTTTCAAAACACGTTTAGTGTGATGAGTCGATCGACCCACCATACATACGCTCATAAGATTTTCAATATAGTTTAGGTCAGTGTGAGCTTATTTATACATATTTGAATTTTAATTTTTGTGACAGTATAGAATTCTTAAGCATCCTGTGTATGTTTGTTAGCAAAATCCATTTTGTCAATTTTTTGCAAAATGGCGACAAGTATTAAAATTCAATCACTTATAACTCAGTAGTGTTGAATTTTGTCAAAAAGGTCTCTATACATGAAATGTTGAGAAGCCTAAAGTTCATCTAAGTAAAATATAAAAAATATATATTTTTGCTTGAAAACAAGCGATGTATCAGTTCGATCGTACCCCCATACTAGCCATTTTGAGACTTTCGGAAGAGTTAACGCTCTTAACTGTTTGGTTTCGAAGGTAAAAATTTAAATTTTGAGTATCGCATAGAACTAACGTGCAGCCCCTATACGTTATGTTTAAAAAAAATATATAAAATTTTTTTTCAAAATGGCGGCTAATGTAAAAATTCAAAGTGTCATAACTTTGCTAAATGAAATCCTACTAAAAAATGTCTAATGCAAAAAGTGTTTGGAATTTTAATTTTCATATAAAAGCAATTTTTAATTATTTTTTTTTTGATAAAAACCGAGTCTTACCATATATTGACCGAGACCTCGAACGAGCTTTTATGCGACTCTGCATATAGTTAACGCTCGTACGAGGTTTCTATTTAAGAAATCGACTTAAATTTTTAATACAAAATAGAGCTTTCGACTATACTTACGATACTATAAAAAAAATTAAAAATTAAAAAATAAAAGTATTTTTTTTTCAAAACACGTTTAGTGTGATGAGTCGATCGACCCACCATACATACGCTCATAAGATTTTCAATATAGTTTAGGTCAGTGTGAGCTTATTTATACATATTTGAATTTTAATTTTTGTGACAGTATAGAATTCTTAAGCATCCTGTGTATGTTTGTTAGCAAAATCCATTTTGTCAATTTTTTGCAAAATGGCGACAAGTATTAAAATTCAATCACTTATAACTCAGTAGTGTTGAATTTTGTCAAAAAGGTCTCTATACATGAAATGTTGAGAAGCCTAAAGTTCATCTAAGTAAAATATAAAAAATATATATTTTTGCTTGAAAACAAGCGATGTATCAGTTCGATCGTACCCCCATACTAGCCATTTTGAGACTTTCGGAAGAGTTAACGCTCTTAACTGTTTGGTTTCGAAGGTAAAAATTTAAATTTTGAGTATCGCATAGAACTAACGTGCAGCCCCTATACGTTATGTTTAAAAAAAATATATAAAATTTTTTTTCAAAATGGCGGCTAATGTAAAAATTCAAAGTGTCATAACTTTGCTAAATGAAATCCTACTAAAAAATGTCTTATGCAAAAAGTGTTTGGAATTTTAATTTGCATATAAAAGCAATTTTTAATTATTTTTTTTTTGATAAAAACCGAGTCTTACCATATATTGACCGAGACCTCGAACGAGCTTTTATGCGACTCTGCATATAGTTAACGCTCGTACGAGGTTTCTATTTACGAAATCGACTTGAATTTTTAATACAAAATAGAGCTTTCGACTATACTTACGATACTATAAAAAAAAATTAAAAATTAAAAAATAAAAGTATTTTTTTTTCAAAACACGTTTAGTGTGATGAGTCGATCGACCCACCATACATACGCTCATAAGATTTTCAATATAGTTTAGGTCAGTGTGAGCTTATTTATACATATTTGAATTTTAATTTTTGTGACAGTATAGAATTCTTAAGCATCCTGTGTATGTTTGTTAGCAAAATCCATTTTGTCAATTTTTTGCAAAATGGCGACAAGTATTAAAATTCAATCACTTATAACTCAGTAGTGTTGAATTTTGTCAAAAAGGTCTCTATACATGAAATGTTGAAAAGCCTAAAGTTCATCTAAGTAAAATATAAAAAATATATATTTTTGCTTGAAAATAAGCGATGTATCAGTTCGATCGTACCCCCATACTAGCCTGTTTGAGACTTTCGGAAGAGTTAACGCTCTTAACTGTTTGGTTTCGAAGGTAAAAATTTAAATTTTGAGTATCGCATAGAACTAACGTGCAGCCCCTATACGTTATGTTTAAAAAAAATATATAAAATTTTTTTTCAAAATGGCGGCTAATGTAAAAATTCAAAGTGTCATAACTTTGCTAAATGAAATCCTACTAAAAAATGTCTAATGCAAAAAGTGTTTGGAATTTTAATTTGCATATAAAAGCAATTTTTAATTATTTTTTTTTTGATAAAAACCGAGTCTTACCATATATTGACCGAGACCTCGAACGAGCTTTTATGCGACTCTGCATATAGTTAACGCTCGTACGAGGTTTCTATTTAAGAAATCGACTTGAATTTTTAATACAAAATAGAGCTTTCGACTATACTTACGATACTATAAAAAAAAATTAAAAATTAAAAAATAAAAGTATTTTTTTTTCAAAACACGTTTAGTGTGATGAGTCGATCGACCCACCATACATACGCTCATAAGATTTTCAATATAGTTTAGGTCAGTGTGAGCTTATTTATACATATTTGAATTTTAATTTTTGTGACAGTATAGAATTCTTAAGCATCCTGTGTATGTTTGTTAGCAAAATCCATTTTGTCAATTTTTTGCAAAATGGCGACAAGTATTAAAATTCAATCACTTATAACTCAGTAGTGTTGAATTTTGTCAAAAAGGTCTCTATACATGAAATGTTGAGAAGCCTAAAGTTCATCTAAGTAAAATATAAAAAATATATATTTTTGCTTGAAAATAAGCGATGTATCAGTTCGATCGTACCCCCATACTAGCCATTTTGAGACTTTCGGAAGAGTTAACGCTCTTAACTGTTTGGTTTCGAAGGTAAAAATTTTAATTTTGAGTATCGCATAGAACTAACGTGCAGCCCCTATACGTTATGTTTAAAAAAAATATATAAATTTTTTTTTCAAAATGGCGGCTAATGTAAAAATTCAAAGTGAAAAAAAATTAAAAATTAAAAAATAAAAGTATTTTTTTTTCAAAACACGTTTAGTGTGATGAGTCGATCGACCCACCATACATACGCTCATAAGATTTTCAATATAGTTTAGGTCAGTGTGAGCTTATTTATACATATTTGAATTTTAATTTTTGTGACAGTATAGAATTCTTAAGCATCCTGTGTATGTTTGTTAGCAAAATCCATTTTGTCAATTTTTTGCAAAATGGCGACAAGTATTAAAATTCAATCACTTATAACTCAGTAGTGTTGAATTTTGTCAAAAAGGTCTCTATACATGAAATGTTGAGAAGCCTAAAGTTCATCTAAGTAAAATATAAAAAAAATATATTTTTGCTTGAAAACAAGCGATGTATCAGTTCGATCGTACCCCCATACTAGCCATTTTGAGACTTTCGGAAGAGTTAACGCTCTTAACTGTTTGGTTTCTAAGGTAAAAATTTAAATTTTGAGTATCGCATAGAACTAACGTGCAGCCCCTATACGTTATGTTTAAAAAAAATATATAAAATTTTTTTTCAAAATGGCGGCTAATGTAAAAATTCAAAGTGTCATAACTTTGCTAAATGAAATCCTACTAAAAAATGTCTAATGCAAAAAGTGTTTGGAATTTTAATTTGCATATAAAAGCAATTTTTAATTATTTTTTTTTTGATAAAAACCGAGTCTTACCATATATTGACCGAGACCTCGAACGAGCTTTTATGCGACTCTGCATATAGTTAACGCTCGTACGAGGTTTCTATTTAAGAAATCGACTTAAATTTTTAATACAAAATAGAGCTTTCGACTATACTTACGATACCATAAAAAAAATTAAAAATTAAAAAATAAAAGTATTTTTTTTTCAAAACACGTTTAGTGTGATGAGTCGATCGACCCACCATACATACGCTCATAAGATTTTCAATATAGTTTAGGTCAGTGTGAGCTTATTTATACATATTTGAATTTTAATTTTTGTGACAGTATAGAATTCTTAAGCATCCTGTGTATGTTTGTTAGCAAAATCCATTTTGTCAATTTTTTGCAAAATGGCGACAAGTATTAAAATTCAATCACTTATAACTCAGTAGTGTTGAATTTTGTCAAAAAGGTCTCTATACATGAAATGTTGAGAAGCCTAAAGTTCATCTAAGTAAAATATAAAAAATATATATTTTTGCTTGAAAACAAGCGATGTATCAGTTCGATCGTACCCCCATACTAGCCATTTTGAGACTTTCGGAAGAGTTAACGCTCTTAACTGTTTGGTTTCGAAGGTAAAAATTTAAATTTTGAGTATCGCATAGAACTAACGTGCAGCCCCTATACGTTATGTTTAAAAAAAATATATAAATTTTTTTTTCAAAATGGCGGCTAATGTAAAAATTCAAAGTGTCATAACTTTGCTAAATGAAATCCTACTAAAAAATGTCTTATGCAAAAAGTGTTTGGAATTTTAATTTGCATATAAAAGCAATTTTTAATTATTTTTTTTTTGATAAAAACCGAGTCTTACCATATATTGACCGAGACCTCGAACGAGCTTTTATGCGACTCTGCATATAGTTAACGCTCGTACGAGGTTTCTATTTAAGAAATCGACTTGAATTTTTAATACAAAATAGAGCTTTCGACTATACTTACGATACTATAAAAAAAAATTAAAAATTAAAAAATAAAAGTATTTTTTTTTCAAAACACGTTTAGTGTGATGAGTCGATCGACCCACCATACATACGCTCATAAGATTTTCAATATAGTTTAGGTCAGTGTGAGCTTATTTATACATATTTGAATTTTAATTTTTGTGACAGTATAGAATTCTTAAGCATCCTGTGTATGTTTGTTAGCAAAATCCATTTTGTCAATTTTTTGCAAAATGGCGACAAGTATTAAAATTCAATCACTTATAACTCAGTAGTGTTGAATTTTGTCAAAAAGGTCTCTATACATGAAATGTTGAGAAGCCTAAAGTTCATCTAAGTAAAATATAAAAAATATATATTTTTGCTTGAAAACAAGCGATGTATCAGTTCGATCGTACCCCCATACTAGCCATTTTGAGACTTTCGGAAGAGTTAACGCTCTTAACTGTTTGGTTTCGAAGGTAAAAATTTAAATTTTGAGTATCGCATAGAACTAACGTGCAGCCCCTATACGTTATGTTTAAAAAAAATATATAAAATTTTTTTTCAAAATGGCGGCTAATGTAAAAATTCAAAGTGTCATAACTTTGCTAAATGAAATCCTACTAAAAAATGTCTAATGCAAAAAGTGTTTGGAATTTTAATTTGCATATAAAAGCAATTTTTAATTATTTTTTTTTTGATAAAAACCGAGTCTTACCATATATTGACCGAGACCTCGAACGAGCTTTTATGCGACTCTGCATATAGTTAACGCTCGTACGAGGTTTCTATTTAAGAAATCGACTTAAATTTTTAATACAAAATAGAGCTTTCGACTATACTTACGATACTATAAAAAAAATTAAAAATTAAAAAATAAAAGTATTTTTTTTTCAAAACACGTTTAGTGTGATGAGTCGATCGACCCACCATACATACGCTCATAAGATTTTGAATATAGTTTAGGTCAGTGTGAGCTTATTTATACATATTTGAATTTTAATTTTTGTGACAGTATAGAATTCTTAAGCATCCTGTGTATGTTTGTTAGCAAAATCCATTTTGTCAATTTTTTGCAAAATGGCGACAAGTATTAAAATTCAATCACTTATAACTCAGTAGTGTTGAATTTTGTCAAAAAGGTCTCTATACATGAAATGTTGAGAAGCCTAAAGTTCATCTAAGTAAAATATAAAAAATATATATTTTTGCTTGAAAACAAGCGATGTATCAGTTCGATCGTACCCCCATACTAGCCATTTTGAGACTTTCGGAAGAGTTAACGCTCTTAACTGTTTGGTTTCGAAGGTAAAAATTTAAATTTTGAGTATCGCATAGAACTAACGTGCAGCCCCTATACGTTATGTTTAAAAAAAATATATAAAATTTTTTTTCAAAATGGCGGCTAATGTAAAAATTCAAAGTGTCATAACTTTGCTAAATGAAATCCTACTAAAAAATGTCTAATGCAAAAAGTGTTTGGAATTTTAATTTGCATATAAAAGCAATTTTTAATTATTTTTTTTTTGATAAAAACCGAGTCTTACCATATATTGACCGAGACCTCGAACGAGCTTTTATGCGACTCTGCATATAGTTAACGCTCGTACGAGGTTTCTATTTAAGAAATCGACTTGAATTTTTAATACAAAATAGAGCTTTCGACTATACTTACGATACTATAAAAAAAAATTAAAAATTAAAAAATAAAAGTATTTTTTTTTCAAAACACGTTTAGTGTGATGAGTCGATCGACCCACCATACATACGCTCATAAGATTTTCAATATAGTTTAGGTCAGTGTGAGCTTATTTATACATATTTGAATTTTAATTTTTGTGACAGTATAGAATTCTTAAGCATCCTGTGTATGTTTGTTAGCAAAATCCATTTTGTCAATTTTTTGCAAAATGGCGACAAGTATTAAAATTCAATCACTTATAACTCAGTAGTGTTGAATTTTGTCAAAAAGGTCTCTATACATGAAATGTTGAGAAGCCTAAAGTTCATCTAAGTAAAATATAAAAAATATATATTTTTGCTTGAAAACAAGCGATGTATCAGTTCGATCGTACCCCCATACTAGCCATTTTGAGACTTTCGGAAGAGTTAACGCTCTTAACTGTTTGGTTTCGAAGGTAAAAATTTAAATTTTGAGTATCGCATAGAACTAACGTGCAGCCCCTATACGTTATGTTTAAAAAAAATATATAAAATTTTTTTTCAAAATGGCGGCTAATGTAAAAATTCAAAGTGTCATAACTTTGCTAAATGAAATCCTACTAAAAAATGTCTAATGCAAAAAGTGTTTGGAATTTTAATTTTCATATAAAAGCAATTTTTAATTATTTTTTTTTTGATAAAAACCGAGTCTTACCATATATTGACCGAGACCTCGAACGAGCTTTTATGCGACTCTGCATATAGTTAACGCTCGTACGAGGTTTCTATTTAAGAAATCGACTTAAATTTTTAATACAAAATAGAGCTTTCGACTATACTTACGATACTATAAAAAAAATTAAAAATTAAAAAATAAAAGTATTTTTTTTTCAAAACACGTTTAGTGTGATGAGTCGATCGACCCACCATACATACGCTCATAAGATTTTCAATATAGTTTAGGTCAGTGTGAGCTTATTTATACATATTTGAATTTTAATTTTTGTGACAGTATAGAATTCTTAAGCATCCTGTGTATGTTTGTTAGCAAAATCCATTTTGTCAATTTTTTGCAAAATGGCGACAAGTATTAAAATTCAATCACTTATAACTCAGTAGTGTTGAATTTTGTCAAAAAGGTCTCTATACATGAAATGTTGAGAAGCCTAAAGTTCATCTAAGTAAAATATAAAAAATATATATTTTTGCTTGAAAACAAGCGATGTATCAGTTCGATCGTACCCCCATACTAGCCATTTTGAGACTTTCGGAAGAGTTAACGCTCTTAACTGTTTGGTTTCGAAGGTAAAAATTTAAATTTTGAGTATCGCATAGAACTAACGTGCAGCCCCTATACGTTATGTTTAAAAAAAATATATAAAATTTTTTTTCAAAATGGCGGCTAATGTAAAAATTCAAAGTGTCATAACTTTGCTAAATGAAATCCTACTAAAAAATGTCTTATGCAAAAAGTGTTTGGAATTTTAATTTGCATATAAAAGCAATTTTTAATTATTTTTTTTTTGATAAAAACCGAGTCTTACCATATATTGACCGAGACCTCGAACGAGCTTTTATGCGACTCTGCATATAGTTAACGCTCGTACGAGGTTTCTATTTACGAAATCGACTTGAATTTTTAATACAAAATAGAGCTTTCGACTATACTTACGATACTATAAAAAAAAATTAAAAATTAAAAAATAAAAGTATTTTTTTTTCAAAACACGTTTAGTGTGATGAGTCGATCGACCCACCATACATACGCTCATAAGATTTTCAATATAGTTTAGGTCAGTGTGAGCTTATTTATACATATTTGAATTTTAATTTTTGTGACAGTATAGAATTCTTAAGCATCCTGTGTATGTTTGTTAGCAAAATCCATTTTGTCAATTTTTTGCAAAATGGCGACAAGTATTAAAATTCAATCACTTATAACTCAGTAGTGTTGAATTTTGTCAAAAAGGTCTCTATACATGAAATGTTGAAAAGCCTAAAGTTCATCTAAGTAAAATATAAAAAATATATATTTTTGCTTGAAAATAAGCGATGTATCAGTTCGATCGTACCCCCATACTAGCCTGTTTGAGACTTTCGGAAGAGTTAACGCTCTTAACTGTTTGGTTTCGAAGGTAAAAATTTAAATTTTGAGTATCGCATAGAACTAACGTGCAGCCCCTATACGTTATGTTTAAAAAAAATATATAAAATTTTTTTTCAAAATGGCGGCTAATGTAAAAATTCAAAGTGTCATAACTTTGCTAAATGAAATCCTACTAAAAAATGTCTAATGCAAAAAGTGTTTGGAATTTTAATTTGCATATAAAAGCAATTTTTAATTATTTTTTTTTTGATAAAAACCGAGTCTTACCATATATTGACCGAGACCTCGAACGAGCTTTTATGCGACTCTGCATATAGTTAACGCTCGTACGAGGTTTCTATTTAAGAAATCGACTTGAATTTTTAATACAAAATAGAGCTTTCGACTATACTTACGATACTATAAAAAAAAATTAAAAATTAAAAAATAAAAGTATTTTTTTTTCAAAACACGTTTAGTGTGATGAGTCGATCGACCCACCATACATACGCTCATAAGATTTTCAATATAGTTTAGGTCAGTGTGAGCTTATTTATACATATTTGAATTTTAATTTTTGTGACAGTATAGAATTCTTAAGCATCCTGTGTATGTTTGTTAGCAAAATCCATTTTGTCAATTTTTTGCAAAATGGCGACAAGTATTAAAATTCAATCACTTATAACTCAGTAGTGTTGAATTTTGTCAAAAAGGTCTCTATACATGAAATGTTGAGAAGCCTAAAGTTCATCTAAGTAAAATATAAAAAATATATATTTTTGCTTGAAAATAAGCGATGTATCAGTTCGATCGTACCCCCATACTAGCCATTTTGAGACTTTCGGAAGAGTTAACGCTCTTAACTGTTTGGTTTCGAAGGTAAAAATTTTAATTTTGAGTATCGCATAGAACTAACGTGCAGCCCCTATACGTTATGTTTAAAAAAAATATATAAATTTTTTTTTCAAAATGGCGGCTAATGTAAAAATTCAAAGTGAAAAAAAATTAAAAATTAAAAAATAAAAGTATTTTTTTTTCAAAACACGTTTAGTGTGATGAGTCGATCGACCCACCATACATACGCTCATAAGATTTTCAATATAGTTTAGGTCAGTGTGAGCTTATTTATACATATTTGAATTTTAATTTTTGTGACAGTATAGAATTCTTAAGCATCCTGTGTATGTTTGTTAGCAAAATCCATTTTGTCAATTTTTTGCAAAATGGCGACAAGTATTAAAATTCAATCACTTATAACTCAGTAGTGTTGAATTTTGTCAAAAAGGTCTCTATACATGAAATGTTGAGAAGCCTAAAGTTCATCTAAGTAAAATATAAAAAAAATATATTTTTGCTTGAAAACAAGCGATGTATCAGTTCGATCGTACCCCCATACTAGCCATTTTGAGACTTTCGGAAGAGTTAACGCTCTTAACTGTTTGGTTTCTAAGGTAAAAATTTAAATTTTGAGTATCGCATAGAACTAACGTGCAGCCCCTATACGTTATGTTTAAAAAAAATATATAAAATTTTTTTTCAAAATGGCGGCTAATGTAAAAATTCAAAGTGTCATAACTTTGCTAAATGAAATCCTACTAAAAAATGTCTAATGCAAAAAGTGTTTGGAATTTTAATTTGCATATAAAAGCAATTTTTAATTATTTTTTTTTTGATAAAAACCGAGTCTTACCATATATTGACCGAGACCTCGAACGAGCTTTTATGCGACTCTGCATATAGTTAACGCTCGTACGAGGTTTCTATTTAAGAAATCGACTTAAATTTTTAATACAAAATAGAGCTTTCGACTATACTTACGATACCATAAAAAAAATTAAAAATTAAAAAATAAAAGTATTTTTTTTTCAAAACACGTTTAGTGTGATGAGTCGATCGACCCACCATACATACGCTCATAAGATTTTCAATATAGTTTAGGTCAGTGTGAGCTTATTTATACATATTTGAATTTTAATTTTTGTGACAGTATAGAATTCTTAAGCATCCTGTGTATGTTTGTTAGCAAAATCCATTTTGTCAATTTTTTGCAAAATGGCGACAAGTATTAAAATTCAATCACTTATAACTCAGTAGTGTTGAATTTTGTCAAAAAGGTCTCTATACATGAAATGTTGAGAAGCCTAAAGTTCATCTAAGTAAAATATAAAAAATATATATTTTTGCTTGAAAACAAGCGATGTATCAGTTCGATCGTACCCCCATACTAGCCATTTTGAGACTTTCGGAAGAGTTAACGCTCTTAACTGTTTGGTTTCGAAGGTAAAAATTTAAATTTTGAGTATCGCATAGAACTAACGTGCAGCCCCTATACGTTATGTTTAAAAAAAATATATAAATTTTTTTTTCAAAATGGCGGCTAATGTAAAAATTCAAAGTGTCATAACTTTGCTAAATGAAATCCTACTAAAAAATGTCTTATGCAAAAAGTGTTTGGAATTTTAATTTGCATATAAAAGCAATTTTTAATTATTTTTTTTTTGATAAAAACCGAGTCTTACCATATATTGACCGAGACCTCGAACGAGCTTTTATGCGACTCTGCATATAGTTAACGCTCGTACGAGGTTTCTATTTAAGAAATCGACTTGAATTTTTAATACAAAATAGAGCTTTCGACTATACTTACGATACTATAAAAAAAAATTAAAAATTAAAAAATAAAAGTATTTTTTTTTCAAAACACGTTTAGTGTGATGAGTCGATCGACCCACCATACATACGCTCATAAGATTTTCAATATAGTTTAGGTCAGTGTGAGCTTATTTATACATATTTGAATTTTAATTTTTGTGACAGTATAGAATTCTTAAGCATCCTGTGTATGTTTGTTAGCAAAATCCATTTTGTCAATTTTTTGCAAAATGGCGACAAGTATTAAAATTCAATCACTTATAACTCAGTAGTGTTGAATTTTGTCAAAAAGGTCTCTATACATGAAATGTTGAGAAGCCTAAAGTTCATCTAAGTAAAATATAAAAAATATATATTTTTGCTTGAAAACAAGCGATGTATCAGTTCGATCGTACCCCCATACTAGCCATTTTGAGACTTTCGGAAGAGTTAACGCTCTTAACTGTTTGGTTTCGAAGGTAAAAATTTAAATTTTGAGTATCGCATAGAACTAACGTGCAGCCCCTATACGTTATGTTTAAAAAAAATATATAAAATTTTTTTTCAAAATGGCGGCTAATGTAAAAATTCAAAGTGTCATAACTTTGCTAAATGAAATCCTACTAAAAAATGTCTAATGCAAAAAGTGTTTGGAATTTTAATTTGCATATAAAAGCAATTTTTAATTATTTTTTTTTTGATAAAAACCGAGTCTTACCATATATTGACCGAGACCTCGAACGAGCTTTTATGCGACTCTGCATATAGTTAACGCTCGTACGAGGTTTCTATTTAAGAAATCGACTTAAATTTTTAATACAAAATAGAGCTTTCGACTATACTTACGATACTATAAAAAAAATTAAAAATTAAAAAATAAAAGTATTTTTTTTTCAAAACACGTTTAGTGTGATGAGTCGATCGACCCACCATACATACGCTCATAAGATTTTCAATATAGTTTAGGTCAGTGTGAGCTTATTTATACATATTTGAATTTTAATTTTTGTGACAGTATAGAATTCTTAAGCATCCTGTGTATGTTTGTTAGCAAAATCCATTTTGTCAATTTTTTGCAAAATGGCGACAAGTATTAAAATTCAATCACTTATAACTCAGTAGTGTTGAATTTTGTCAAAAAGGTCTCTATACATGAAATGTTGAGAAGCCTAAAGTTCATCTAAGTAAAATATAAAAAATATATATTTTTGCTTGAAAACAAGCGATGTATCAGTTCGATCGTACCCCCATACTAGCCATTTTGAGACTTTCGGAAGAGTTAACGCTCTTAACTGTTTGGTTTCGAAGGTAAAAATTTAAATTTTGAGTATCGCATAGAACTAACGTGCAGCCCCTATACGTTATGTTTAAAAAAAATATATAAAATTTTTTTTCAAAATGGCGGCTAATGTAAAAATTCAAAGTGTCATAACTTTGCTAAATGAAATCCTACTAAAAAATGTCTTATGCAAAAAGTGTTTGGAATTTTAATTTGCATATAAAAGCAATTTTTAATTATTTTTTTTTTGATAAAAACCGAGTCTTACCATATATTGACCGAGACCTCGAACGAGCTTTTATGCGACTCTGCATATAGTTAACGCTCGTACGAGGTTTCTATTTACGAAATCGACTTGAATTTTTAATACAAAATAGAGCTTTCGACTATACTTACGATACTATAAAAAAAAATTAAAAATTAAAAAATAAAAGTATTTTTTTTTCAAAACACGTTTAGTGTGATGAGTCGATCGACCCACCATACATACGCTCATAAGATTTTCAATATAGTTTAGGTCAGTGTGAGCTTATTTATACATATTTGAATTTTAATTTTTGTGACAGTATAGAATTCTTAAGCATCCTGTGTATGTTTGTTAGCAAAATCCATTTTGTCAATTTTTTGCAAAATGGCGACAAGTATTAAAATTCAATCACTTATAACTCAGTAGTGTTGAATTTTGTCAAAAAGGTCTCTATACATGAAATGTTGAGAAGCCTAAAGTTCATCTAAGTAAAATATAAAAAATATATATTTTTGCTTGAAAATAAGCGATGTATCAGTTCGATCGTACCCCCATACTAGCCATTTTGAGACTTTCGGAAGAGTTAACGCTCTTAACTGTTTGGTTTCGAAGGTAAAAATTTTAATTTTGAGTATCGCATAGAACTAACGTGCAGCCCCTATACGTTATGTTTAAAAAAAATATATAAATTTTTTTTTCAAAATGGCGGCTAATGTAAAAATTCAAAGTGTCATAACTTTGCTAAATGAAATCCTACTAAAAAATGTCTAATGCAAAAAGTGTTTGGAATTTTAATTTGCATATAAAAGCAATTTTTAATTATTTTTTTTTTGATAAAAACCGAGTCTTACCATATATTGACCGAGACCTCGAACGAGCTTTTATGCGACTCTGCATATAGTTAACGCTCGTACGAGGTTTCTATTTAAGAAATCGACTTGAATTTTTAATACAAAATAGAGCTTTCGACTATACTTACGATACTATAAAAAAAAATTAAAAATTAAAAAATAAAAGTATTTTTTTTTCAAAACACGTTTAGTGTGATGAGTCGATCGACCCACCATACATACGCTCATAAGATTTTCAATATAGTTTAGGTCAGTGTGAGCTTATTTATACATATTTGAATTTTAATTTTTGTGACAGTATAGAATTCTTAAGCATCCTGTGTATGTTTGTTAGCAAAATCCATTTTGTCAATTTTTTGCAAAATGGCGACAAGTATTAAAATTCAATCACTTATAACTCAGTAGTGTTGAATTTTGTCAAAAAGGTCTCAATACATGAAATGTTGAGAAGCCTAAAGTTCATCTAAGTAAAATATAAAAAATATATATTTTTGCTTGAAAACAAGCGATGTATCAGTTCGATCGTACCCCCATACTAGCCATTTTGAGACTTTCGGAAGAGTTAACGCTCTTAACTGTTTGGTTTCGAAGGTAAAAATTTAAATTTTGAGTATCGCATAGAACTAACGTGCAGCCCCTATACGTTATGTTTAAAAAAAATATATAAAATTTTTTTTCAAAATGGCGGCTAATGTAAAAATTCAAAGTGTCATAACTTTGCTAAATGAAATCCTACTAAAAAATGTCTAATGCAAAAAGTGTTTGGAATTTTAATTTGCATATAAAAGCAATTTTTAATTATTTTTTTTTTGATAAAAACCGAGTCTTACCATATATTGACCGAGACCTCGAACGAGCTTTTATGCGACTCTGCATATAGTTAACGCTCGTACGAGGTTTCTATTTAAGAAATCGACTTGAATTTTTAATACAAAATAGAGCTTTCGACTATACTTACGATACTATAAAAAAAAATTAAAAATTAAAAAATAAAAGTATTTTTTTTTCAAAACACGTTTAGTGTGATGAGTCGATCGACCCACCATACATACGCTCATAAGATTTTCAATATAGTTTAGGTCAGTGTGAGCTTATTTATACATATTTGAATTTTAATTTTTGTGACAGTATAGAATTCTTAAGCATCCTGTGTATGTTTGTTAGCAAAATCCATTTTGTCAATTTTTTGCAAAATGGCGACAAGTATTAAAATTCAATCACTTATAACTCAGTAGTGTTGAATTTTGTCAAAAAGGTCTCTATACATGAAATGTTGAGAAGCCTAAAGTTCATCTAAGTAAAATATAAAAAATATATATTTTTGCTTGAAAACAAGCGATGTATCAGTTCGATCGTACCCCCATACTAGCCATTTTGAGACTTTCGGAAGAGTTAACGCTCTTAACTGTTTGGTTTCGAAGGTAAAAATTTAAATTTTGAGTATCGCATAGAACTAACGTGCAGCCCCTATACGTTATGTTTAAAAAAAATATATAAAATTTTTTTTCAAAATGGCGGCTAATGTAAAAATTCAAAGTGTCATAACTTTGCTAAATGAAATCCTACTAAAAAATGTCTAATGCAAAAAGTGTTTGGAATTTTAATTTGCATATAAAAGCAATTTTTAATTATTTTTTTTTTGATAAAAACCGAGTCTTACCATATATTGACCGAGACCTCGAACGAGCTTTTATGCGACTCTGCATATAGTTAACGCTCGTACGAGGTTTCTATTTAAGAAATCGACTTGAATTTTTAATACAAAATAGAGCTTTCGACTATACTTACGATACTATAAAAAAAAATTAAAAATTAAAAAATAAAAGTATTTTTTTTTCAAAACACGTTTAGTGTGATGAGTCGATCGACCCACCATACATACGCTCATAAGATTTTCAATATAGTTTAGGTCAGTGTGAGCTTATTTATACATATTTGAATTTTAATTTTTGTGACAGTATAGAATTCTTAAGCATCCTGTGTATGTTTGTTAGCAAAATCCATTTTGTCAATTTTTTGCAAAATGGCGACAAGTATTAAAATTCAATCACTTATAACTCAGTAGTGTTGAATTTTGTCAAAAAGGTCTCTATACATGAAATGTTGAGAAGCCTAAAGTTCATCTAAGTAAAATATAAAAAATATATATTTTTGCTTGAAAACAAGCGATGTATCAGTTCGATCGTACCCCCATACTAGCCATTTTGAGACTTTCGGAAGAGTTAACGCTCTTAACTGTTTGGTTTCTAAGGTAAAAATTTAAATTTTGAGTATCGCATAGAACTAACGTGCAGCCCCTATACGTTATGTTTAAAAAAAATATATAAATTTTTTTTTCAAAATGGCGGCTAATGTAAAAATTCAAAGTGTCATAACTTTGCTAAATGAAATCCTACTAAAAAATGTCTAATGCAAAAAGTGTTTGGAATTTTAATTTGCATATAAAAGCAATTTTTAATTATTTTTTTTTTGATAAAAACCGAGTCTTACCATATATTGACCGAGACCTCGAACGAGCTTTTATGCGACTCTGCATATAGTTAACGCTCGTACGAGGTTTCTATTTAAGAAATCGACTTGAATTTTTAATACAAAATAGAGCTTTCGACTATACTTACGATACTATAAAAAAAAATTAAAAATTAAAAAATAAAAGTATTTTTTTTTCAAAACACGTTTAGTGTGATGAGTCGATCGACCCACCATACATACGCTCATAAGATTTTCAATATAGTTTAGGTCAGTGTGAGCTTATTTATACATATTTGAATTTTAATTTTTGTGACAGTATAGAATTCTTAAGCATCCTGTGTATGTTTGTTAGCAAAATCCATTTTGTCAATTTTTTGCAAAATGGCGACAAGTATTAAAATTCAATCACTTATAACTCAGTAGTGTTGAATTTTGTCAAAAAGGTCTCTATACATGAAATGTTGAGAAGCCTAAAGTTCATCTAAGTAAAATATAAAAAATATATATTTTTGCTTGAAAACAAGCGATGTATCAGTTCGATCGTACCCCCATACTAGCCATTTTGAGACTTTCGGAAGAGTTAACGCTCTTAACTGTTTGGTTTCGAAGGTAAAAATTTAAATTTTGAGTATCGCATAGAACTAACGTGCAGCCCCTATACGTTATGTTTAAAAAAAATATATAAAATTTTTTTTCAAAATGGCGGCTAATGTAAAAATTCAAAGTGTCATAACTTTGCTAAATGAAATCCTACTAAAAAATGTCTAATGCAAAAAGTGTTTGGAATTTTAATTTGCATATAAAAGCAATTTTTAATTATTTTTTTTTGATAAAAACCGAGTCTTACCATATATTGACCGAGACCTCGAACGAGCTTTTATGCGACTCTGCATATAGTTAACGCTCGTACGAGGTTTCTATTTAAGAAATCGACTTGAATTTTTAATACAAAATAGAGCTTTCGACTATACTTACGATACTATAAAAAAAAATTAAAAATTAAAAAATAAAAGTATTTTTTTTTCAAAACACGTTTAGTGTGATGAGTCGATCGACCCACCATACATACGCTCATAAGATTTTCAATATAGTTTAGGTCAGTGTGAGCTTATTTATACATATTTGAATTTTAATTTTTGTGACAGTATAGAATTCTTAAGCATCCTGTGTATGTTTGTTAGCAAAATCCATTTTGTCAATTTTTTGCAAAATGGCGACAAGTATTAAAATTCAATCACTTATAACTCAGTAGTGTTGAATTTTGTCAAAAAGGTCTCTATACATGAAATGTTGAGAAGCCTAAAGTTCATCTAAGTAAAATATAAAAAATATATATTTTTGCTTGAAAACAAGCGATGTATCAGTTCGATCGTACCCCCATACTAGCCATTTTGAGACTTTCGGAAGAGTTAACGCTCTTAACTGTTTGGTTTCTAAGGTAAAAATTTAAATTTTGAGTATCGCATAGAACTAACGTGCAGCCCCTATACGTTATGTTTAAAAAAAATATATAAAATTTTTTTTCAAAATGGCGGCTAATGTAAAAATTCAAAGTGTCATAACTTTGCTAAATGAAATCCTACTAAAAAATGTCTAATGCAAAAAGTGTTTGGAATTTTAATTTGCATATAAAAGCAATTTTTAATTATTTTTTTTTTGATAAAAACCGAGTCTTACCATATATTGACCGAGACCTCGAACGAGCTTTTATGCGACTCTGCATATAGTTAACGCTCGTACGAGGTTTCTATTTAGGAAATCGACTTGAATTTTTAATACAAAATAGAGCTTTCGACTATACTTACGATACTATAAAAAAAAATTAAAAATTAAAAAATAAAAGTATTTTTTTTTCAAAACACGTTTAGTGTGATGAGTCGATCGACCCACCATACATACGCTCATAAGATTTTCAATATAGTTTAGGTCAGTGTGAGCTTATTTATACATATTTGAATTTTAATTTTTGTGACAGTATAGAATTCTTAAGCATCCTGTGTATGTTTGTTAGCAAAATCCATTTTGTCAATTTTTTGCAAAATGGCGACAAGTATTAAAATTCAATCACTTATAACTCAGTAGTGTTGAATTTTGTCAAAAAGGTCTCTATACATGAAATGTTGAGAAGCCTAAAGTTCATCTAAGTAAAATATAAAAAATATATATTTTTGCTTGAAAACAAGCGATGTATCAGTTCGATCGTACCCCCATACTAGCCATTTTGAGACTTTCGGAAGAGTTAACGCTCTTAACTGTTTGGTTTCGAAGGTAAAAATTTAAATTTTGAGTATCGCATAGAACTAACGTGCAGCCCCTATACGTTATGTTTAAAAAAAATATATAAAATTTTTTTTCAAAATGGCGGCTAATGTAAAAATTCAAAGTGTCATAACTTTGCTAAATAAAAACCTACTAAAAAATGTCTAATGCAAAAAGTGTTTGGAATTTTAATTTGCATATAAAAGCAATTTTTAATTATTTTTTTTTTGATAAAAACCGAGTCTTACCATATATTGACCGAGACCTCGAACGAGCTTTTATGCGACTCTGCATATAGTTAACGCTCGTACGAGGTTTCTATTTAAGAAATCGACTTGAATTTTTAATACAAAATAGAGCTTTCGACTATACTTACGATACTATAAAAAAAATTAAAAATTAAAAAATAAAAGTATTTTTTTTTCAAAACACGTTTAGTGTGATGAGTCGATCGACCCACCATACATACGCTCATAAGATTTTCAATATAGTTTAGGTCAGTGTGAGCTTATTTATACATATTTGAATTTTAATTTTTGTGACAGTATAGAATTCTTAAGCATCCTGTGTATGTTTGTTAGCAAAATCCATTTTGTCAATTTTTTGCAAAATGGCGACAAGTATTAAAATTCAATCACTTATAACTCAGTAGTGTTGAATTTTGTCAAAAAGGTCTCTATACATGAAATGTTGAGAAGCCTAAAGTTCATCTAAGTAAAATATAAAAAATATATATTTTTGCTTGAAAACAAGCGATGTATCAGTTCGATCGTACCCCCATACTAGCCATTTTGAGACTTTCGGAAGAGTTAACGCTCTTAACTGTTTGGTTTCGAAGGTAAAAATTTAAATTTTGAGTATCGCATAGAACTAACGTGCAGCCCCTATACGTTATGTTTAAAAAAAATATATAAAATTTTTTTTCAAAATGGCGGCTAATGTAAAAATTCAAAGTGTCATAACTTTGCTAAATGAAATCCTACCAAAAAATGTCTTATGCAAAAAGTGTTTGGAATTTTAATTTGCATATAAAAGCAATTTTTAATTATTTTTTTTTTGATAAAAACCGAGTCTTACCATATATTGACCGAGACCTCGAACGAGCTTTTATGCGACTCTGCATATAGTTAACGCTCGTACGAGGTTTCTATTTAAGAAATCGACTTGAATTTTTAATACAAAATAGAGCTTTCGACTATACTTACGATACTATAAAAAAAAATTAAAAATTAAAAAATAAAAGTATTTTTTTTTCAAAACACGTTTATTGTGATGAGTCGATCGACCCACCATACATACGCTCATAAGATTTTCAATATAGTTTAGGTCAGTGTGAGCTTATTTATACATATTTGAATTTTAATTTTTGTGACAGTATAGAATTCTTAAGCATCCTGTGTATGTTTGTTAGCAAAATCCATTTTGTCAATTTTTTGCAAAATGGCGACAAGTATTAAAATTCAATCACTTATAACTCAGTAGTGTTGAATTTTGTCAAAAAGGTCTCTATACATGAAATGTTGAGAAGCCTAAAGTTCATCTAAGTAAAATATAAAAAATATATATTTTTGCTTGAAAACAAGCGATGTATCAGTTCGATCGTACCCCCATACTAGCCATTTTGAGACTTTCGGAAGAGTTAACGCTCTTAACTGTTTGGTTTCGAAGGTAAAAATTTAAATTTTGAGTATCGCATAGAACTAACGTGCAGCCCCTATACGTTATGTTTAAAAAAAATATATAAAATTTTTTTTCAAAATGGCGGCTAATGTAAAAATTCAAAGTGTCATAACTTTGCTAAATAAAATCCTACTAAAAAATGTCTAATGCAAAAAGTGTTTGGAATTTTAATTTGCATATAAAAGCAATTTTTAATTATTTTTTTTTTGATAAAAACCGAGTCTTACCATATATTGACCGAGACCTCGAACGAGCTTTTATGCGACTCTGCATATAGTTAACGCTCGTACGAGGTTTCTATTTAAGAAATCGACTTGAATTTTTAATACAAAATAGAGCTTTCGACTATACTTACGATACTATAAAAAAAAATTAAAAATTAAAAAATAAAAGTATTTTTTTTTCAAAACACGTTTAGTGTGATGAGTCGATCGACCCACCATACATACGCTCATAAGATTTTCAATATAGTTTAGGTCAGTGTGAGCTTATTTATACATATTTGAATTTTAATTTTTGTGACAGTATAGAATTCTTAAGCATCCTGTGTATGTTTGTTAGCAAAATCCATTTTGTCAATTTTTTGCAAAATGGCGACAAGTATTAAAATTCAATCACTTATAACTCAGTAGTGTTGAATTTTGTCAAAAAGGTCTCTATACATGAAATGTTGAGAAGCCTAAAGTTCATCTAAGTAAAATATAAAAAATATATATTTTTGCTTGAAAACAAGCGATGTATCAGTTCGATCGTACCCCCATACTAGCCATTTTGAGACTTTCGGAAGAGTTAACGCTCTTAACTGTTTGGTTTCGAAGGTAAAAATTTAAATTTTGAGTATCGCATAGAACTAACGTGCAGCCCCTATACGTTATGTTTAAAAAAAATATATAAAATTTTTTTTCAAAATGGCGGCTAATGTAAAAATTCAAAGTGTCATAACTTTGCTAAATAAAAACCTACTAAAAAATGTCTAATGCAAAAAGTGTTTGGAATTTTAATTTGCATATAAAAGCAATTTTTAATTATTTTTTTTTTGATAAAAACCGAGTCTTACCATATATTGACCGAGACCTCGAACGAGCTTTTATGCGACTCTGCATATAGTTAACGCTCGTACGAGGTTTCTATTTAAGAAATCGACTTGAATTTTTAATACAAAATAGAGCTTTCGACTATACTTACGATACTATAAAAAAAATTAAAAATTAAAAAATAAAAGTATTTTTTTTTCAAAACACGTTTAGTGTGATGAGTCGATCGACCCACCATACATACGCTCATAAGATTTTCAATATAGTTTAGGTCAGTGTGAGCTTATTTATACATATTTGAATTTTAATTTTTGTGACAGTATAGAATTCTTAAGCATCCTGTGTATGTTTGTTAGCAAAATCCATTTTGTCAATTTTTTGCAAAATGGCGACAAGTATTAAAATTCAATCACTTATAACTCAGTAGTGTTGAATTTTGTCAAAAAGGTCTCTATACATGAAATGTTGAGAAGCCTAAAGTTCATCTAAGTAAAATATAAAAAATATATATTTTTGCTTGAAAACAAGCGATGTATCAGTTCGATCGTACCCCCATACTAGCCATTTTGAGACTTTCGGAAGAGTTAACGCTCTTAACTGTTTGGTTTCGAAGGTAAAAATTTAAATTTTGAGTATCGCATAGAACTAACGTGCAGCCCCTATACGTTATGTTTAAAAAAAATATATAAAATTTTTTTTCAAAATGGCGGCTAATGTAAAAATTCAAAGTGTCATAACTTTGCTAAATGAAATCCTACCAAAAAATGTCTTATGCAAAAAGTGTTTGGAATTTTAATTTGCATATAAAAGCAATTTTTAATTATTTTTTTTTTGATAAAAACCGAGTCTTACCATATATTGACCGAGACCTCGAACGAGCTTTTATGCGACTCTGCATATAGTTAACGCTCGTACGAGGTTTCTATTTAAGAAATCGACTTGAATTTTTAATACAAAATAGAGCTTTCGACTATACTTACGATACTATAAAAAAAAATTAAAAATTAAAAAATAAAAGTATTTTTTTTTCAAAACACGTTTATTGTGATGAGTCGATCGACCCACCATACATACGCTCATAAGATTTTCAATATAGTTTAGGTCAGTGTGAGCTTATTTATACATATTTGAATTTTAATTTTTGTGACAGTATAGAATTCTTAAGCATCCTGTGTATGTTTGTTAGCAAAATCCATTTTGTCAATTTTTTGCAAAATGGCGACAAGTATTAAAATTCAATCACTTATAACTCAGTAGTGTTGAATTTTGTCAAAAAGGTCTCTATACATGAAATGTTGAGAAGCCTAAAGTTCATCTAAGTAAAATATAAAAAATATATATTTTTGCTTGAAAACAAGCGATGTATCAGTTCGATCGTACCCCCATACTAGCCATTTTGAGACTTTCGGAAGAGTTAACGCTCTTAACTGTTTGGTTTCGAAGGTAAAAATTTAAATTTTGAGTATCGCATAGAACTAACGTGCAGCCCCTATACGTTATGTTTAAAAAAAATATATAAATTTTTTTTTCAAAATGGCGGCTAATGTAAAAATTCAAAGTGTCATAACTTTGCTAAATAAAATCCTACTAAAAAATGTCTAATGCAAAAAGTGTTTGGAATTTTAATTTGCATATAAAAGCATTTTTTAATTATTTTTTTTTTGATAAAAACCGAGTCTTACCATATATTGACCGAGACCTCGAACGAGCTTTTATGCGACTCTGCATATAGTTAACGCTCGTACGAGGTTTCTATTTAAGAAATCGACTTGAATTTTTAATACAAAATAGAGCTTTCGACTATACTTACGATACTATAAAAAAAAATTAAAAATTAAAAAATAAAAGTATTTTTTTTTCAAAACACGTTTAGTGTGATGAGTCGATCGACCCACCATACATACGCTCATAAGATTTTCAATATAGTTTAGGTCAGTGTGAGCTTATTTATACATATTTGAATTTTAATTTTTGTGACAGTATAGAATTCTTAAGCATCCTGTGTATGTTTGTTAGCAAAATCCATTTTGTCAATTTTTTGCAAAATGGCGACAAGTATTAAAATTCAATCACTTATAACTCAGTAGTGTTGAATTTTGTCAAAAAGGTCTCTATACATGAAATGTTGAGAAGCCTAAAGTTCATCTAAGTAAAATATAAAAAATATATATTTTTGCTTGAAAACAAGCGATGTATCAGTTCGATCGTACCCCCATACTAGCCATTTTGAGACTTTCGGAAGAGTTAACGCTCTTAACTGTTTGGTTTCGAAGGTAAAAATTTAAATTTTGAGTATCGCATAGAACTAACGTGCAGCCCCTATACGTTATGTTTAAAAAAAATATATAAAATTTTTTTTCAAAATGGCGGCTAATGTAAAAATTCAAAGTGTCATAACTTTGCTAAATAAAAACCTACTAAAAAATGTCTAATGCAAAAAGTGTTTGGAATTTTAATTTGCATATAAAAGCAATTTTTAATTATTTTTTTTTTGATAAAAACCGAGTCTTACCATATATTGACCGAGACCTCGAACGAGCTTTTATGCGACTCTGCATATAGTTAACGCTCGTACGAGGTTTCTATTTAAGAAATCGACTTGAATTTTTAATACAAAATAGAGCTTTCGACTATACTTACGATACTATAAAAAAAATTAAAAATTAAAAAATAAAAGTATTTTTTTTTCAAAACACGTTTAGTGTGATGAGTCGATCGACCCACCATACATACGCTCATAAGATTTTCAATATAGTTTAGGTCAGTGTGAGCTTATTTATACATATTTGAATTTTAATTTTTGTGACAGTATAGAATTCTTAAGCATCCTGTGTATGTTTGTTAGCAAAATCCATTTTGTCAATTTTTTGCAAAATGGCGACAAGTATTAAAATTCAATCACTTATAACTCAGTAGTGTTGAATTTTGTCAAAAAGGTCTCTATACATGAAATGTTGAGAAGCCTAAAGTTCATCTAAGTAAAATATAAAAAATATATATTTTTGCTTGAAAACAAGCGATGTATCAGTTCGATCGTACCCCCATACTAGCCATTTTGAGACTTTCGGAAGAGTTAACGCTCTTAACTGTTTGGTTTCGAAGGTAAAAATTTAAATTTTGAGTATCGCATAGAACTAACGTGCAGCCCCTATACGTTATGTTTAAAAAAAATATATAAAATTTTTTTTCAAAATGGCGGCTAATGTAAAAATTCAAAGTGTCATAACTTTGCTAAATGAAATCCTACCAAAAAATGTCTTATGCAAAAAGTGTTTGGAATTTTAATTTGCATATAAAAGCAATTTTTAATTATTTTTTTTTTGATAAAAACCGAGTCTTACCATATATTGACCGAGACCTCGAACGAGCTTTTATGCGACTCTGCATATAGTTAACGCTCGTACGAGGTTTCTATTTAAGAAATCGACTTGAATTTTTAATACAAAATAGAGCTTTCGACTATACTTACGATACTATAAAAAAAATTAAAAATTAAAAAATAAAAGTATTTTTTTTTCAAAACACGTTTAGTGTGATGAGTCGATCGACCCACCATACATACGCTCATAAGATTTTCAATATAGTTTAGGTCAGTGTGAGCTTATTTATACATATTTGAATTTTAATTTTTGTGACAGTATAGAATTCTTAAGCATCCTGTGTATGTTTGTTAGCAAAATCCATTTTGTCAATTTTTTGCAAAATGGCGACAAGTATTAAAATTCAATCACTTATAACTCAGTAGTGTTGAATTTTGTCAAAAAGGTCTCTATACATGAAATGTTGAGAAGCCTAAAGTTCATCTAAGTAAAATATAAAAAATATATATTTTTGCTTGAAAACAAGCGATGTATCAGTTCGATCGTACCCCCATACTAGCCATTTTGAGACTTTCGGAAGAGTTAACGCTCTTAACTGTTTGGTTTCGAAGGTAAAAATTTAAATTTTGAGTATCGCATAGAACTAACGTGCAGCCCCTATACGTTATGTTTAAAAAAAATATATAAAATTTTTTTTCAAAATGGCGGCTAATGTAAAAATTCAAAGTGTCATAACTTTGCTAAATAAAATCCTACTAAAAAATGTCTAATGCAAAAAGTGTTTGGAATTTTAATTTGCATATAAAAGCAATTTTTAATTATTTTTTTTTTGATAAAAACCGAGTCTTACCATATATTGACCGAGACCTCGAACGAGCTTTTATGCGACTCTGCATATAGTTAACGCTCGTACGAGGTTTCTATTTAAGAAATCGACTTGAATTTTTAATACAAAATAGAGCTTTCGACTATACTTACGATACTATAAAAAAAAATTAAAAATTAAAAAATAAAAGTATTTTTTTTTCAAAACACGTTTAGTGTGATGAGTCGATCGACCCACCATACATACGCTCATAAGATTTTCAATATAGTTTAGGTCAGTGTGAGCTTATTTATACATATTTGAATTTTAATTTTTGTGACAGTATAGAATTCTTAAGCATCCTGTGTATGTTTGTTAGCAAAATCCATTTTGTCAATTTTTTGCAAAATGGCGACAAGTATTAAAATTCAATCACTTATAACTCAGTAGTGTTGAATTTTGTCAAAAAGGTCTCTATACATGAAATGTTGAGAAGCCTAAAGTTCATCTAAGTAAAATATAAAAAATATATATTTTTGCTTGAAAACAAGCGATGTATCAGTTCGATCGTACCCCCATACTAGCCATTTTGAGACTTTCGGAAGAGTTAACGCTCTTAACTGTTTGGTTTCGAAGGTAAAAATTTAAATTTTGAGTATCGCATAGAACTAACGTGCAGCCCCTATACGTTATGTTTAAAAAAAATATATAAAATTTTTTTTCAAAATGGCGGCTAATGTAAAAATTCAAAGTGTCATAACTTTGCTAAATAAAAACCTACTAAAAAATGTCTAATGCAAAAAGTGTTTGGAATTTTAATTTGCATATAAAAGCAATTTTTAATTATTTTTTTTTTGATAAAAACCGAGTCTTACCATATATTGACCGAGACCTCGAACGAGCTTTTATGCGACTCTGCATATAGTTAACGCTCGTACGAGGTTTCTATTTAAGAAATCGACTTGAATTTTTAATACAAAATAGAGCTTTCGACTATACTTACGATACTATAAAAAAAATTAAAAATTAAAAAATAAAAGTATTTTTTTTTCAAAACACGTTTAGTGTGATGAGTCGATCGACCCACCATACATACGCTCATAAGATTTTCAATATAGTTTAGGTCAGTGTGAGCTTATTTATACATATTTGAATTTTAATTTTTGTGACAGTATAGAATTCTTAAGCATCCTGTGTATGTTTGTTAGCAAAATCCATTTTGTCAATTTTTTGCAAAATGGCGACAAGTATTAAAATTCAATCACTTATAACTCAGTAGTGTTGAATTTTGTCAAAAAGGTCTCTATACATGAAATGTTGAGAAGCCTAAAGTTCATCTAAGTAAAATATAAAAAATATATATTTTTGCTTGAAAACAAGCGATGTATCAGTTCGATCGTACCCCCATACTAGCCATTTTGAGACTTTCGGAAGAGTTAACGCTCTTAACTGTTTGGTTTCGAAGGTAAAAATTTAAATTTTGAGTATCGCATAGAACTAACGTGCAGCCCCTATACGTTATGTTTAAAAAAAATATATAAAATTTTTTTTCAAAATGGCGGCTAATGTAAAAATTCAAAGTGTCATAACTTTGCTAAATGAAATCCTACCAAAAAATGTCTTATGCAAAAAGTGTTTGGAATTTTAATTTGCATATAAAAGCAATTTTTAATTATTTTTTTTTTGATAAAAACCGAGTCTTACCATATATTGACCGAGACCTCGAACGAGCTTTTATGCGACTCTGCATATAGTTAACGCTCGTACGAGGTTTCTATTTAAGAAATCGACTTGAATTTTTAATACAAAATAGAGCTTTCGACTATACTTACGATACTATAAAAAAAAATTAAAAATTAAAAAATAAAAGTATTTTTTTTTCAAAACACGTTTATTGTGATGAGTCGATCGACCCACCATACATACGCTCATAAGATTTTCAATATAGTTTAGGTCAGTGTGAGCTTATTTATACATATTTGAATTTTAATTTTTGTGACAGTATAGAATTCTTAAGCATCCTGTGTATGTTTGTTAGCAAAATCCATTTTGTCAATTTTTTGCAAAATGGCGACAAGTATTAAAATTCAATCACTTATAACTCAGTAGTGTTGAATTTTGTCAAAAAGGTCTCTATACATGAAATGTTGAGAAGCCTAAAGTTCATCTAAGTAAAATATAAAAAATATATATTTTTGCTTGAAAACAAGCGATGTATCAGTTCGATCGTACCCCCATACTAGCCATTTTGAGACTTTCGGAAGAGTTAACGCTCTTAACTGTTTGGTTTCGAAGGTAAAAATTTAAATTTTGAGTATCGCATAGAACTAACGTGCAGCCCCTATACGTTATGTTTAAAAAAAATATATAAAATTTTTTTTCAAAATGGCGGCTAATGTAAAAATTCAAAGTGTCATAACTTTGCTAAATAAAATCCTACTAAAAAATGTCTAATGCAAAAAGTGTTTGGAATTTTAATTTGCATATAAAAGCAATTTTTAATTATTTTTTTTTTGATAAAAACCGAGTCTTACCATATATTGACCGAGACCTCGAACGAGCTTTTATGCGACTCTGCATATAGTTAACGCTCGTACGAGGTTTCTATTTAAGAAATCGACTTGAATTTTTAATACAAAATAGAGCTTTCGACTATACTTACGATACTATAAAAAAAAATTAAAAATTAAAAAATAAAAGTATTTTTTTTTCAAAACACGTTTAGTGTGATGAGTCGATCGACCCACCATACATACGCTCATAAGATTTTCAATATAGTTTAGGTCAGTGTGAGCTTATTTATACATATTTGAATTTTAATTTTTGTGACAGTATAGAATTCTTAAGCATCCTGTGTATGTTTGTTAGCAAAATCCATTTTGTCAATTTTTTGCAAAATGGCGACAAGTATTAAAATTCAATCACTTATAACTCAGTAGTGTTGAATTTTGTCAAAAAGGTCTCTATACATGAAATGTTGAGAAGCCTAAAGTTCATCTAAGTAAAATATAAAAAATATATATTTTTGCTTGAAAACAAGCGATGTATCAGTTCGATCGTACCCCCATACTAGCCATTTTGAGACTTTCGGAAGAGTTAACGCTCTTAACTGTTTGGTTTCGAAGGTAAAAATTTAAATTTTGAGTATCGCATAGAACTAACGTGCAGCCCCTATACGTTATGTTTAAAAAAAATATATAAAATTTTTTTTCAAAATGGCGGCTAATGTAAAAATTCAAAGTGTCATAACTTTGCTAAATAAAAACCTACTAAAAAATGTCTAATGCAAAAAGTGTTTGGAATTTTAATTTGCATATAAAAGCAATTTTTAATTATTTTTTTTTTGATAAAAACCGAGTCTTACCATATATTGACCGAGACCTCGAACGAGCTTTTATGCGACTCTGCATATAGTTAACGCTCGTACGAGGTTTCTATTTAAGAAATCGACTTGAATTTTTAATACAAAATAGAGCTTTCGACTATACTTACGATACTATAAAAAAAATTAAAAATTAAAAAATAAAAGTATTTTTTTTTCAAAACACGTTTAGTGTGATGAGTCGATCGACCCACCATACATACGCTCATAAGATTTTCAATATAGTTTAGGTCAGTGTGAGCTTATTTATACATATTTGAATTTTAATTTTTGTGACAGTATAGAATTCTTAAGCATCCTGTGTATGTTTGTTAGCAAAATCCATTTTGTCAATTTTTTGCAAAATGGCGACAAGTATTAAAATTCAATCACTTATAACTCAGTAGTGTTGAATTTTGTCAAAAAGGTCTCTATACATGAAATGTTGAGAAGCCTAAAGTTCATCTAAGTAAAATATAAAAAATATATATTTTTGCTTGAAAACAAGCGATGTATCAGTTCGATCGTACCCCCATACTAGCCATTTTGAGACTTTCGGAAGAGTTAACGCTCTTAACTGTTTGGTTTCGAAGGTAAAAATTTAAATTTTGAGTATCGCATAGAACTAACGTGCAGCCCCTATACGTTATGTTTAAAAAAAATATATAAAATTTTTTTTCAAAATGGCGGCTAATGTAAAAATTCAAAGTGTCATAACTTTGCTAAATGAAATCCTACCAAAAAATGTCTTATGCAAAAAGTGTTTGGAATTTTAATTTGCATATAAAAGCAATTTTTAATTATTTTTTTTTTGATAAAAACCGAGTCTTACCATATATTGACCGAGACCTCGAACGAGCTTTTATGCGACTCTGCATATAGTTAACGCTCGTACGAGGTTTCTATTTAAGAAATCGACTTGAATTTTTAATACAAAATAGAGCTTTCGACTATACTTACGATACTATAAAAAAAAATTAAAAATTAAAAAATAAAAGTATTTTTTTTTCAAAACACGTTTATTGTGATGAGTCGATCGACCCACCATACATACGCTCATAAGATTTTCAATATAGTTTAGGTCAGTGTGAGCTTATTTATACATATTTGAATTTTAATTTTTGTGACAGTATAGAATTCTTAAGCATCCTGTGTATGTTTGTTAGCAAAATCCATTTTGTCAATTTTTTGCAAAATGGCGACAAGTATTAAAATTCAATCACTTATAACTCAGTAGTGTTGAATTTTGTCAAAAAGGTCTCTATACATGAAATGTTGAGAAGCCTAAAGTTCATCTAAGTAAAATATAAAAAATATATATTTTTGCTTGAAAACAAGCGATGTATCAGTTCGATCGTACCCCCATACTAGCCATTTTGAGACTTTCGGAAGAGTTAACGCTCTTAACTGTTTGGTTTCGAAGGTAAAAATTTAAATTTTGAGTATCGCATAGAACTAACGTGCAGCCCCTATACGTTATGTTTAAAAAAAATATATAAAATTTTTTTTCAAAATGGCGGCTAATGTAAAAATTCAAAGTGTCATAACTTTGCTAAATAAAATCCTACTAAAAAATGTCTAATGCAAAAAGTGTTTGGAATTTTAATTTGCATATAAAAGCAATTTTTAATTATTTTTTTTTTGATAAAAACCGAGTCTTACCATATATTGACCGAGACCTCGAACGAGCTTTTATGCGACTCTGCATATAGTTAACGCTCGTACGAGGTTGCTATTTAAGAAATCGACTTGAATTTTTAATACAAAATAGAGCTTTCGACTATACTTACGATACTATAAAAAAAAATTAAAAATTAAAAAATAAAAGTATTTTTTTTTCAAAACACGTTTAGTGTGATGAGTCGATCGACCCACCATACATACGCTCATAAGATTTTCAATATAGTTTAGGTCAGTGTGAGCTTATTTATACATATTTGAATTTTAATTTTTGTGACAGTATAGAATTCTTAAGCATCCTGTGTATGTTTGTTAGCAAAATCCATTTTGTCAATTTTTTGCAAAATGGCGACAAGTATTAAAATTCAATCACTTATAACTCAGTAGTGTTGAATTTTGTCAAAAAGGTCTCTATACATGAAATGTTGAGAAGCCTAAAGTTCATCTAAGTAAAATATAAAAAATATATATTTTTGCTTGAAAACAAGCGATGTATCAGTTCGATCGTACCCCCATACTAGCCATTTTGAGACTTTCGGAAGAGTTAACGCTCTTAACTGTTTGGTTTCGAAGGTAAAAATTTAAATTTTGAGTATCGCATAGAACTAACGTGCAGCCCCTATACGTTATGTTTAAAAAAAATATATAAAATTTTTTTTCAAAATGGCGGCTAATGTAAAAATTCAAAGTGTCATAACTTTGCTAAATAAAAACCTACTAAAAAATGTCTAATGCAAAAAGTGTTTGGAATTTTAATTTGCATATAAAAGCAATTTTTAATTATTTTTTTTTTGATAAAAACCGAGTCTTACCATATATTGACCGAGACCTCGAACGAGCTTTTATGCGACTCTGCATATAGTTAACGCTCGTACGAGGTTTCTATTTAAGAAATCGACTTGAATTTTTAATACAAAATAGAGCTTTCGACTATACTTACGATACTATAAAAAAAATTAAAAATTAAAAAATAAAAGTATTTTTTTTTCAAAACACGTTTAGTGTGATGAGTCGATCGACCCACCATACATACGCTCATAAGATTTTCAATATAGTTTAGGTCAGTGTGAGCTTATTTATACATATTTGAATTTTAATTTTTGTGACAGTATAGAATTCTTAAGCATCCTGTGTATGTTTGTTAGCAAAATCCATTTTGTCAATTTTTTGCAAAATGGCGACAAGTATTAAAATTCAATCACTTATAACTCAGTAGTGTTGAATTTTGTCAAAAAGGTCTCTATACATGAAATGTTGAGAAGCCTAAAGTTCATCTAAGTAAAATATAAAAAATATATATTTTTGCTTGAAAACAAGCGATGTATCAGTTCGATCGTACCCCCATACTAGCCATTTTGAGACTTTCGGAAGAGTTAACGCTCTTAACTGTTTGGTTTCGAAGGTAAAAATTTAAATTTTGAGTATCGCATAGAACTAACGTGCAGCCCCTATACGTTATGTTTAAAAAAAATATATAAAATTTTTTTTCAAAATGGCGGCTAATGTAAAAATTCAAAGTGTCATAACTTTGCTAAATGAAATCCTACCAAAAAATGTCTTATGCAAAAAGTGTTTGGAATTTTAATTTGCATATAAAAGCAATTTTTAATTATTTTTTTTTTGATAAAAACCGAGTCTTACCATATATTGACCGAGACCTCGAACGAGCTTTTATGCGACTCTGCATATAGTTAACGCTCGTACGAGGTTTCTATTTAAGAAATCGACTTGAATTTTTAATACAAAATAGAGCTTTCGACTATACTTACGATACTATAAAAAAAAATTAAAAATTAAAAAATAAAAGTATTTTTTTTTCAAAACACGTTTATTGTGATGAGTCGATCGACCCACCATACATACGCTCATAAGATTTTCAATATAGTTTAGGTCAGTGTGAGCTTATTTATACATATTTGAATTTTAATTTTTGTGACAGTATAGAATTCTTAAGCATCCTGTGTATGTTTGTTAGCAAAATCCATTTTGTCAATTTTTTGCAAAATGGCGACAAGTATTAAAATTCAATCACTTATAACTCAGTAGTGTTGAATTTTGTCAAAAAGGTCTCTATACATGAAATGTTGAGAAGCCTAAAGTTCATCTAAGTAAAATATAAAAAATATATATTTTTGCTTGAAAACAAGCGATGTATCAGTTCGATCGTACCCCCATACTAGCCATTTTGAGACTTTCGGAAGAGTTAACGCTCTTAACTGTTTGGTTTCGAAGGTAAAAATTTAAATTTTGAGTATCGCATAGAACTAACGTGCAGCCCCTATACGTTATGTTTAAAAAAAATATATAAAATTTTTTTTCAAAATGGCGGCTAATGTAAAAATTCAAAGTGTCATAACTTTGCTAAATAAAAACCTACTAAAAAATGTCTAATGCAAAAAGTGTTTGGAATTTTAATTTGCATATAAAAGCAATTTTTAATTATTTTTTTTTTGATAAAAACCGAGTCTTACCATATATTGACCGAGACCTCGAACGAGCTTTTATGCGACTCTGCATATAGTTAACGCTCGTACGAGGTTTCTATTTAAGAAATCGACTTGAATTTTTAATACAAAATAGAGCTTTCGACTATACTTACGATACTATAAAAAAAATTAAAAATTAAAAAATAAAAGTATTTTTTTTTCAAAACACGTTTAGTGTGATGAGTCGATCGACCCACCATACATACGCTCATAAGATTTTCAATATAGTTTAGGTCAGTGTGAGCTTATTTATACATATTTGAATTTTAATTTTTGTGACAGTATAGAATTCTTAAGCATCCTGTGTATGTTTGTTAGCAAAATCCATTTTGTCAATTTTTTGCAAAATGGCGACAAGTATTAAAATTCAATCACTTATAACTCAGTAGTGTTGAATTTTGTCAAAAAGGTCTCTATACATGAAATGTTGAGAAGCCTAAAGTTCATCTAAGTAAAATATAAAAAATATATATTTTTGCTTGAAAACAAGCGATGTATCAGTTCGATCGTACCCCCATACTAGCCATTTTGAGACTTTCGGAAGAGTTAACGCTCTTAACTGTTTGGTTTCGAAGGTAAAAATTTAAATTTTGAGTATCGCATAGAACTAACGTGCAGCCCCTATACGTTATGTTTAAAAAAAATATATAAAATTTTTTTTCAAAATGGCGGCTAATGTAAAAATTCAAAGTGTCATAACTTTGCTAAATGAAATCCTACCAAAAAATGTCTTATGCAAAAAGTGTTTGGAATTTTAATTTGCATATAAAAGCAATTTTTAATTATTTTTTTTTTGATAAAAACCGAGTCTTACCATATATTGACCGAGACCTCGAACGAGCTTTTATGCGACTCTGCATATAGTTAACGCTCGTACGAGGTTTCTATTTAAGAAATCGACTTGAATTTTTAATACAAAATAGAGCTTTCGACTATACTTACGATACTATAAAAAAAAATTAAAAATTAAAAAATAAAAGTATTTTTTTTTCAAAACACGTTTATTGTGATGAGTCGATCGACCCACCATACATACGCTCATAAGATTTTCAATATAGTTTAGGTCAGTGTGAGCTTATTTATACATATTTGAATTTTAATTTTTGTGACAGTATAGAATTCTTAAGCATCCTGTGTATGTTTGTTAGCAAAATCCATTTTGTCAATTTTTTGCAAAATGGCGACAAGTATTAAAATTCAATCACTTATAACTCAGTAGTGTTGAATTTTGTCAAAAAGGTCTCTATACATGAAATGTTGAGAAGCCTAAAGTTCATCTAAGTAAAATATAAAAAATATATATTTTTGCTTGAAAACAAGCGATGTATCAGTTCGATCGTACCCCCATACTAGCCATTTTGAGACTTTCGGAAGAGTTAACGCTCTTAACTGTTTGGTTTCGAAGGTAAAAATTTAAATTTTGAGTATCGCATAGAACTAACGTGCAGCCCCTATACGTTATGTTTAAAAAAAATATATAAAATTTTTTTTCAAAATGGCGGCTAATGTAAAAATTCAAAGTGTCATAACTTTGCTAAATAAAATCCTACTAAAAAATGTCTAATGCAAAAAGTGTTTGGAATTTTAATTTGCATATAAAAGCAATTTTTAATTATTTTTTTTTTGATAAAAACCGAGTCTTACCATATATTGACCGAGACCTCGAACGAGCTTTTATGCGACTCTGCATATAGTTAACGCTCGTACGAGGTTTCTATTTAAGAAATCGACTTGAATTTTTAATACAAAATAGAGCTTTCGACTATACTTACGATACTATAAAAAAAAATTAAAAATTAAAAAATAAAAGTATTTTTTTTTCAAAACACGTTTAGTGTGATGAGTCGATCGACCCACCATACATACGCTCATAAGATTTTCAATATAGTTTAGGTCAGTGTGAGCTTATTTATACATATTTGAATTTTAATTTTTGTGACAGTATAGAATTCTTAAGCATCCTGTGTATGTTTGTTAGCAAAATCCATTTTGTCAATTTTTTGCAAAATGGCGACAAGTATTAAAATTCAATCACTTATAACTCAGTAGTGTTGAATTTTGTCAAAAAGGTCTCTATACATGAAATGTTGAGAAGCCTAAAGTTCATCTAAGTAAAATATAAAAAATATATATTTTTGCTTGAAAACAAGCGATGTATCAGTTCGATCGTACCCCCATACTAGCCATTTTGAGACTTTCGGAAGAGTTAACGCTCTTAACTGTTTGGTTTCGAAGGTAAAAATTTAAATTTTGAGTATCGCATAGAACTAACGTGCAGCCCCTATACGTTATGTTTAAAAAAAATATATAAAATTTTTTTTCAAAATGGCGGCTAATGTAAAAATTCAAAGTGTCATAACTTTGCTAAATAAAAACCTACTAAAAAATGTCTAATGCAAAAAGTGTTTGGAATTTTAATTTGCATATAAAAGCAATTTTTAATTATTTTTTTTTTGATAAAAACCGAGTCTTACCATATATTGACCGAGACCTCGAACGAGCTTTTATGCGACTCTGCATATAGTTAACGCTCGTACGAGGTTTCTATTTAAGAAATCGACTTGAATTTTTAATACAAAATAGAGCTTTCGACTATACTTACGATACTATAAAAAAAATTAAAAATTAAAAAATAAAAGTATTTTTTTTTCAAAACACGTTTAGTGTGATGAGTCGATCGACCCACCATACATACGCTCATAAGATTTTCAATATAGTTTAGGTCAGTGTGAGCTTATTTATACATATTTGAATTTTAATTTTTGTGACAGTATAGAATTCTTAAGCATCCTGTGTATGTTTGTTAGCAAAATCCATTTTGTCAATTTTTTGCAAAATGGCGACAAGTATTAAAATTCAATCACTTATAACTCAGTAGTGTTGAATTTTGTCAAAAAGGTCTCTATACATGAAATGTTGAGAAGCCTAAAGTTCATCTAAGTAAAATATAAAAAATATATATTTTTGCTTGAAAACAAGCGATGTATCAGTTCGATCGTACCCCCATACTAGCCATTTTGAGACTTTCGGAAGAGTTAACGCTCTTAACTGTTTGGTTTCGAAGGTAAAAATTTAAATTTTGAGTATCGCATAGAACTAACGTGCAGCCCCTATACGTTATGTTTAAAAAAAATATATAAAATTTTTTTTCAAAATGGCGGCTAATGTAAAAATTCAAAGTGTCATAACTTTGCTAAATGAAATCCTACCAAAAAATGTCTTATGCAAAAAGTGTTTGGAATTTTAATTTGCATATAAAAGCAATTTTTAATTATTTTTTTTTTGATAAAAACCGAGTCTTACCATATATTGACCGAGACCTCGAACGAGCTTTTATGCGACTCTGCATATAGTTAACGCTCGTACGAGGTTTCTATTTAAGAAATCGACTTGAATTTTTAATACAAAATAGAGCTTTCGACTATACTTACGATACTATAAAAAAAAATTAAAAATTAAAAAATAAAAGTATTTTTTTTTCAAAACACGTTTATTGTGATGAGTCGATCGACCCACCATACATACGCTCATAAGATTTTCAATATAGTTTAGGTCAGTGTGAGCTTATTTATACATATTTGAATTTTAATTTTTGTGACAGTATAGAATTCTTAAGCATCCTGTGTATGTTTGTTAGCAAAATCCATTTTGTCAATTTTTTGCAAAATGGCGACAAGTATTAAAATTCAATCACTTATAACTCAGTAGTGTTGAATTTTGTCAAAAAGGTCTCTATACATGAAATGTTGAGAAGCCTAAAGTTCATCTAAGTAAAATATAAAAAATATATATTTTTGCTTGAAAACAAGCGATGTATCAGTTCGATCGTACCCCCATACTAGCCATTTTGAGACTTTCGGAAGAGTTAACGCTCTTAACTGTTTGGTTTCGAAGGTAAAAATTTAAATTTTGAGTATCGCATAGAACTAACGTGCAGCCCCTATACGTTATGTTTAAAAAAAATATATAAAATTTTTTTTCAAAATGGCGGCTAATGTAAAAATTCAAAGTGTCATAACTTTGCTAAATAAAATCCTACTAAAAAATGTCTAATGCAAAAAGTGTTTGGAATTTTAATTTGCATATAAAAGCAATTTTTAATTATTTTTTTTTTGATAAAAACCGAGTCTTACCATATATTGACCGAGACCTCGAACGAGCTTTTATGCGACTCTGCATATAGTTAACGCTCGTACGAGGTTTCTATTTAAGAAATCGACTTGAATTTTTAATACAAAATAGAGCTTTCGACTATACTTACGATACTATAAAAAAAAATTAAAAATTAAAAAATAAAAGTATTTTTTTTTCAAAACACGTTTAGTGTGATGAGTCGATCGACCCACCATACATACGCTCATAAGATTTTCAATATAGTTTAGGTCAGTGTGAGCTTATTTATACATATTTGAATTTTAATTTTTGTGACAGTATAGAATTCTTAAGCATCCTGTGTATGTTTGTTAGCAAAATCCATTTTGTCAATTTTTTGCAAAATGGCGACAAGTATTAAAATTCAATCACTTATAACTCAGTAGTGTTGAATTTTGTCAAAAAGGTCTCTATACATGAAATGTTGAGAAGCCTAAAGTTCATCTAAGTAAAATATAAAAAATATATATTTTTGCTTGAAAACAAGCGATGTATCAGTTCGATCGTACCCCCATACTAGCCATTTTGAGACTTTCGGAAGAGTTAACGCTCTTAACTGTTTGGTTTCGAAGGTAAAAATTTAAATTTTGAGTATCGCATAGAACTAACGTGCAGCCCCTATACGTTATGTTTAAAAAAAATATATAAAATTTTTTTTCAAAATGGCGGCTAATGTAAAAATTCAAAGTGTCATAACTTTGCTAAATAAAAACCTACTAAAAAATGTCTAATGCAAAAAGTGTTTGGAATTTTAATTTGCATATAAAAGCAATTTTTAATTATTTTTTTTTTGATAAAAACCGAGTCTTACCATATATTGACCGAGACCTCGAACGAGCTTTTATGCGACTCTGCATATAGTTAACGCTCGTACGAGGTTTCTATTTAAGAAATCGACTTGAATTTTTAATACAAAATAGAGCTTTCGACTATACTTACGATACTATAAAAAAAATTAAAAATTAAAAAATAAAAGTATTTTTTTTTCAAAACACGTTTAGTGTGATGAGTCGATCGACCCACCATACATACGCTCATAAGATTTTCAATATAGTTTAGGTCAGTGTGAGCTTATTTATACATATTTGAATTTTAATTTTTGTGACAGTATAGAATTCTTAAGCATCCTGTGTATGTTTGTTAGCAAAATCCATTTTGTCAATTTTTTGCAAAATGGCGACAAGTATTAAAATTCAATCACTTATAACTCAGTAGTGTTGAATTTTGTCAAAAAGGTCTCTATACATGAAATGTTGAGAAGCCTAAAGTTCATCTAAGTAAAATATAAAAAATATATATTTTTGCTTGAAAACAAGCGATGTATCAGTTCGATCGTACCCCCATACTAGCCATTTTGAGACTTTCGGAAGAGTTAACGCTCTTAACTGTTTGGTTTCGAAGGTAAAAATTTAAATTTTGAGTATCGCATAGAACTAACGTGCAGCCCCTATACGTTATGTTTAAAAAAAATATATAAAATTTTTTTTCAAAATGGCGGCTAATGTAAAAATTCAAAGTGTCATAACTTTGCTAAATGAAATCCTACCAAAAAATGTCTTATGCAAAAAGTGTTTGGAATTTTAATTTGCATATAAAAGCAATTTTTAATTATTTTTTTTTTGATAAAAACCGAGTCTTACCATATATTGACCGAGACCTCGAACGAGCTTTTATGCGACTCTGCATATAGTTAACGCTCGTACGAGGTTTCTATTTAAGAAATCGACTTGAATTTTTAATACAAAATAGAGCTTTCGACTATACTTACGATACTATAAAAAAAAATTAAAAATTAAAAAATAAAAGTATTTTTTTTTCAAAACACGTTTATTGTGATGAGTCGATCGACCCACCATACATACGCTCATAAGATTTTCAATATAGTTTAGGTCAGTGTGAGCTTATTTATACATATTTGAATTTTAATTTTTGTGACAGTATAGAATTCTTAAGCATCCTGTGTATGTTTGTTAGCAAAATCCATTTTGTCAATTTTTTGCAAAATGGCGACAAGTATTAAAATTCAATCACTTATAACTCAGTAGTGTTGAATTTTGTCAAAAAGGTCTCTATACATGAAATGTTGAGAAGCCTAAAGTTCATCTAAGTAAAATATAAAAAATATATATTTTTGCTTGAAAACAAGCGATGTATCAGTTCGATCGTACCCCCATACTAGCCATTTTGAGACTTTCGGAAGAGTTAACGCTCTTAACTGTTTGGTTTCGAAGGTAAAAATTTAAATTTTGAGTATCGCATAGAACTAACGTGCAGCCCCTATACGTTATGTTTAAAAAAAATATATAAAATTTTTTTTCAAAATGGCGGCTAATGTAAAAATTCAAAGTGTCATAACTTTGCTAAATAAAATCCTACTAAAAAATGTCTAATGCAAAAAGTGTTTGGAATTTTAATTTGCATATAAAAGCAATTTTTAATTATTTTTTTTTTGATAAAAACCGAGTCTTACCATATATTGACCGAGACCTCGAACGAGCTTTTATGCGACTCTGCATATAGTTAACGCTCGTACGAGGTTTCTATTTAAGAAATCGACTTGAATTTTTAATACAAAATAGAGCTTTCGACTATACTTACGATACTATAAAAAAAAATTAAAAATTAAAAAATAAAAGTATTTTTTTTTCAAAACACGTTTAGTGTGATGAGTCGATCGACCCACCATACATACGCTCATAAGATTTTCAATATAGTTTAGGTCAGTGTGAGCTTATTTATACATATTTGAATTTTAATTTTTGTGACAGTATAGAATTCTTAAGCATCCTGTGTATGTTTGTTAGCAAAATCCATTTTGTCAATTTTTTGCAAAATGGCGACAAGTATTAAAATTCAATCACTTATAACTCAGTAGTGTTGAATTTTGTCAAAAAGGTCTCTATACATGAAATGTTGAGAAGCCTAAAGTTCATCTAAGTAAAATATAAAAAATATATATTTTTGCTTGAAAACAAGCGATGTATCAGTTCGATCGTACCCCCATACTAGCCATTTTGAGACTTTCGGAAGAGTTAACGCTCTTAACTGTTTGGTTTCGAAGGTAAAAATTTAAATTTTGAGTATCGCATAGAACTAACGTGCAGCCCCTATACGTTATGTTTAAAAAAAATATATAAAATTTTTTTTCAAAATGGCGGCTAATGTAAAAATTCAAAGTGTCATAACTTTGCTAAATAAAAACCTACTAAAAAATGTCTAATGCAAAAAGTGTTTGGAATTTTAATTTGCATATAAAAGCAATTTTTAATTATTTTTTTTTTGATAAAAACCGAGTCTTACCATATATTGACCGAGACCTCGAACGAGCTTTTATGCGACTCTGCATATAGTTAACGCTCGTACGAGGTTTCTATTTAAGAAATCGACTTGAATTTTTAATACAAAATAGAGCTTTCGACTATACTTACGATACTATAAAAAAAATTAAAAATTAAAAAATAAAAGTATTTTTTTTTCAAAACACGTTTAGTGTGATGAGTCGATCGACCCACCATACATACGCTCATAAGATTTTCAATATAGTTTAGGTCAGTGTGAGCTTATTTATACATATTTGAATTTTAATTTTTGTGACAGTATAGAATTCTTAAGCATCCTGTGTATGTTTGTTAGCAAAATCCATTTTGTCAATTTTTTGCAAAATGGCGACAAGTATTAAAATTCAATCACTTATAACTCAGTAGTGTTGAATTTTGTCAAAAAGGTCTCTATACATGAAATGTTGAGAAGCCTAAAGTTCATCTAAGTAAAATATAAAAAATATATATTTTTGCTTGAAAACAAGCGATGTATCAGTTCGATCGTACCCCCATACTAGCCATTTTGAGACTTTCGGAAGAGTTAACGCTCTTAACTGTTTGGTTTCGAAGGTAAAAATTTAAATTTTGAGTATCGCATAGAACTAACGTGCAGCCCCTATACGTTATGTTTAAAAAAAATATATAAAATTTTTTTTCAAAATGGCGGCTAATGTAAAAATTCAAAGTGTCATAACTTTGCTAAATGAAATCCTACCAAAAAATGTCTTATGCAAAAAGTGTTTGGAATTTTAATTTGCATATAAAAGCAATTTTTAATTATTTTTTTTTTGATAAAAACCGAGTCTTACCATATATTGACCGAGACCTCGAACGAGCTTTTATGCGACTCTGCATATAGTTAACGCTCGTACGAGGTTTCTATTTAAGAAATCGACTTGAATTTTTAATACAAAATAGAGCTTTCGACTATACTTACGATACTATAAAAAAAAATTAAAAATTAAAAAATAAAAGTATTTTTTTTTCAAAACACGTTTATTGTGATGAGTCGATCGACCCACCATACATACGCTCATAAGATTTTCAATATAGTTTAGGTCAGTGTGAGCTTATTTATACATATTTGAATTTTAATTTTTGTGACAGTATAGAATTCTTAAGCATCCTGTGTATGTTTGTTAGCAAAATCCATTTTGTCAATTTTTTGCAAAATGGCGACAAGTATTAAAATTCAATCACTTATAACTCAGTAGTGTTGAATTTTGTCAAAAAGGTCTCTATACATGAAATGTTGAGAAGCCTAAAGTTCATCTAAGTAAAATATAAAAAATATATATTTTTGCTTGAAAACAAGCGATGTATCAGTTCGATCGTACCCCCATACTAGCCATTTTGAGACTTTCGGAAGAGTTAACGCTCTTAACTGTTTGGTTTCGAAGGTAAAAATTTAAATTTTGAGTATCGCATAGAACTAACGTGCAGCCCCTATACGTTATGTTTAAAAAAAATATATAAAATTTTTTTTCAAAATGGCGGCTAATGTAAAAATTCAAAGTGTCATAACTTTGCTAAATAAAATCCTACTAAAAAATGTCTAATGCAAAAAGTGTTTGGAATTTTAATTTGCATATAAAAGCAATTTTTAATTATTTTTTTTTTGATAAAAACCGAGTCTTACCATATATTGACCGAGACCTCGAACGAGCTTTTATGCGACTCTGCATATAGTTAACGCTCGTACGAGGTTTCTATTTAAGAAATCGACTTGAATTTTTAATACAAAATAGAGCTTTCGACTATACTTACGATACTATAAAAAAAAATTAAAAATTAAAAAATAAAAGTATTTTTTTTTCAAAACACGTTTAGTGTGATGAGTCGATCGACCCACCATACATACGCTCATAAGATTTTCAATATAGTTTAGGTCAGTGTGAGCTTATTTATACATATTTGAATTTTAATTTTTGTGACAGTATAGAATTCTTAAGCATCCTGTGTATGTTTGTTAGCAAAATCCATTTTGTCAATTTTTTGCAAAATGGCGACAAGTATTAAAATTCAATCACTTATAACTCAGTAGTGTTGAATTTTGTCAAAAAGGTCTCTATACATGAAATGTTGAGAAGCCTAAAGTTCATCTAAGTAAAATATAAAAAATATATATTTTTGCTTGAAAACAAGCGATGTATCAGTTCGATCGTACCCCCATACTAGCCATTTTGAGACTTTCGGAAGAGTTAACGCTCTTAACTGTTTGGTTTCGAAGGTAAAAATTTAAATTTTGAGTATCGCATAGAACTAACGTGCAGCCCCTATACGTTATGTTTAAAAAAAATATATAAAATTTTTTTTCAAAATGGCGGCTAATGTAAAAATTCAAAGTGTCATAACTTTGCTAAATAAAAACCTACTAAAAAATGTCTAATGCAAAAAGTGTTTGGAATTTTAATTTGCATATAAAAGCAATTTTTAATTATTTTTTTTTTGATAAAAACCGAGTCTTACCATATATTGACCGAGACCTCGAACGAGCTTTTATGCGACTCTGCATATAGTTAACGCTCGTACGAGGTTTCTATTTAAGAAATCGACTTGAATTTTTAATACAAAATAGAGCTTTCGACTATACTTACGATACTATAAAAAAAATTAAAAATTAAAAAATAAAAGTATTTTTTTTTCAAAACACGTTTAGTGTGATGAGTCGATCGACCCACCATACATACGCTCATAAGATTTTCAATATAGTTTAGGTCAGTGTGAGCTTATTTATACATATTTGAATTTTAATTTTTGTGACAGTATAGAATTCTTAAGCATCCTGTGTATGTTTGTTAGCAAAATCCATTTTGTCAATTTTTTGCAAAATGGCGACAAGTATTAAAATTCAATCACTTATAACTCAGTAGTGTTGAATTTTGTCAAAAAGGTCTCTATACATGAAATGTTGAGAAGCCTAAAGTTCATCTAAGTAAAATATAAAAAATATATATTTTTGCTTGAAAACAAGCGATGTATCAGTTCGATCGTACCCCCATACTAGCCATTTTGAGACTTTCGGAAGAGTTAACGCTCTTAACTGTTTGGTTTCGAAGGTAAAAATTTAAATTTTGAGTATCGCATAGAACTAACGTGCAGCCCCTATACGTTATGTTTAAAAAAAATATATAAAATTTTTTTTCAAAATGGCGGCTAATGTAAAAATTCAAAGTGTCATAACTTTGCTAAATGAAATCCTACCAAAAAATGTCTTATGCAAAAAGTGTTTGGAATTTTAATTTGCATATAAAAGCAATTTTTAATTATTTTTTTTTTGATAAAAACCGAGTCTTACCATATATTGACCGAGACCTCGAACGAGCTTTTATGCGACTCTGCATATAGTTAACGCTCGTACGAGGTTTCTATTTAAGAAATCGACTTGAATTTTTAATACAAAATAGAGCTTTCGACTATACTTACGATACTATAAAAAAAAATTAAAAATTAAAAAATAAAAGTATTTTTTTTTCAAAACACGTTTATTGTGATGAGTCGATCGACCCACCATACATACGCTCATAAGATTTTCAATATAGTTTAGGTCAGTGTGAGCTTATTTATACATATTTGAATTTTAATTTTTGTGACAGTATAGAATTCTTAAGCATCCTGTGTATGTTTGTTAGCAAAATCCATTTTGTCAATTTTTTGCAAAATGGCGACAAGTATTAAAATTCAATCACTTATAACTCAGTAGTGTTGAATTTTGTCAAAAAGGTCTCTATACATGAAATGTTGAGAAGCCTAAAGTTCATCTAAGTAAAATATAAAAAATATATATTTTTGCTTGAAAACAAGCGATGTATCAGTTCGATCGTACCCCCATACTAGCCATTTTGAGACTTTCGGAAGAGTTAACGCTCTTAACTGTTTGGTTTCGAAGGTAAAAATTTAAATTTTGAGTATCGCATAGAACTAACGTGCAGCCCCTATACGTTATGTTTAAAAAAAATATATAAAATTTTTTTTCAAAATGGCGGCTAATGTAAAAATTCAAAGTGTCATAACTTTGCTAAATGAAATCCTACTAAAAAATGTCTAATGCAAAAAGTGTTTGGAATTTTAATTTGCATATAAAAGCAATTTTTAATTATTTTTTTTTTGATAAAAACCGAGTCTTACCATATATTGACCGAGACCTCGAACGAGCTTTTATGCGACTCTGCATATAGTTAACGCTCGTACGAGGTTTCTATTTAAGAAATCGACTTGAATTTTTAATACAAAATAGAGCTTTCGACTATACTTACGATACTATAAAAAAAAATTAAAAATTAAAAAATAAAAGTATTTTTTTTTCAAAACACGTTTAGTGTGATGAGTCGATCGACCCACCATACATACGCTCATAAGATTTTCAATATAGTTTAGGTCAGTGTGAGCTTATTTATACATATTTGAATTTTAATTTTTGTGACAGTATAGAATTCTTAAGCATCCTGTGTATGTTTGTTAGCAAAATCCATTTTGTCAATTTTTTGCAAAATGGCGACAAGTATTAAAATTCAATCACTTATAACTCAGTAGTGTTGAATTTTGTCAAAAAGGTCTCTATACATGAAATGTTGAGAAGCCTAAAGTTCATCTAAGTAAAATATAAAAAATATATATTTTTGCTTGAAAACAAGCGATGTATCAGTTCGATCGTACCCCCATACTAGCCATTTTGAGACTTTCGGAAGAGTTAACGCTCTTAACTGTTTGGTTTCGAAGGTAAAAATTTAAATTTTGAGTATCGCATAGAACTAACGTGCAGCCCCTATACGTTATGTTTAAAAAAAATATATAAAATTTTTTTTCAAAATAGCGGCTAATGTAAAAATTCAAAGTGTCATAACTTTGCTAAATGAAATCCTACTAAAAAATGTCTAATGCAAAAAGTGTTTGGAATTTTAATTTGCATATAAAAGCAATTTTTAATTATTTTTTTTTTGATAAAAACCGAGTCTTACCATATATTGACCGAGACCTCGAACGAGCTTTTATGCGACTCTGCATATAGTTAACGCTCGTACGAGGTTTCTATTTAAGAAATCGACTTGAATTTTTAATACAAAATAGAGCTTTCGACTATACTTACGATACTATAAAAAAAAATTAAAAATTAAAAAATAAAAGTATTTTTTTTTCAAAACACGTTTAGTGTGATGAGTCGATCGACCCACCATACATACGCTCATAAGATTTTCAATATAGTTTAGGTCAGTGTGAGCTTATTTATACATATTTGAATTTTAATTTTTGTGACAGTATAGAATTCTTAAGCATCCTGTGTATGTTTGTTAGCAAAATCCATTTTGTCAATTTTTTGCAAAATGGCGACAAGTATTAAAATTCAATCACTTATAACTCAGTAGTGTTGAATTTTGTCAAAAAGGTCTCTATACATGAAATGTTGAGAAGCCTAAAGTTCATCTAAGTAAAATATAAAAAATATATATTTTTGCTTGAAAATAAGCGATGTATCAGTTCGATCGTACCCCCATACTAGCCATTTTGAGACTTTCGGAAGAGTTAACGCTCTTAACTGTTTGGTTTCGAAGGTAAAAATTTAAATTTTGAGTATCGCATAGAACTAACGTGCAGCCCCTATACGTTATGTTTAAAAAAAATATATAAATTTTTTTTTCAAAATGGCGGCTAATGTAAAAATTCAAAGTGTCATAACTTTGCTAAATGAAATCCTACTAAAAAATGTCTAATGCAAAAAGTGTTTGGAATTTTAATTTGCATATAAAAGCAATTTTTAATTATTTTTTTTTTGATAAAAACCGAGTCTTACCATATATTGACCGAGACCTCGAACGAGCTTTTATGCGACTCTGCATATAGTTAACGCTCGTACGAGGTTTCTATTTAAGAAATCGACTTGAATTTTTAATACAAAATAGAGCTTTCGACTATACTTACGATACTATAAAAAAAAATTAAAAATTAAAAAATAAAAGTATTTTTTTTTCAAAACACGTTTAGTGTGATGAGTCGATCGACCCACCATACATACGCTCATAAGATTTTCAATATAGTTTAGGTCAGTGTGAGCTTATTTATACATATTTGAATTTTAATTTTTGTGACAGTATAGAATTCTTAAGCATCCTGTGTATGTTTGTTAGCAAAATCCATTTTGTCAATTTTTTGCAAAATGGCGACAAGTATTAAAATTCAATCACTTATAACTCAGTAGTGTTGAATTTTGTCAAAAAGGTCTCTATACATGAAATGTTGAGAAGCCTAAAGTTCATCTAAGTAAAATATAAAAAATATATATTTTTGCTTGAAAATAAGCGATGTATCAGTTCGATCGTACCCCCATACTAGCCATTTTGAGACTTTCGGAAGAGTTAACGCTCTTAACTGTTTGGTTTCGAAGGTAAAAATTTAAATTTTGAGTATCGCATAGAACTAACGTGCAGCCCCTATACGTTATGTTTAAAAAAAATATATAAAATTTTTTTTCAAAATGGCGGCTAATGTAAAAATTCAAAGTGTCATAACTTTGCTAAATGAAATCCTACTAAAAAATGTCTAATGCAAAAAGTGTTTGGAATTTTAATTTGCATATAAAAGCAATTTTTAATTATTTTTTTTTTGATAAAAACCGAGTCTTACCATATATTGACCGAGACCTCGAACGAGCTTTTATGCGACTCTGCATATAGTTAACGCTCGTACGAGGTTTCTATTTAAGAAATCGACTTGAATTTTTAATACAAAATAGAGCTTTCGACTATACTTACGATACTATAAAAAAAAATTAAAAATTAAAAAATAAAAGTATTTTTTTTTCAAAACACGTTTAGTGTGATGAGTCGATCGACCCACCATACATACGCTCATAAGATTTTCAATATAGTTTAGGTCAGTGTGAGCTTATTTATACATATTTGAATTTTAATTTTTGTGACAGTATAGAATTCTTAAGCATCCTGTGTATGTTTGTTAGCAAAATCCATTTTGTCAATTTTTTGCAAAATGGCGACAAGTATTAAAATTCAATCACTTATAACTCAGTAGTGTTGAATTTTGTCAAAAAGGTCTCTATACATGAAATGTTGAGAAGCCTAAAGTTCATCTAAGTAAAATATAAAAAATATATATTTTTGCTTGAAAATAAGCGATGTATCAGTTCGATCGTACCCCCATACTAGCCATTTTGAGACTTTCGGAAGAGTTAACGCTCTTAACTGTTTGGTTTCATAGGTAAAAATTTAAATTTTGAGTATCGCATAGAACTAACGTGCAGCCCCTATACGTTATGTTTAAAAAAAATATATAAAATTTTTTTTCAAAATGGCGGCTAATGTAAAAATTCAAAGTGTCATAACTTTGCTAAATGAAATCTTACTAAAAAATGTCTAATGCAAAAAGTGTCTGGAATTTTAATTTGCATATAAAAGCAATTTGTAATTATTTTTTTTTTGATAAAAACCGAGTCTTACCATATATTGACCGAGACCTCGAACGAGCTTTTATGCGACTCTGCATATAGTTAACGCTCGTACGAGGTTTCTATTTAAGAAATTGACTTTAATTTTTAATACAAAATAGAGCTTTCGACTATACTTACGATACTATAAAAAAAAATTAAAAATTAAAAAATAAAAGTATTTTTTTTTTCAAAACACGTTTAGTGTGATGAGTCGATCGACCCACCATACATACGCTCATAAGATTTTCAATATAGTTTAGGTCAGTGTGAGCTTATTTATACATATTTGAATTTTAATTTTTGTGACAGTATAGAATTCTTAAGCATCCTGTGTATGTTTGTTAGCAAAATCCATTTTGTCAATTTTTTGCAAAATGGCGACAAGTATTAAAATTCAATCACTTATAACTCAGTAGTGTTGAATTTTGTCAAAAAGGTCTCTATACATGAAATGTTGAGAAGCCTAAAGTTCATCTAAGTAAAATATAAAAAATATATATTTTTGCTTGAAAACAAGCGATGTATCAGTTCGATCGTACCCCCAAACTAGCCATTTTGAGACTTTCGGAAGAGTTAACGCTCTTAACTGTTTGGTTTCGAAGGTAAAAATTTAAATTTTGAGTATCGCATAGAACTAACGTGCAGCCCCTATACGTTATGTTTAAAAAAAATATATAAAATTTTTTTTCAAAATGGCGGCTAATGTAAAAATTCAAAGTGTCATAATTTTGCTAAATGAAATCCTACTAAAAAATGTCTAATGCAAAAAGTGTTTGGAATTTTAATTTGCATATAAAAGCAATTTTTAATTATTTTTTTTTTGATAAAAACCGAGTCTTACCATATATTGACCGAGACCTCGAACGAGCTTTTATGCGACTCTGCATATAGTTAACGCTCGTACGAGGTTTTATTTAAGAAATCTACTTGAATTTTTAATACAAAATAGAGCTTTCGACTATACTTACGATGCTATAAAAAAAAATTAAAAATTAAAAAATAAAAGTATTTTTTTTTCAAAACACGTTTAGTGTGATGAGTCGATGGACCCACCATACATACGCTCATAAGATTTTTAATATAGTTTAGGTCAGTGTGAGCTTATTTATACATATTTAAATTTTAATTTTTGTGACAGTATAGAATTCTTAAGCATCCTGTGTATGTTTGTTAGCAAAATCCATTTTGTCAATTTTTTGCAAAATGGCGACAAGTATTAAAATTCAATCACTTATAACTCAGTAGTGTTGAATTTTGTCAAAAAGGTCTCTATACATGAAATGTTGAGAAGCCTAAAGTTCATCTAAGTAAAATATAAAAAATATATATTTTTGCTTGAAAACAAGCGATGTATCAGTTCGATCGTACCCCCATACTAGCCATTTTGAGACTTTCGGAAGAGTTAACGCTCTTAACTGTTTGGTTTCTAAGGTAAAAATTTAAATTTTGAGTATCGCATAGAACTAACGTGCAGCCCCTATACGTTATGTTTAAAAAAAATATATAAAATTTTTTTTCAAAATGGCGGCTAATGTAAAAATTCAAAGTGTCATAACTTTGCTAAATGAAATCCTACTAAAAAATGTCTAATGCAAAAAGTGTTTGGAATTTTAATTTGCATATAAAAGCAATTTTTAATTATTTTTTTTTTGATAAAAACCGAGTCTTACCATATATTGACCGAGACCTCGAACGAGCTTTTATGCGACTCTGCATATAGTTAACGCTCGTACGAGGTTTCTATTTAAGAAATCGACTTGAATTTTTAATACAAAATAGAGCTTTCGACTATACTTACGATACTATAAAAAAAAATTAAAAATTAAAAAATAAAAGTATTTTTTTTTCAAAACACGTTTAGTGTGATGAGTCGATCGACCCACCATACATACGCTCATAAGATTTTCAATATAGTTTAGGTCAGTGTGAGCTTATTTATACATATTTGAATTTTAATTTTTGTGACAGTATAGAATTCTTAAGCATCCTGTGTATGTTTGTTAGCAAAATCCATTTTGTCAATTTTTTGCAAAATGGCGACAAGTATTAAAATTCAATCACTTATAACTCAGTAGTGTTGAATTTTGTCAAAAAGGTCTCTATACATGAAATGTTGAGAAGCCTAAAGTTCATCTAAGTAAAATATAAAAAATATATATTTTTGCTTGAAAACAAGCGATGTATCAGTTCGATCGTACCCCCATACTAGCCATTTTGAGACTTTCGGAAGAGTTAACGCTCTTAACTGTTTGGTTTCGAAGGTAAAAATTTAAATTTTGAGTATCGCATAGAACTAACGTGCAGCCCCTATACGTTATGTTTAAAAAAAATATATAAAATTTTTTTTCAAAATGGCGGTTAATGTAAAAATTCAAAGTGTCATAACTTTGCTAAATGAAATCCTACTAAAAAATGTCTAATGCAAAAAGTGTTTGGAATTTTAATTTGCATATAAAAGCAATTTTTAATTATTTTTTTTTTGATAAAAACCGAGTCTTACCATATATTGACCGAGACCTCGAACGAGCTTTTATGCGACTCTGCATATAGTTAACGCTCGTACGAGGTTTCTATTTAAGAAATCGACTTGAATTTTTAATACAAAATAGAGCTTTCGACTATACTTACGATACTATAAAAAAAAATTAAAAATTAAAAAATAAAAGTATTTTTTTTTCAAAACACGTTTAGTGTGATGAGTCGATCGACCCACCATACATACGCTCATAAGATTTTCAATATAGTTTAGGTCAGTGTGAGCTTATTTATACATATTTGAATTTTAATTTTTGTGACAGTATAGAATTCTTAAGCATCCTGTGTATGTTTGTTAGCAAAATCCATTTTGTCAATTTTTTGCAAAATGGCGACAAGTATTAAAATTCAATCACTTATAACTCAGTAGTGTTGAATTTTGTCAAAAAGGTCTCTATACATTAAATGTTAAGAAGCCTAAAGTTCATCTAAGTAAAATATAAAAAATATATATTTTTGCTTGAAAACAAGCGATGTATCAGTTCGATCGTACCCCCATACTAGCCATTTTGAGACTTTCGGAAGAGTTAACGCTCTTAACTGTTTGGTTTCGAAGGTAAAAATTTAAATTTTGAGTATCGCATAGAACTAACGTGCAGCCCCTATACGTTATGTTTAAAAAAAATATATAAAATTTTTTTTCAAAATGGCGGCTAATGTAAAAATTCAAAGTGTCATAACTTTGCTAAATGAAATCCTACTAAAAAATGTCTAATGCAAAAAGTGTTTGGAATTTTAATTTGCATATAAAAGCAATTTTTAATTATTTTTTTTTTGATAAAAACCGAGTCTTACCATATATTGACCGAGACCTCGAACGAGCTTTTATGCGACTCTGCATATAGTTAACGCTCGTACGAGGTTTCTATTTAAGAAATCGACTTGAATTTTTAATACAAAATAGAGCTTTCGACTATACTTACGATACTATAAAAAAAAATTAAAAATTAAAAAATAAAAGTATTTTTTTTTCAAAACACGTTTAGTGTGATGAGTCGATCGACCCACCATACATACGCTCATAAGATTTTCAATATAGTTTAGGTCAGTGTGAGCTTATTTATACATATTTGAATTTTAATTTTTGTGACAGTATAGAATTCTTAAGCATCCTGTGTATGTTTGTTAGCAAAATCCATTTTGTCAATTTTTTGCAAAATGGCGACAAGTATTAAAATTCAATCACTTATAACTCAGTAGTGTTGAATTTTGTCAAAAAGGTCTCTATACATGAAATGTTGAGAAGCCTAAAGTTCATCTAAGTAAAATATAAAAAATATATATTTTTGCTTGAAAACAAGCGATGTATCAGTTCGATCGTACCCCCATACTAGCCATTTTGAGACTTTCGGAAGAGTTAACGCTCTTAACTGTTTGGTTTCGAAGGTAAAAATTTAAATTTTGAGTATCGCATAGAACTAACGTGCAGCCCCTATACGTTATGTTTAAAAAAAATATATAAAATTTTTTTTCAAAATGGCGGCTAATGTAAAAATTCAAAGTGTCATAACTTTGCTAAATGAAATCTTACTAAAAAATGTCTAATGCAAAAAGTGTTTGGAATTTTAATTTGCATATAAAAGCAATTTTTAATTATTTTTTTTTTGATAAAAACCGAGTCTTACCATATATTGACCGAGACCTCGAACGAGCTTTTATGCGACTCTGCATATAGTTAACGCTCGTACGAGGTTTCTATTTAAGAAATCGACTTGAATTTTTAATACAAAATAGAGCTTTCGACTATACTTACGATACTATAAAAAAAAATTAAAAATTAAAAAATAAAAGTATTTTTTTTTCAAAACACGTTTAGTGTGATGAGTCGATCGACCCACGATACATACGCTCATAAGATTTTCAATATAGTTTAGGTCAGTGTGAGCTTATTTATACATATTTGAATTTTAATTTTTGTGACAGTATAGAATTCTTAAGCATCCTGTGTATGTTTGTTAGCAAAATCCATTTTGTCAATTTTTTGCAAAATGGCGACAAGTATTAAAATTCAATCACTTATAACTCAGTAGTGTTGAATTTTGTCAAAAAGGTCTCTATACATGAAATGTTGAGAAGCCTAAAGTTCATCTAAGTAAAATATAAAAAATATATATTTTTGCTTGAAAATAAGCGATGTATCAGTTCGATCGTACCCCCATACTAGCCATTTTGAGACTTTCGGAAGAGTTAACGCTCTTAACTGTTTGGTTTCGAAGGTAAAAATTTAAATTTTGAGTATCGCATAGAACTAACGTGCAGCCCCTATACGTTATGTTTAAAAAAAATATATAAAATTTTTTTTCAAAATGGCGGCTAATGTAAAAATTCAAAGTGTCATAACTTTGCTAAATAAAATCCTACTAAAAAATGTCTAATGCAAAAAGTGTTTGGAATTTTAATTTGCATATAAAAGCAATTTTTAATTATTTTTTTTTTGATAAAAACCGAGTCTTACCATATATTGACCGAGACCTCGAACGAGCTTTTATGCGACTCTGCATATAGTTAACGCTCGTACGAGGTTTCTATTTAAGAAATCGACTTGAATTTTTAATACAAAATAGAGCTTTCGACTATACTTACGATACTATAAAAAAAAATTAAAAATTAAAAAATAAAAGTATTTTTTTTTCAAAACACGTTTAGTGTGATGAGTCGATCGACCCACCATACATACGCTCATAAGATTTTCAATATAGTTTAGGTCAGTGTGAGCTTATTTATACATATTTGAATTTTAATTTTTGTGACAGTATAGAATTCTCAAGCATCCTGTGTATGTTTGTTAGCAAAATCCATTTTGTCAATTTTTTGCAAAATGGCGACAAGTATTAAAATTCAATCACTTATAACTCAGTAGTGTTGAATTTTGTCAAAAAGGTCTCTATACATGAAATGTTGAGAAGCCTAAAGTTCATCTAAGTAAAATATAAAAAATATATATTTTTGCTTGAAAATAAGCGATGTATCAGTTCGATCGTACCCCCATACTAGCCATTTTGAGACTTTCGGAAGAGTTAACGCTCTTAACTGTTTGGTTTCGAAGGTAAAAATTTAAATTTTAAGTATCGCATAGAACTAACGTGCAGCCCCTATACGTTATGTTTAAAAAAAATATATAAAATTTTTTTTCAAAATGGCGGCTAATGTAAAAATTCAAAGTGTCATAACTTTGCTAAATGAAATCCTACTAAAAAATGTCTAATGCAAAAAGTGTTTGGAATTTTAATTTGCATATAAAAGCAATTTTTAATTATTTTTTTTTTGATAAAAACCGAGTCTTACCATATATTGACCGAGACCTCGAACGAGCTTTTATGCGACTCTGCATATAGTTAACGCTCGTACGAGGTTTCTATTTAAGAAATCGACTTGAATTTTTAATACAAAATAGAGCTTTCGACTATACTTACGATACTATAAAAAAAAATTAAAAATTAAAAAATAAAAGTATTTTTTTTTCAAAACACGTTTAGTGTGATGAGTCGATCGACCCACCATACATACGCTCATAAGATTTTCAATATAGTTTAGGTCAGTGTGAGCTTATTTATACATATTTGAATTTTAATTTTTGTGACAGTATAGAATTCTTAAGCATCCTGTGTATGTTTGTTAGCAAAATCCATTTTGTCAATTTTTTGCAAAATGGCGACAAGTATTAAAATTCAATCACTTATAACTCAGTAGTGTTGAATTTTGTCAAAAAGGTCTCTATACATGAAATGTTGAGAAGCCTAAAGTTCATCTAAGTAAAATATAAAAAATATATATTTTTGCTTGAAAACAAGCGATGTATCAGTTCGATCGTACCCCCATACTAGCCATTTTGAGACTTTCGGAAGAGTTAACGCTCTTAACTGTTTGGTTTCGAAGGTAAAAATTTAAATTTTGAGTATCGCATAGAACTAACGTGCAGCCCCTATACGTTATGTTTAAAAAAAATATATAAAATTTTTTTTCAAAATGGCGGCTAATGTAAAAATTCAAAGTGTCATAACTTTGCTAAATGAAATCCTACTAAAAAATGTCTAATGCAAAAAGTGTTTGGAATTTTAATTTGCATATAAAAGCAATTTTTAATTATTTTTTTTTTGATAAAAACCGAGTCTTACCATATATTGACCGAGACCTCGAACGAGCTTTTATGCGACTCTGCATATAGTTAACGCTCGTACGAGGTTTCTATTTAAGAAATCGACTTGAATTTTTAATACAAAATAGAGCTTTCGACTATACTTACGATACTATAAAAAAAAATTAAAAATTAAAAAATAAAAGTATTTTTTTTCAAAACACGTTTAGTGTGATGAGTCGATCGACCCACCATACATACGCTCATAAGATTTTCAATATAGTTTAGGTCAGTGTGAGCTTATTTATACATATTTGAATTTTAATTTTTGTGACAGTATAGAATTCTTAAGCATCCTGTGTATGTTTGTTAGCAAAATCCATTTTGTCAATTTTTTGCAAAATGGCGACAAGTATTAAAATTCAATCACTTATAACTCAGTAGTGTTGAATTTTGTCAAAAAGGTCTCTATACATGAAATGTTGAGAAGCCTAAAGTTCATCTAAGTAAAATATAAAAAATATATATTTTTGCTTGAAAATAAGCGATGTATCAGTTCGATCGTACCCCCATACTAGCCATTTTGAGACTTTCGGAAGAGTTAACGCTCTTAACTGTTTGGTTTCGAAGGTAAAAATTTAAATTTTGAGTATCGCATAGAACTAACGTGCAGCCCCTATACGTTATGTTTAAAAAAAATATATAAAATTTTTTTTCAAAATGGCGGCTAATGTAAAAATTCAAAGTGTCATAACTTTGCTAAATGAAATCCTACTAAAAAATGTCTAATGCAAAAAGTGTTTGGAATTTTAATTTGCATATAAAAGCAATTTTTAATTATTTTTTTTTTGATAAAAACCGAGTCTTACCATATATTGACCGAGACCTCGAACGAGCTTTTATGCGACTCTGCATATAGTTAACGCTCGTACGAGGTTTCTATTTAAGAAATCGACTTGAATTTTTAATACAAAATAGAGCTTTCGACTATACTTACGATACTATAAAAAAAAATTAAAAATTAAAAAATAAAAGTATTTTTTTTTCAAAACACGTTTAGTGTGATGAGTCGATCGACCCACCATACATACGCTCATAAGATTTTCAATATAGTTTAGGTCAGTGTGAGCTTATTTATACATATTTGAATTTTAATTTTTGTGACAGTATAGAATTCTTAAGCATCCTGTGTATGTTTGTTAGCAAAATCCATTTTGTCAATTTTTTGCAAAATGGCGACAAGTATTAAAATTCAATCACTTATAACTCAGTAGTGTTGAATTTTGTCAAAAAGGTCTCTATACATCAAATGTTGAGAAGCCTAAAGTTCATCTAAGTAAAATATAAAAAATATATATTTTTGCTTGAAAATAAGCGATGTATCAGTTCGATCGTACCCCCATACTAGCCATTTTGAGACTTTCGGAAGAGTTAACGCTCTTAACTGTTTGGTTTCAAAGGTAAAAATTTAAATTTTGAGTATCGCATAGAACTAACGTGCAGCCCCTATACGTTATGTTTAAAAAAAATATATAAAATTTTTTTTCAAAATGGCAGCTAATGTAAAAATTCAAAGTGTCATAACTTTGCTAAATGAAATCTTACTAAAAAATGTCTAATGCAAAAAGTGTTTACAATTTTAATTTGCATATAAAAGCAATTTTTAATTATTTTTTTTTTGATAAAAACCGAGTCTTACCATATATTGACCGAGACCTCGAACGAGCTTTTATGCGACTCTGCATATAGTTAACGCTCGTACAAGGTTTCTATTTAAGAAATCGACTTGAATTTTTAATACAAAATAGAGCTTTCGACTATACTTACGATACTATAAAAAAAAATTAAAAATTAAAAAATAAAAGTATTTTTTTTTCAAAACACGTTTAGTGTGATGAGTCGATCGACCCACCATACATACGCTCATAAGATTTTCAATATAGTTTAGGTCAGTGTGAGCTTATTTATACATATTTGAATTTTAATTTTTGTGACAGTATAGAATTCTTAAGCATCCTGTGTATGTTTGTTAGCAAAATCCATTTTGTCAATTTTTTGCAAAATGGCGACAAGTATTAAAATTCAATCACTTATAACTCAGTAGTGTTGAATTTTGTCAAAAAGGTCTCTATACATGAAATGTTGAGAAGCCTAAAGTTCATCTAAGTAAAATATAAAAAATATATATTTTTGCTTGAAAATAAGCGATGTATCAGTTCGATCGTACCCCCATACTAGCCATTTTGAGACTTTCGGAAGAGTTAACGCTCTTAACTGTTTGGTTTCAAAGGTAAAAATTTAAATTTTGAGTATCGCATAGAACTAACGTGCAGCCCCTATACGTTATGTTTAAAAAAAATATATAAAATTTTTTTTCAAAATGGCGGCTAATGTAAAAATTCAAAGTGTCATAACTTTGCTAAATAAAATCCTACTAAAAAATGTCTAATGCAAAAAGTGTTTGGAATTTTAATTTGCATATAAAAGCAATTTTTAATTATTTTTTTTTTGATAAAAACCGAGTCTTACCATATATTGACCGAGACCTCGAACGAGCTTTTATGCGACTCTGCATATAGTTAACGCTCGTACGAGGTTTCTATTTAAAAATCGACTTGAATTTTTAATACAAAATAGAGCTTTCGACTATACTTACGATACTATAAAAAAATTAAAAATTAAAAAATAAAAGTATTTTTTTTTCAAAACACGTTTAGTGTGATGAGTCGATCGACCCACCATACATACGCTCATAAGATTTTCAATATAGTTTAGGTCAGTGTGAGCTTATTTATACATATTTGAATTTTAATTTTTGTGACAGTATAGAATTCTTAAGCATCCTGTGTATGTTTGTTAGCAAAATCCATTTTGTCAATTTTTTGCAAAATGGCGACAAGTATTAAAATTCAATCACTTATAACTCAGTAGTGTTGAATTTTGTCAAAAAGGTCTCTATACATGAAATGTTGAGAAGCCTAAAGTTCATCTAAGTAAAATATAAAAAATATATATTTTTGCTTGAAAATAAGCGATGTATCAGTTCGATCGTACCCCCATACTAGCCATTTTGAGACTTTCGGAAGAGTTAACGCTCTTAACTGTTTGGTTTCGAAGGTAAAAATTTAAATTTTGAGTATCGCATAGAACTAACGTGCAGCCCCTATACGTTATGTTTAAAAAAAATATATAAAATTTTTTTTCAAAATGGCGGCTAATGTAAAAATTCAAAGTGTCATAACTTTGCTAAATAAAATCCTACTAAAAAATGTCTAATGCAAAAAGTGTTTGGAATTTTAATTTGCATATAAAAGCAATTTTTAATTATTTTTTTTTTGATAAAAACCGAGTCTTACCATATATTGACCGAGACCTCGAACGAGCTTTTATGCGACTCTGCATATAGTTAACGCTCGTACGAGGTTTCTATTTAAGAAATCGACTTGAATTTTTAATACAAAATAGAGCTTTCGACTATACTTACGATACTATAAAAAAAAATTAAAAATTAAAAAATAAAAGTATTTTTTTTTCAAAACACGTTTAGTGTGATGAGTCGATCGACCCACCATACATACGCTCATAAGATTTTCAATATAGTTTAGGTCAGTGTGAGCTTATTTATACATATTTGAATTTTAATTTTTGTGACAGTATAGAATTCTTAAGCATCCTGTGTATGTTTGTTAGCAAAATCCATTTTGTCAATTTTTTGCAAAATGGCGACAAGTATTAAAATTCAATCACTTATAACTCAGTAGTGTTGAATTTTGTCAAAAAGGTCTCTATACATGAAATGTTGAGAAGCCTAAAGTTCATCTAAGTAAAATATAAAAAATATATATTTTTGCTTGAAAATAAGCGATGTATCAGTTCGATCGTACCCCCATACTAGCCATTTTGAGACTTTCGGAAGAGTTAACGCTCTTAACTGTTTGGTTTCATAGGTAAAAATTTAAATTTTGAGTATCGCATAGAACTAACGTGCAGCCCCTATACGTTATGTTTAAAAAAAATATATAAAATTTTTTTTCAAAATGGCGGCTAATGTAAAAATTCAAAGTGTCATAACTTTGCTAAATGAAATCTTACTAAAAAATGTCTAATGCAAAAAGTGTTTGGAATTTTAATTTGCATATAAAAGCAATTTGTAATTATTTTTTTTTTGATAAAAACCGAGTCTTACCATATATTGACCGAGACCTCGAACGAGCTTTTATGCGACTCTGCATATAGTTAACGCTCGTACGAGGTTTCTATTTAAGAAATCGACTTTAATTTTTAATACAAAATAGAGCTTTCGACTATACTTACGATACTATAAAAAAAAATTAAAAATTAAAAAATAAAAGTATTTTTTTTTTCAAAACACGTTTAGTGTGATGAGTCGATCGACCCACCATACATACGCTCATAAGATTTTCAATATAGTTTAGGTCAGTGTGAGCTTATTTATACATATTTGAATTTTAATTTTTGTGACAGTATAGAATTCTTAAGCATCCTGTGTATGTTTGTTAGCAAAATCCATTTTGTCAATTTTTTGCAAAATGGCGACAAGTATTAAAATTCAATCACTTATAACTCAGTAGTGTTGAATTTTGTCAAAAAGGTCTCTATACATGAAATGTTGAGAAGCCTAAAGTTCATCTAAGTAAAATATAAAAAATATATATTTTTGCTTGAAAACAAGCGATGTATCAGTTCGATCGTACCCCCAAACTAGCCATTTTGAGACTTTCGGAAGAGTTAACGCTCTTAACTGTTTGGTTTCGAAGGTAAAAATTTAAATTTTGAGTATCGCATAGAACTAACGTGCAGCCCCTATACGTTATGTTTAAAAAAAATATATAAAATTTTTTTTCAAAATGGCGGCTAATGTAAAAATTCAAAGTGTCATAATTTTGCTAAATGAAATCCTACTAAAAAATGTCTAATGCAAAAAGTGTTTGGAATTTTAATTTGCATATAAAAGCAATTTTTAATTATTTTTTTTTTGATAAAAACCGAGTCTTACCATATATTGACCGAGACCTCGAACGAGCTTTTATGCGACTCTGCATATAGTTAACGCTCGTACGAGGTTTTATTTAAGAAATCTACTTGAATTTTTAATACAAAATAGAGCTTTCGACTATACTTACGATGCTATAAAAAAAAATTAAAAATTAAAAAATAAAAGTATTTTTTTTTCAAAACACGTTTAGTGTGATGAGTCGATGGACCCACCATACATACGCTCATAAGATTTTTAATATAGTTTAGGTCAGTGTGAGCTTATTTATACATATTTAAATTTTAATTTTTGTGACAGTATAGAATTCTTAAGCATCCTGTGTATGTTTGTTAGCAAAATCCATTTTGTCAATTTTTTGCAAAATGGCGACAAGTATTAAAATTCAATCACTTATAACTCAGTAGTGTTGAATTTTGTCAAAAAGGTCTCTATACATGAAATGTTGAGAAGCCTAAAGTTCATCTAAGTAAAATATAAAAAATATATATTTTTGCTTGAAAACAAGCGATGTATCAGTTCGATCGTACCCCCATACTAGCCATTTTGAGACTTTCGGAAGAGTTAACGCTCTTAACTGTTTGGTTTCTAAGGTAAAAATTTAAATTTTGAGTATCGCATAGAACTAACGTGCAGCCCCTATACGTTATGTTTAAAAAAAATATATAAAATTTTTTTTCAAAATTGCGGCTAATGTAAAAATTCAAAGTGTCATAACTTTGCTAAATGAAATCCTACTAAAAAATGTCTAATGCAAAAAGTGTTTGGAATTTTAATTTGCATATAAAAGCAATTTTTAATTATTTTTTTTTTGATAAAAACCGAGTCTTACCATATATTGACCGAGACCTCGAACGAGCTTTTATGCGACTCTGCATATAGTTAACGCTCGTACGAGGTTTCTATTTAAGAAATCGACTTGAATTTTTAATACAAAATAGAGCTTTCGACTATACTTACGATACTATAAAAAAAAATTAAAAATTAAAAAATAAAAGTATTTTTTTTTCAAAACACGTTTAGTGTGATGAGTCGATCGACCCACCATACATACGCTCATAAGATTTTCAATATAGTTTAGGTCAGTGTGAGCTTATTTATACATATTTGAATTTTAATTTTTGTGACAGTTTAGAATTCTTAAGCATCCTGTGTATGTTTGTTAGCAAAATCCATTTTGTCAATTTTTTGCAAAATGGCGACAAGTATTAAAATTCAATCACTTATAACTCAGTAGTGTTGAATTTTGTCAAAAAGGTCTCTATACATGAAATGTTGAGAAGCCTAAAGTTCATCTAAGTAAAATATAAAAAATATATATTTTTGCTTGAAAACAAGCGATGTATCAGTTCGATCGTACCCCCATACTAGCCATTTTGAGACTTTCGGAAGAGTTAACGCTCTTAACTGTTTGGTTTCGAAGGTAAAAATTTAAATTTTGAGTATCGCATAGAACTAACGTGCAGCCCCTATACGTTATGTTTAAAAAAAATATATAAAATTTTTTTTCAAAATGGCGGTTAATGTAAAAATTCAAAGTGTCATAACTTTGCTAAATGAAATCCTACTAAAAAATGTCTAATGCAAAAAGTGTTTGGAATTTTAATTTGCATATAAAAGCAATTTTTAATTATTTTTTTTTTGATAAAAACCGAGTCTTACCATATATTGACCGAGACCTCGAACGAGCTTTTATGCGACTCTGCATATAGTTAACGCTCGTACGAGGTTTCTATTTAAGAAATCGACTTGAATTTTTAATACAAAATAGAGCTTTCGACTATACTTACGATACTATAAAAAAAAATTAAAAATTAAAAAATAAAAGTATTTTTTTTTCAAAACACGTTTAGTGTGATGAGTCGATCGACCCACCATACATACGCTCATAAGATTTTCAATATAGTTTAGGTCAGTGTGAGCTTATTTATACATATTTGAATTTTAATTTTTGTGACAGTATAGAATTCTTAAGCATCCTGTGTATGTTTGTTAGCAAAATCCATTTTGTCAATTTTTTGCAAAATGGCGACAAGTATTAAAATTCAATCACTTATAACTCAGTAGTGTTGAATTTTGTCAAAAAGGTCTCTATACATTAAATGTTAAGAAGCCTAAAGTTCATCTAAGTAAAATATAAAAAATATATATTTTTGCTTGAAAACAAGCGATGTATCAGTTCGATCGTACCCCCATACTAGCCATTTTGAGACTTTCGGAAGAGTTAACGCTCTTAACTGTTTGGTTTCGAAGGTAAAAATTTAAATTTTGAGTATCGCATAGAACTAACGTGCAGCCCCTATACGTTATGTTTAAAAAAAATATATAAAATTTTTTTTCAAAATGGCGGCTAATGTAAAAATTCAAAGTGTCATAACTTTGCTAAATGAAATCCTACTAAAAAATGTCTAATGCAAAAAGTGTTTGGAATTTTAATTTGCATATAAAAGCAATTTTTAATTATTTTTTTTTTGATAAAAACCGAGTCTTACCATATATTGACCGAGACCTCGAACGAGCTTTTATGCGACTCTGCATATAGTTAACGCTCGTACGAGGTTTCTATTTAAGAAATCGACTTGAATTTTTAATACAAAATAGAGCTTTCGACTATACTTACGATACTATAAAAAAAAATTAAAAATTAAAAAATAAAAGTATTTTTTTTTCAAAACACGTTTAGTGTGATGAGTCGATCGACCCACCATACATACGCTCATAAGATTTTCAATATAGTTTAGGTCAGTGTGAGCTTATTTATACATATTTGAATTTTAATTTTTGTGACAGTTTAGAATTCTTAAGCATCCTGTGTATGTTTGTTAGCAAAATCCATTTTGTCAATTTTTTGCAAAATGGCGACAAGTATTAAAATTCAATCACTTATAACTCAGTAGTGTTGAATTTTGTCAAAAAGGTCTCTATACATGAAATGTTGAGAAGCCTAAAGTTCATCTAAGTAAAATATAAAAAATATATATTTTTGCTTGAAAACAAGCGATGTATCAGTTCGATCGTACCCCCATACTAGCCATTTTGAGACTTTCGGAAGAGTTAACGCTCTTAACTGTTTGGTTTCGAAGGTAAAAATTTAAATTTTGAGTATCGCATAGAACTAACGTGCAGCCCCTATACGTTATGTTTAAAAAAAATATATAAAATTTTTTTTCAAAATGGCGGCTAATGTAAAAATTCAAAGTGTCATAACTTTGCTAAATGAAATCTTACTAAAAAATGTCTAATGCAAAAAGTGTTTGGAATTTTAATTTGCATATAAAAGCAATTTTTAATTATTTTTTTTTTGATAAAAACCGAGTCTTACCATATATTGACCGAGACCTCGAACGAGCTTTTATGCGACTCTGCATATAGTTAACGCTCGTACGAGGTTTCTATTTAAGAAATCGACTTGAATTATTAATACAAAATAGAGCTTTCGACTATACTTACGATACTATAAAAAAAAATTAAAAATTAAAAAATAAAAGTATTTTTTTTTCAAAACACGTTTAGTGTGATGAGTCGATCGACCCACGATACATACGCTCATAAGATTTTCAATATAGTTTAGGTCAGTGTGAGCTTATTTAAACATATTTGAATTTTAATTTTTGTGACAGTATAGAATTCTTAAGCATCCTGTGTATGTTTGTTAGCAAAATCCATTTTGTCAATTTTTTGCAAAATGGCGACAAGTATTAAAATTCAATCACTTATAACTCAGTAGTGTTGAATTTTGTCAAAAAGGTCTCTATACATGAAATGTTGAAAAGCCTAAAGTTCATCTAAGTAAAATATAAAAAATATATATTTTTGCTTGAAAATAAGCGATGTATCAGTTCGATCGTACCCCCATACTAGCCATTTTGAGACTTTCGGAAGAGTTAACGCTCTTAACTGTTTGGTTTCGAAGGTAAAAATTTAAATTTTGAGTATCGCATAGAACTAACGTGCAGCCCCTATACGTTATGTTTAAAAAAAATATATAAAATTTTTTTTCAAAATGGCGGCTAATGTAAAAATTCAAAGTGTCATAACTTTGCTAAATAAAATCCTACTAAAAAATGTCTAATGCAAAAAGTGTTTGGAATTTTAATTTGCATATAAAAGCAATTTTTAATTATTTTTTTTTTGATAAAAACCGAGTCTTACCATATATTGACCGAGACCTCGAACGAGCTTTTATGCGACTCTGCATATAGTTAACGCTCGTACGAGGTTTCTATTTAAGAAATCGACTTGAATTTTTAATACAAAATAGAGCTTTCGACTATACTTACGATACTATAAAAAAAAATTAAAAATTAAAAAATAAAAGTATTTTTTTTTCAAAACACGTTTAGTGTGATGAGTCGATCGACCCACCATACATACGCTCATAAGATTTTCAATATAGTTTAGGTCAGTGTGAGCTTATTTATACATATTTGAATTTTAATTTTTGTGACAGTATAGAATTCTTAAGCATCCTGTGTATGTTTGTTAGCAAAATCCATTTTGTCAATTTTTTGCAAAATGGCGACAAGTATTAAAATTCAATCACTTATAACTCAGTAGTGTTGAATTTTGTCAAAAAGGTCTCTATACATGAAATGTTGAGAAGCCTAAAGTTCATCTAAGTAAAATATAAAAAATATATATTTTTGCTTGAAAATAAGCGATGTATCAGTTCGATCGTACCCCCATACTAGCCATTTTGAGACTTTCGGAAGAGTTAACGCTCTTAACTGTTTGGTTTCGAAGGTAAAAATTTAAATTTTGAGTATCGCATAGAACTAACGTGCAGCCCCTATACGTTATGTTTAAAAAAAATATATAAAATTTTTTTTCAAAATGGCGGCTAATGTAAAAATTCAAAGTGTCATAACTTTGCTAAATGAAATCCTACTAAAAAATGTCTAATGCAAAAAGTGTTTGGAATTTTAATTTGCATATAAAAGCAATTTTTAATTATTTTTTTTTTGATAAAAACCGAGTCTTACCATATATTGACCGAGACCTCGAACGAGCTTTTATGCGACTCTGCATATAGTTAACGCTCGTACGAGGTTTCTATTTAAGAAATCGACTTGAATTTTTAATACAAAATAGAGCTTTCGACTATACTTACGATACTATAAAAAAAAATTAAAAATTAAAAAATAAAAGTATTTTTTTTTCAAAACACGTTTAGTGTGATGAGTCGATCGACCCACCATACATACGCTCATAAGATTTTCAATATAGTTTAGGTCAGTGTGAGCTTATTTATACATATTTGAATTTTAATTTTTGTGACAGTATAGAATTCTTAAGCATCCTGTGTATGTTTGTTAGCAAAATCCATTTTGTCAATTTTTTGCAAAATGGCGACAAGTATTAAAATTCAATCACTTATAACTCAGTAGTGTTGAATTTTGTCAAAAAGGTCTCTATACATGAAATGTTGAGAAGCCTAAAGTTCATCTAAGTAAAATATAAAAAATATATATTTTTGCTTGAAAACAAGCGATGTATCAGTTCGATCGTACCCCCATACTAGCCATTTTGAGACTTTCGGAAGAGTTAACGCTCTTAACTGTTTGGTTTCGAAGGTAAAAATTTAAATTTTGAGTATCGCATAGAACTAACGTGCAGCCCCTATACGTTATGTTTAAAAAAAATATATAAAATTTTTTTTCAAAATGGCGGCTAATGTAAAAATTCAAAGTGTCATAACTTTGCTAAATGAAATCCTACTAAAAAATGTCTAATGCAAAAAGTGTTTGGAATTTTAATTTGCATATAAAAGCAATTTTTAATTATTTTTTTTTTGATAAAAACCGAGTCTTACCATATATTGACCGAGACCTCGAACGAGCTTTTATGCGACTCTGCATATAGTTAACGCTCGTACGAGGTTTCTATTTAAGAAATCGACTTGAATTTTTAATACAAAATAGAGCTTTCGACTATACTTACGATACTATAAAAAAAAATTAAAAATTAAAAAATAAAAGTATTTTTTTTTCAAAACACGTTTAGTGTGATGAGTCGATCGACCCACCATACATACGCTCATAAGATTTTCAATATAGTTTAGGTCAGTGTGAGCTTATTTATACATATTTGAATTTTAATTTTTGTGACAGTATAGAATTCTTAAGCATCCTGTGTATGTTTGTTAGCAAAATCCATTTTGTCAATTTTTTGCAAAATGGCGACAAGTATTAAAATTCAATCACTTATAACTCAGTAGTGTTGAATTTTGTCAAAAAGGTCTCTATACATGAAATGTTGAGAAGCCTAAAGTTCATCTAAGTAAAATATAAAAAATATATATTTTTGCTTGAAAATAAGCGATGTATCAGTTCGATCGTACCCCCATACTAGCCATTTTGAGACTTTCGGAAGAGTTAACGCTCTTAACTGTTTGGTTTCGAAGGTAAAAATTTAAATTTTGATTATCGCATAGAACTAACGTTCAGCCCCTATACGTTATGTTTAAAAAAAATATATAAAATTTTTTTTCAAAATGGCGGCTAATGTAAAAATTCAAAGTGTCATAACTTTGCTAAATGAAATCCTACTAAAAAATAACTAATGCAAAAAGTGTTTGGAATTTTAATTTGCATATAAAAGCAATTTTTAATTATTTTTTTTTTGATAAAAACCGAGTCTTACCATATATTGACCGAGACCTCGAACGAGCTTTTATGCGACTCTGCATATAGTTAACGCTCGTACGAGGTTTCTATTTAAGAAATCGACTTGAATTTTTAATACAAAATAGAGCTTTCGACTATACTTACGATACTATAAAAAAAAATTAAAAATTAAAAAATAAAAGTATTTTTTTTTCAAAACACGTTTAGTGTGATGAGTCGATCGACCCACCATACATACGCTCATAAGATTTTCAATATAGTTTAGGTCAGTGTGAGCTTATTTATACATATTTGAATTTTAATTTTTGTGACAGTATAGAATTCTTAAGCATCCTGTGTATGTTTGTTAGCAAAATCCATTTTGTCAATTTTTTGCAAAATGGCGACAAGTATTAAAATTCAATCACTTATAACTCAGTGTTGTTGAATTTTGTCAAAAAGGTCTCTATACATGAAATGTTGAGAAGCCTAAAGTTCATCTAAGTAAAATATAAAAAATATATATTTTTGCTTGAAAATAAGCGATGTATCAGTTCGATCGTACCCCCATACTAGCCATTTTGAGACTTTCGGAAGAGTTAACGCTCTTAACTGTTTGGTTTCGAAGGTAAAAATTTAAATTTTGAGTATCGCATAGAACTAACGTGCAGCCCCTATACGTTATGTTTAAAAAAAATATATAAAATTTTTTTTCAAAATGGCGGCTAATGTAAAAATTCAAAGTGTCATAACTTTGCTAAATGAAATCTTACTAAAAAATGTCTAATGCAAAAAGTGTTTGGAATTTTAATTTGCATATAAAAGCAATTTTTAATTATTTTTTTTTTGATAAAAACCGAGTCTTACCATATATTGACCGAGACCTCGAACGAGCTTTTATGCGACTCTGCATATAGTTAACGCTCGTACAAGGTTTCTATTTAAGAAATCGACTTGAATTTTTAATACAAAATAGAGCTTTCGACTATACTTACGATACTATAAAAAAAAATTAAAAATTAAAAAATAAAAGTATTTTTTTTTCAAAACACGTTTAGTGTGATGAGTCGATCGACCCACCATACATACGCTCATAAGATTTTCAATATAGTTTAGGTCAGTGTGAGCTTATTTATACATATTTGAATTTTAATTTTTGTGACAGTATAGAATTCTTAAGCATCCTGTGTATGTTTGTTAGCAAAATCCATTTTGTCAATTTTTTGCAAAATGGCGACAAGTATTAAAATTCAATCACTTATAACTCAGTAGTGTTGAATTTTGTCAAAAAGGTCTCTATACATGAAATGTTGAGAAGCCTAAAGTTCATCTAAGTAAAATATAAAAAATATATATTTTTGCTTGAAAATAAGCGATGTATCAGTTCGATCGTACCCCCATACTAGCCATTTTGAGACTTTCGGAAGAGTTAACGCTCTTAACTGTTTGGTTTCGAAGGTAAAAATTTAAATTTTGAGTATCGCATAGAACTAACGTGCAGCCCCTATACGTTATGTTTAAAAAAAATATATAAATTTTTTTTTCAAAATGGCGGCTAATGTAAAAATTCAAAGTGTCATAACTTTGCTAAATAAAATCCTACTAAAAAATGTCTAATGCAAAAAGTGTTTGGAATTTTAATTTGCATATAAAAGCAATTTTTAATTATTTTTTTTTTGATAAAAACCGAGTCTTACCATATATTGACCGAGACCTCGAACGAGCTTTTATGCGACTCTGCATATAGTTAACGCTCGTACGAGGTTTCTATTTAAGAAATCGACTTGAATTTTTAATACAAAATAGAGCTTTCGACTATACTTACGATACTATAAAAAAATTAAAAATTAAAAAATAAAAGTATTTTTTTTTCAAAACACGTTTAGTGTGATGAGTCGATCGACCCACCATACATACGCTCATAAGATTTTCAATATAGTTTAGGTCAGTGTGAGCTTATTTATACATATTTGAATTTTAATTTTTGTGACAGTATAGAATTCTTAAGCATCCTGTGTATGTTTGTTAGCAAAATCCATTTTGTCAATTTTTTGCCAAATGGCGACAAGTATTAAAGTTCAATCACTTATAACTCAGTAGTGTTGAATTTTGTCAAAAAGGTCTCTATACATGAAATGTTGAGAAGCCTAAAGTTCATCTAAGTAAAATATAAAAAATATATATTTTTGCTTGAAAATAAGCGATGTATCAGTTCGATCGTACCCCCATACTAGCCATTTTGAGACTTTCGGAAGAGTTAACGCTCTTAACTGTTTGGTTTCGAAGGTAAAAATTTAAATTTTGAGTATCGCATAGAACTAACGTGCAGCCCCTATACGTTATGTTTAAAAAAAATATATAAAATTTTTTTTCAAAATGGCGGCTAATGTAAAAATTCAAAGTGTCATAACTTTGCTAAATAAAATCCTACTAAAAAATGTCTAATGCAAAAAGTGTTTGGAATTTTAATTTGCATATAAAAGCAATTTTTAATTATTTTTTTTTTGATAAAAACCGAGTCTTACCATATATTGACCGAGACCTCGAACGAGCTTTTATGCGACTCTGCATATAGTTAACGCTCGTACGAGGTTTCTATTTAAGAAATCGACTTGAATTTTTAATACAAAATAGAGCTTTCGACTATACTTACGATACTATAAAAAAAAATTAAAAATTAAAAAATAAAAGTATTTTTTTTTCAAAACACGTTTAGTGTGATGAGTCGATCGACCCACCATACATACGCTCATAAGATTTTCAATATAGTTTAGGTCAGTGTGAGCTTATTTATACATATTTGAATTTTAATTTTTGTGACAGTATAGAATTCTTAAGCATCCTGTGTATGTTTGTTAGCAAAATCCATTTTGTCAATTTTTTGCAAAATGGCGACAAGTATTAAAATTCAATCACTTATAACTCAGTAGTGTTGAATTTTGTCAAAAAGGTCTCTATACATGAAATGTTGAGAAGCCTAAAGTTCATCTAAGTAAAATATAAAAAATATATATTTTTGCTTGAAAATAAGCGATGTATCAGTTCGATCGTACCCCCATACTAGCCATTTTGAGACTTTCGGAAGAGTTAACGCTCTTAACTGTTTGGTTTCGAAGGTAAAAATTTAAATTTTGAGTATCGCATAGAACTAACGTGCAGCCCCTATACGTTATGTTTAAAAAAAATATATAAAATTTTTTTTCAAAATGGCGGCTAATGTAAAAATTCAAAGTGTCATAACTTTGCTAAATGAAATCTTACTAAAAAATGTCTAATGCAAAAAGTGTTTGGAATTTTAATTTGCATATAAAAGCAATTTTTAATTATTTTTTTTTTGATAAAAACCGAGTCTTACCATATATTGACCGAGACCTCGAACGAGCTTTTATGCGACTCTGCATATAGTTAACGCTCGTACGAGGTATCTATTTAAGAAATCGACTTGAATTTTTAATACAAAATAGAGCTTTCGACTATACTTACGATGCTATAAAAAAAAATTAAAAATTAAAAAATAAAAGTATTTTTTTTTTCAAAACACGTTTAGTGTGATGAGTCGATCGACCCACCATACATACGCTCATAAGATTTTCAATATAGTTTAGGTCAGTGTGAGCTTATTTATACATATTTGAATTTTAATTTTTGTGACAGTATAGAATTCTTAAGCATCCTGTGTATGTTTGTTAGCAAAATCCATTTTGTCAATTTTTTGCAAAATGGCGACAAGTATTAAAATTCAATCACTTATAACTCAGTAGTGTTGAATTTTGTCAAAAAGGTCTCTATACATGAAATGTTGAGAAGCCTAAAGTTCATCTAAGTAAAATATAAAAAATATATATTTTTGCTTGAAAACAAGCGATGTATCAGTTCGATCGTACCCCCAAACTAGCCATTTTGAGACTTTCGGAAGAGTTAACGCTCTTAACTGTTTGGTTTCGAAGGTAAAAATTTAAATTTTGAGTATCGCATAGAACTAACGTGCAGCCCCTATACGTTATGTTTAAAAAAAATATATAAAATTTTTTTTCAAAATGGCGGCTAATGTAAAAATTCAAAGTGTCATAATTTTGCTAAATGAAATCCTACTAAAAAATGTCTAATGCAAAAAGTGTTTGGAATTTTAATTTGCATATAAAAGCAATTTTTAATTATTTTTTTTTTGATAAAAACCGAGTCTTACCATATATTGACCGAGACCTCGAACGAGCTTTTATGCGACTCTGCATATAGTTAACGCTCGTACGAGGTTTTTATTTAAGAAATCTACTTGAATTTTTAATACAAAATAGAGCTTTCGACTATACTTACGATGCTATAAAAAAAAATTAAAAATTAAAAAATAAAAGTATTTTTTTTTCAAAACACGTTTAGTGTGATGAGTCGATGGACCCACCATACATACGCTCATAAGATTTTCAATATAGTTTAGGTCAGTGTGAGCTTATTTATACATATTTAAATTTTAATTTTTGTGACAGTATAGAATTCTTAAGCATCCTGTGTATGTTTGTTAGCAAAATCCATTTTGTCAATTTTTTGCAAAATGGCGACAAGTATTAAAATTCAATCACTTATAACTCAGTAGTGTTGAATTTTGTCAAAAAGGTCTCTATACATGAAATGTTGAGAAGCCTAAAGTTCATCTAAGTAAAATATAAAAAATATATATTTTTGCTTGAAAACAAGCGATGTATCAGTTCGATCGTACCCCCATACTAGCCATTTTGAGACTTTCGGAAGAGTTAACGCTCTTAACTGTTTGGTTTCGAAGGTAAAAATTTAAATTTTGAGTATCGCATAGAACTAACGTGCAGCCCCTATACGTTATGTTTAAAAAAAATATATAAAATTTTTTTTCAAAATGGCGGCTAATGTAAAAATTCAAAGTGTCATAACTTTGCTAAATGAAATCCTACTAAAAAATGTCTAATGCAAAAAGTGTTTGGAATTTTAATTTGCATATAAAAGCAATTTTTAATTATTTTTTTTTTGATAAAAACCGAGTCTTACCATATATTGACCGAGACCTCGAACGAGCTTTTATGCGACTCTGCATATAGTTAACGCTCGTACGAGGTTTCTATTTAAGAAATCGACTTGAATTTTTAATACAAAATAGAGCTTTCGACTATACTTACGATACTATAAAAAAAAATTAAAAATTAAAAAATAAAAGTATTTTTTTTTCAAAACACGTTTAGTGTGATGAGTCGATCGACCCACCATACATACGCTCATAAGATTTTCAATATAGTTTAGGTCAGTGTGAGCTTATTTATACATATTTGAATTTTAATTTTTGTGACAGTATAGAATTCTTAAGCATCCTGTGTATGTTTGTTAGCAAAATCCATTTTGTCAATTTTTTGCAAAATGGCGACAAGTATTAAAATTCAATCACTTTTAACTCAGTAGTGTTGAATTTTGTCAAAAAGGTCTCTATACATGAAATGTTGAGAAGCCTAAAGTTCATCTAAGTAAAATATAAAAAATATATATTTTTGCTTGAAAATAAGCGATGTATCAGTTCGATCGTACCCCCATACTAGCCATTTTGAGACTTTCGGAAGAGTTAACGCTCTTAACTGTTTGGTTTCGAAGGTAAAAATTTAAATTTTGAGTATCGCATAGAACTAACGTGCAGCCCCTATACGTTATGTTTAAAAAAAATATATAAAATTTTTTTTCAAAATGGCGGCTAATGTAAAAATTCAAAGTGTCATAACTTTGCTAAATGAAATCCTACTAAAAAATGTCTAATGCAAAAAGTGTTTGGAATTTTAATTTGCATATAAAAGCAATTTTTAATTATTTTTTTTTTGATAAAAACCGAGTCTTACCATATATTGACCGAGACCTCGAACGAGCTTTTATGCGACTCTGCATATAGTTAACGCTCGTACGAGGTTTCTATTTAAGAAATCGACTTGAATTTTTAATACAAAATAGAGCTTTCGACTATACTTACGATACTATAAAAAAAAATTAAAAATTAAAAAATAAAAGTATTTTTTTTTCAAAACACGTTTAGTGTGATGAGTCGATCGACCCACCATACCTACGCTCATAAGATTTTCAATATAGTTTAGGTCAGTGTGAGCTTATTTATACATATTTGAATTTTAATTTTTGTGACAGTATAGAATTCTTAAGCATTCTGTGTATGTTTGTTAGCAAAATCCATTTTGTCAATTTTTTGCAAAATGGCGACAAGTATTAAAATTCAATCACTTATAACTCAGTAGTGTTGAATTTTGTCAAAAAGGTCTCTATACATGAAATGTTGAGAAGCCTAAAGTTCATCTAAGTAAAATATAAAAAATATATATTTTTGCTTGAAAATAAGCGATGTATCAGTTCGATCGTACCCCCATACTAGCCATTTTGAGACTTTCGGAAGAGTTAACGCTCTTAACTGTTTGGTTTCGAAGGTAAAAATTTAAATTTTGAGTATCGCATAGAACTAACGTGCAGCCCCTATACTTTATGTTTAAAAAAAATATATAAAATTTTTTTTCAAAATGGCGGCTAATGTAAAAATTCAAAGTGTCATAACTTTGCTAAATGAAATCTTACTAAAAAATGTCTAATGCAAAAAGTGTTTGGAATTTTAATTTGCATATAAAAGCAATTTTTAATTATTTTTTTTTTGATAAAAACCGAGTCTTACCATATATTGACCGAGACCTCGAACGAGCTTTTATGCGACTCTGCATATAGTTAACGCTCGTACGAGGTTTCTATTTAAGAAATCGACTTGAATTTTTAATACAAAATAGAGCTTTCGACTATACTTACGATACTATAAAAAAAAATTAAAAATTAAAAAATAAAAGTATTTTTTTTTTCAAAACACGTTTAGTGTGATGAGTCGATCGACCCACCATACATACGCTCATAAGATTTTCAATATAGTTTAGGTCAGTGTGAGCTTATTTATACATATTTGAATTTTAATTTTTGTGACAGTATAGAATTCTTAAGCATCCTGTGTATGTTTGTTAGCAAAATCCATTTTGTCAATTTTTTGCAAAATGGCGACAAGTATTAAAATTCAATCACTTATAACTCAGTAGTGTTGAATTTTGTCAAAAAGGTCTCTATACATGAAATGTTGAGAAGCCTAAAGTTCATCTAAGTAAAATATAAAAAATATATATTTTTGCTTGAAAACAAGCGATGTATCAGTTCGATCGTACCCCCAAACTAGCCATTTTGAGACTTTCGGAAGAGTTAACGCTCTTAACTGTTTGGTTTCGAAGGTAAAAATTTAAATTTTGAGTATCGCATAGAACTAACGTGCAGCCCCTATACGTTATGTTTAAAAAAAATATATAAAATTTTTTTTCAAAATGGCGGCTAATGTAAAAATTCAAAGTGTCATAATTTTGCTAAATGAAATCCTACTAAAAAATGTCTAATGCAAAAAGTGTTTGGAATTTTAATTTGCATATAAAAGCAATTTTTAATTATTTTTTTTTTGATAAAAACCGAGTCTTACCATATATTGACCGAGACCTCGAACGAGCTTTTATGCGACTCTGCATATAGTTAACGCTCGTACGAGGTTTTTATTTAAGAAATCTACTTGAATTTTTAATACAAAATAGAGCTTTCGACTATACTTACGATGCTATAAAAAAAAATTAAAAATTAAAAAATAAAAGTATTTTTTTTTCAAAACACGTTTAGTGTGATGAGTCGATGGACCCACCATACATACGCTCATAAGATTTTCAATATAGTTTAGGTCAGTGTGAGCTTATTTATACATATTTAAATTTTAATTTTTGTGACAGTATAGAATTCTTAAGCATCCTGTGTATGTTTGTTAGCAAAATCCATTTTGTCAATTTTTTGCAAAATGGCGACAAGTATTAAAATTCAATCACTTATAACTCAGTAGTGTTGAATTTTGTCAAAAAGGTCTCGATACATGAAATGTTGAGAAGCCTAAAGTTCATCTAAGTAAAATATAAAAAATATATATTTTTGCTTGAAAACAAGCGATGTATCAGTTCGATCGTACCCCCATACTAGCCATTTTGAGACTTTCGGAAGAGTTAACGCTCTTAACTGTTTGGTTTCGAAGGTAAAAATTTAAATTTTGAGTATCGCATAGAACTAACGTGCAGCCCCTATACGTTATGTTTAAAAAAAATATATAAAATTTTTTTTCAAAATGGCGGCTAATGTAAAAATTCAAAGTGTCATAACTTTGCTAAATGAAATCCTACTAAAAAATGTCTAATGCAAAAAGTGTTTGGAATTTTAATTTGCATATAAAAGCAATTTTTAATTATTTTTTTTTTTAAAAAAACCGAGTCTTACCATATATTGACCGAGACCTCGAACGAGCTTTTATGCGACTCTGCATACAGTTAACGCTCGTATGAGGTTTCTATTTAAGAAATCGACTTGAATTTTTTAAACAAAACAGAGCTTTCAACTATACTTACGATACTATAAAAATAAATTAAAAATTAAAAAATAAAAGTATTTTTTTTTCAAAACACGTTTAGTGTGATGAGTCGATCGACCCATTATACATACGCTCATAAGATTTTCAATATAGTTTAGGTCAGTGTGAGCTTATTTATACATATTTGAATTTTAATTTTTGTGACAGTATAGAATTCTTAAGCATCCTGTGTATGTTTGTTAGCAAAATCCATTTTGTCAATTTTTTGCAAAATGGCGACAAGTATTAAAATTCAATCACTTATAACTCAGTAGTGTTGAATTTTGTCAAAAAGGTCTCTATACATGAAATGTTGAGAAGCCTAAAGTTCATCTAAGTAAAATATAAAAAATATATATTTTTGCTTGAAAACAAGCGATGTATCAGTTCGATCGTACCCCCAAACTAGCCATTTTGAGACTTTCGGAAGAGTTAACGCTCTTAACTGTTTGGTTTCGAAGGTAAAAATTTAAATTTTGAGTATCGCATAGAACTAACGTGCAGCCCCTATACGTTATGTTTAAAAAAAATATATAAAATTTTTTTTAAAAATGGCGGCTAATGTAAAAATTCAAAGTGTCATAACTTTGCTAAATCAAATCCTACTAAAAAATGTCTAATGCAAAAAGTGTTTGGAATTTTAATTTGCATATAAAAGCAATTTTTAATTATTTTTTTTTTGATAAAAACCGAGTCTTACCATATATTGACCGAGACCTCGAACGAGCTTTTATGCGACTCTGCATATAGTTAACGCTCGTACGAGGTTTCTATTTAAGAAATCGACTTGAATTTTTAATACAAAATAGAGCTTTCGACTATACTTACGATACTATAAAAAAAAATTAAAAATTAAAAAATAAAAGTATTTTTTTTTCAAAACACGTTTAGTGTGATGAGTCGATCGACCCACCATACATACGCTCATAAGATTTTCAATATAGTTTAGGTCAGTGTGAGCTTATTTATACATATTTGAATTTTAATTTTTGTGACAGTATAGAATTCTTAAGCATCCTGTGTATGTTTGTTAGCAAAATCCATTTTGTCAATTTTTTGCAAAATGGCGACAAGTATTAAAATTCAATCACTTATAACTCAGTAGTGTTGAATTTTGTCAAAAAGGTCTCTATACATGAAATGTTGAGAAGCCTAAAGTTCATCTAAGTAAAATATAAAAAATATATGTTTTTGCTTGAAAATAAGCGATGTATCAGTTCGATCGTACCCCCATACTAGCCATTTTGAGACTTTCGGAAGAGTTAACGCTCTTAACTGTTTGGTTTCGAAGGTAAAAATTTAAATTTTGAGTATCGCATAGAACTAACGTGCAGCCCCTATACGTTATGTTTAAAAAAAATATATAAAATTTTTTTTCAAAATGGCGGCTAATGTAAAAATTCAAAGTGTCATAACTTTGCTAAATCAAATCCTACTAAAAAATGTCTAATGCAAAAAGTGTTTGGAATTTTAATTTGCATATAAAAGCAATTTTTAATTATTTTTTTTTTGATAAAAACCGAGTCTTACCATATATTGACCGAGACCTCGAACGAGCTTTTATGCGACTCTGCATATAGTTAACGCTCGTACGAGGTTTCTATTTAAGAAATCGACTTGAATTTTTAATACAAAATAGAGCTTTCGACTATACTTACGATACTATAAAAAAAAATTAAAAATTAAAAAATAAAAGTATTTTTTTTTCAAAACACGTTTAGTGTGATGAGTCGATCGACCCACCATACATACGCTCATAAGATTTTCAATATAGTTTAGGTCAGTGTGAGCTTATTTATACATATTTGAATTTTAATTTTTGTGACAGTATAGAATTCTTAAGCATTCTGTGTATGTTTGTTAGCAAAATCCATTTTGTCAATTTTTTGCAAAATGGCGACAAGTATTAAAATTCAATCACTTATAACTCAGTAGTGTTGAATTTTGTCAAAAAGGTCTCTATACATGAAATGTTGAGAAGCCTAAAGTTCATCTAAGTAAAATATAAAAAATATATATTTTTGCTTGAAAATAAGCGATGTATCAGTTCGATCGTACCCCCATACTAGCTATTTTGAGACTTTCGGAAGAGTTAACGCTCTTAACTGTTTGGTTTCGAAGGTAAAAATTTAAATTTTGAGTATCGCATAGAACTAACGTGCAGCCCCTATACGTTATGTTTAAAAAAAATATATAAAATTTTTTTTCAAAATGGCGGCTAATGTAAAAATTCAAAGTGTCATAACTTTGCTAAATGAAATCTTACTAAAAAATGTCTAATGCAAAAAGTGTTTGGAATTTTAATTTGCATATAAAAGCAATTTTTAATTATTTTTTTTTTGATAAAAACCGAGTCTTACCATATATTGACCGAGACCTCGAACGAGCTTTTATGCGACTCTGCATATAGTTAACGCTCGTACGAGGTTTCTATTTAAGAAATCGACTTGAATTTTTAATACAAAATAGAGCTTTCGACTATACTTACGATGCTATAAAAAAAAATTAAAAATTAAAAAATAAAAGTATTTTTTTTTTCAAAACACGTTTAGTGTGATGAGTCGATCGACCCACCATACATACGCTCATAAGATTTTCAATATAGTTTAGGTCAGTGTGAGCTTATTTATACATATTTGAATTTTAATTTTTGTGACAGTATAGAATTCTTAAGCATCCTGTGTATGTTTGTTAGCAAAATCCATTTTGTCAATTTTTTGCAAAATGGCGACAAGTATTAAAATTCAATCACTTATAACTCAGTAGTGTTGAATTTTGTCAAAAAGGTCTCTATACATGAAATGTTGAGAAGCCTAAAGTTCATCTAAGTAAAATATAAAAAATATATATTTTTGCTTGAAAACAAGCGATGTATCAGTTCGATCGTACCCCCAAACTAGCCATTTTGAGACTTTCGGAAGAGTTAACGCTCTTAACTGTTTGGTTTCGAAGGTAAAAATTTAAATTTTGAGTATCGCATAGAACTAACGTGCAGCCCCTATACGTTATGTTTAAAAAAAATATATAAAATTTTTTTTCAAAATGGCGGCTAATGTAAAAATTCAAAGTGTCATAATTTTGCTAAATGAAATCCTACTAAAAAATGTCTAATGCAAAAAGTGTTTGGAATTTTAATTTGCATATAAAAGCAATTTTTAATTATTTTTTTTTTGATAAAAACCGAGTCTTACCATATATTGACCGAGACCTCGAACGAGCTTTTATGCGACTCTGCATATAGTTAACGCTCGTACGAGGTTTTTATTTAAGAAATCTACTTGAATTTTTAATACAAAATAGAGCTTTCGACTATACTTACGATGCTATAAAAAAAAATTAAAAATTAAAAAATAAAAGTATTTTTTTTTCAAAACACGTTTAGTGTGATGAGTCGATGGACCCACCATACATACGCTCATAAGATTTTCAATATAGTTTAGGTCAGTGTGAGCTTATTTATACATATTTAAATTTTAATTTTTGTGACAGTATAGAATTCTTAAGCATCCTGTGTATGTTTGTTAGCAAAATCCATTTTGTCAATTTTTTGCAAAATGGCGACAAGTATTAAAATTCAATCACTTATAACTCAGTAGTGTTGAATTTTGTCAAAAAGGTCTCTATACATGAAATGTTGAGAAGCCTAAAGTTCATCTAAGTAAAATATAAAAAATATATATTTTTGCTTGAAAACAAGCGATGTATCAGTTCGATCGTACCCCCATACTAGCCATTTTGAGACTTTCGGAAGAGTTAACGCTCTTAACTGTTTGGTTTCGAAGGTAAAAATTTAAATTTTGAGTATCGCATAGAACTAACGTGCAGCCCCTATACGTTATGTTTAAAAAAAATATATAAAATTTTTTTTCAAAATGGCGGCTAATGTAAAAATTCAAAGTGTCATAACTTTGCTAAATGAAATCCTACTAAAAAATGTCTAATGCAAAAAGTGTTTGGAATTTTAATTTGCATATAAAAGCAATTTTTAATTATTTTTTTTTTTAAAAAAACCGAGTCTTACCATATATTGACCGAGACCTCGAACGAGCTTTTATGCGACTCTGCATACAGTTAACGCTCGTATGAGGTTTCTATTTAAGAAATCGACTTGAATTTTTTAAACAAAACAGAGCTTTCAACTATACTTACGATACTATAAAAATAAATTAAAAATTAAAAAATAAAAGTATTTTTTTTTCAAAACACGTTTAGTGTGATGAGTCGATCGACCCACCATACATACGCTCATAAGATTTTCAATATAGTTTAGGTCAGTGTGAGCTTATTTATACATATTTGAATTTTAATTTTTGTGACAGTATAGAATTCTTAAGCATCCTGTGTATGTTTGTTAGCAAAATCCATTTTGTCAATTTTTTGCAAAATGGCGACAAGTATTAAAATTCAATCACTTATAACTCAGTAGTGTTGAATTTTGTCAAAAAGGTCTCTATACATGAAATGTTGAGAAGCCTAAAGTTCATCTAAGTAAAATATAAAAAATATATATTTTTGCTTGAAAACAAGCGATGTATCAGTTCGATCGTACCCCCATACTAGCCATTTTGAGACTTTCGGAAGAGTTAACGCTCTTAACTGTTTGGTTTCGAAGGTAAAAATTTAAATTTTGAGTATCGCATAGAACTAACGTGCAGCCCCTATACGTTATGTTTAAAAAAAATATATAAAATTTTTTTTCAAAATGGCGGCTAATGTAAAAATTCAAAGTGTCATAACTTTGCTAAATGAAATCCTACCAAAAAATGTCTTATGCAAAAAGTGTTTGGAATTTTAATTTGCATATAAAAGCAATTTTTAATTATTTTTTTTTTGATAAAAACCGAGTCTTACCATATATTGACCGAGACCTCGAACGAGCTTTTATGCGACTCTGCATATAGTTAACGCTCGTACGAGGTTTCTATTTAAGAAATCGACTTGAATTTTTAATACAAAATAGAGCTTTCGACTATACTTACGATACTATAAAAAAAATTAAAAATTAAAAAATAAAAGTATTTTTTTTTCAAAACACGTTTAGTGTGATGAGTCGATCGACCCACCATACATACGCTCATAAGATTTTCAATATAGTTTAGGTCAGTGTGAGCTTATTTATACATATTTGAATTTTAATTTTTGTGACAGTATAGAATTCTTAAGCATCCTGTGTATGTTTGTTAGCAAAATCCATTTTGTCAATTTTTTGCAAAATGGCGACAAGTATTAAAATTCAATCACTTATAACTCAGTAGTGTTGAATTTTGTCAAAAAGGTCTCTATACATGAAATGTTGAGAAGCCTAAAGTTCATCTAAGTAAAATATAAAAAATATATATTTTTGCTTGAAAACAAGCGATGTATCAGTTCGATCGTACCCCCATACTAGCCATTTTGAGACTTTCGGAAGAGTTAACGCTCTTAACTGTTTGGTTTCGAAGGTAAAAATTTAAATTTTGAGTATCGCATAGAACTAACGTGCAGCCCCTATACGTTATGTTTAAAAAAAATATATAAAATTTTTTTTCAAAATGGCGGCTAATGTAAAAATTCAAAGTGTCATAACTTTGCTAAATCAAATCCTACTAAAAAATGTCTAATGCAAAAAGTGTTTGGAATTTTAATTTGCATATAAAAGCAATTTTTAATTATTTTTTTTTTGATAAAAACCGAGTCTTACCATATATTGACCGAGACCTCGAACGAGCTTTTATGCGACTCTGCATATAGTTAACGCTCGTACGAGGTTTCTATTTAAGAAATCGACTTGAATTTTTAATACAAAATAGAGCTTTCGACTATACTTACGATACTATAAAAAAAAATTAAAAATTAAAAAATAAAAGTATTTTTTTTTCAAAACACGTTTAGTGTGATGAGTCGATCGACCCACCATACATACGCTCATAAGATTTTCAATATAGTTTAGGTCAGTGTGAGCTTATTTATACATATTTGAATTTTAATTTTTGTGACAGTATAGAATTCTTAAGCATCCTGTGTATGTTTGTTAGCAAAATCCATTTTGTCAATTTTTTGCAAAATGGCGACAAGTATTAAAATTCAATCACTTATAACTCAGTAGTGTTGAATTTTGTCAAAAAGGTCTCTATACATGAAATGTTGAGAAGCCTAAAGTTCATCTAAGTAAAATATAAAAAATATATATTTTTGCTTGAAAACAAGCGATGTATCAGTTCGATCGTACCCCCAAACTAGCCATTTTGAGACTTTCGGAAGAGTTAACGCTCTTAACTGTTTGGTTTCGAAGGTAAAAATTTAAATTTTGAGTATCGCATAAAACTAACGTGCAGCCCCTATACGTTATGTTTAAAAAAAATATATAAAATTTTTTTTAAAAATGGCGGCTAATGTAAAAATTCAAAGTGTCATAACTTTGCTAAATCAAATCCTACTAAAAAATGTCTAATGCAAAAAGTGTTTGGAATTTTAATTTGCATATAAAAGCAATTTTTAATTATTTTTTTTTTGATAAAAACCGAGTCTTACCATATATTGACCGAGACCTCGAACGAGCTTTTATGCGACTCTGCATATAGTTAACGCTCGTACGAGGTTTCTATTTAAGAAATCGACTTGAATTTTTAATACAAAATAGAGCTTTCGACTATACTTACGATACTATAAAAAAAAATTAAAAATTAAAAAATAAAAGTATTTTTTTTTCAAAACACGTTTAGTGTGATGAGTCGATCGACCCACCATACATACGCTCATAAGATTTTCAATATAGTTTAGGTCAGTGTGAGCTTATTTATACATATTTGAATTTTAATTTTTGTGACAGTATAGAATTCTTAAGCATCCTGTGTATGTTTGTTAGCAAAATCCATTTTGTCAATTTTTTGCAAAATGGCGACAAGTATTAAAATTCAATCACTTATAACTCAGTAGTGTTGAATTTTGTCAAAAAGGTCTCTATACATGAAATGTTGAGAAGCCTAAAGTTCATCTAAGTAAAATATAAAAAATATATATTTTTGCTTGAAAACAAGCGATGTATCAGTTCGATCGTACCCCCATACTAGCCATTTTGAGACTTTCGAAAGAGTTAACGCTCTTAACTGTTTGGTTTCGAAGGTAAAAATTTAAATTTTGAGTATCGCATAGAACTAACGTGCAGCCCCTATACGTTATGTTTAAAAAAAATATATAAAATTTTTTTTCAAAATGGCGGCTAATGTAAAAATTCAAAGTGTCATAACTTTGCTAAATGAAATCCTACTAAAAAATGTCTAATGCAAAAAGTGTTTGGAATTTTAATTTGCATATAAAAGCAATTTTTAATTATTTTTTTTTTTGATAAAAACCGAGTCTTACCATATATTGACCGAGACCTCGAACGAGCTTTTATGCGACTCTGCATATAGTTAACGCTCGTACGAGGTTTCTATTTAAAAAGTCGACTTGAATTTTTTTAACAAAATAAAGCTTTCGACTATACTTACGATACTATAAAAAAAAATTAAAAATTAAAAAATAAAAGTATTTTTTTTTCAAAACACGTTTAGTGTGATGAGTCGATCGACCCACCATACATACGCTCATAAGATTTTCAATATAGTTTAGGTCAGTGTGAGCTTATTTATACATATTTGAATTTTAATTTTTGTGACAGTATAGAATTCTTAAGCATCCTGTGTATGTTTGTTAGCAAAATCCATTTTGTCAATTTTTTGCAAAATGGCGACAAGTATTAAAATTCAATCACTTATAACTCAGTAGTGTTGAATTTTGTCAAAAAGGTCTCTATACATGAAATGTTGAGAAGCCTAAAGTTCATCTAAGTAAAATATAAAAAATATATATTTTTGCTTGAAAACAAGCGATGTATCAGTTCGATCGTACCCCCATACTAGCCATTTTGAGACTTTCGGAAGAGTTAACGCTCTTAACTGTTTGGTTTCGAAGGTAAAAATTTAAATTTTGAGTATCGCATAGAACTAACGTGCAGCCCCTATACGTTATGTTTAAAAAAAATATATAAAATTTTTTTTCAAAATGGCGGCTAATGTAAAAATTCAAAGTGTCATAACTTTGCTAAATGAAATCCTACTAAAAAATGTCTAATGCAAAAAGTGTTTGGAATTTTAATTTGCATATAAAAGCAATTTTTAATTATTTTTTTTTTGATAAAAACCGAGTCTTACCATATATTGACCGAGACCTCGAACGAGCTTTTATGCGACTCTGCATATAGTTAACGCTCGTACATGGTTTCTATTTAAGAAATCGACTTGAATTTTTAATACAAAATAGAGCTTTCGACTATACTTACGATACTATAAAAAAAAATTAAAAATTAAAAAATAAAAGTATTTTTTTTTCAAAACACGTTTAGTGTGATGAGTCGATCGACCCACCATACATACGCTCATAAGATTTTCAATATAGTTTAGGTCAGTGTGAGCTTATTTATACATATTTGAATTTTAATTTTTGTGACAGTATAGAATTCTTAAGCATCCTGTGTATGTTTGTTAGCAAAATCCATTTTGTCAATTTTTTGCAAAATGGCGACAAGTATTAAAATTCAATCACTTATAACTCAGTAGTGTTGAATTTTGTCAAAAAGGTCTCTATACATGAAATGTTGAGAAGCCTAAAGTTCATCTAAGTAAAATATAAAAAATATATATTTTTGCTTGAAAACAAGCGATGTATCAGTTCGATCGTACCCCCATACTAGCCATTTTGAGACTTTCGGAAGAGTTAACGCTCTTAACTGTTTGGTTTCGAAGGTAAAAATTTAAATTTTGAGTATCGCATAGAACTAACGTGCAGCCCCTATACGTTATGTTTAAAAAAAATATATAAAATTTTTTTTCAAAATGGCGGCTAATGTAAAAATTCAAAGTGTCATAACTTTGCTAAATGAAATCCTACTAAAAAATGTCTAATGCAAAAAGTGTTTGGAATTTTAATTTGCATATAAAAGCAATTTTTAATTATTTTTTTTTTGATAAAAACCGAGTCTTACCATATATTGACCGAGACCTCGAACGAGCTTTTATGCGACTCTGCATATAGTTAACGCTCGTACGAGGTTTCTATTTAAGAAATCGACTTGAATTTTTAATACAAAATAGAGCTTTCGACTATACTTACGATACTATAAAAAAAAATAAAAAATTAAAAAATAAAAGTATTTTTTTTTCAAAACACGTTTAGTGTGATGAGTCGATCGACCCACCATACATACGCTCATAAGATTTTCAATATAGTTTAGGTCAGTGTGAGCTTATTTATACATATTTGAATTTTAATTTTTGTGACAGTATAGAATTCTTAAGCATCCTGTGTATGTTTGTTAGCAAAATCCATTTTGTCAATTTTTTGCAAAATGGCGACAAGTATTAAAATTCAATCACTTATAACTCAGTAGTGTTGAATTTTGTCAAAAAGGTCTCTATACATGAAATGTTGAGAAGCCTAAAGTTCATCTAAGTAAAATATAAAAAATATATATTTTTGCTTGAAAATAAGCGATGTATCAGTTCGATCGTACCCCCATACTAGCCATTTTGAGACTTTCGGAAGAGTTAACGCTCTTAACTGTTTGGTTTCGAAGGTAAAAATTTAAATTTTGAGTATCGCATAAAACTAACGTGCAGCCCCTATACGTTATGTTTAAAAAAAATATATAAAATTTTTTTTAAAAATGGCGGCTAATGTAAAAATTCAAAGTGTCATAACTTTGCTAAATCAAATCCTACTAAAAAATGTCTAATGCAAAAAGTGTTTGGAATTTTAATTTGCATATAAAAGCAATTTTTAATTATTTTTTTTTTGATAAAAACCGAGTCTTACCATATATTGACCGAGACCTCGAACGAGCTTTTATGCGACTCTGCATATAGTTAACGCTCGTACGAGGTTTCTATTTAAGAAATCGACTTGAATTTTTAATACAAAATAGAGCTTTCGACTATACTTACGATACTATAAAAAAAAATTAAAAATTAAAAAATAAAAGTATTTTTTTTTCAAAACACGTTTAGTGTGATGAGTCGATCGACCCACCATACATACGCTCATAAGATTTTCAATATAGTTTAGGTCAGTGTGAGCTTATTTATACATATTTGAATTTTAATTTTTGTGACAGTATAGAATTCTTAAGCATCCTGTGTATGTTTGTTAGCAAAATCCATTTTGTCAATTTTTTGCAAAATGGCGACAAGTATTAAAATTCAATCACTTATAACTCAGTAGTGTTGAATTTTGTCAAAAAGGTCTCTATACATGAAATGTTGAGAAGCCTAAAGTTCATCTAAGTAAAATATAAAAAATATATATTTTTGCTTGAAAACAAGCGATGTATCAGTTCGATCGTACCCCCATACTAGCCATTTTGAGACTTTCGAAAGAGTTAACGCTCTTAACTGTTTGGTTTCGAAGGTAAAAATTTAAATTTTAGGTATCGCATAGAACTAACGTGCAGCCCCTATACGTTATGTTTAAAAAAAATATATAAAATTTTTTTTCAAAATGGCGGCTAATGTAAAAATTCAAAGTGTCATAACTTTGCTAAATGAAATCCTACTAAAAAATGTCTAATGCAAAAAGTGTTTGGAATTTTAATTTGCATATAAAAGCAATTTTTAATTATTTTTTTTTTGATAAAAACCGAGTCTTACCATATATTGACCGAGACCTCGAACGAGCTTTTATGCGACTCTGCATATAGTTAACGCTCGTACGAGGTTTCTATTTAAAAAGTCGACTTGAATTTTTTTAACAAAATAAAGCTTTCGACTATACTTACGATACTATAAAAAAAAATTAAAAATTAAAAAATAAAAGTATTTTTTTTTCAAAACACGTTTAGTGTGATGAGTCGATCGACCCACCATACATACGCTCATAAGATTTTCAATATAGTTTAGGTCAGTGTGAGCTTATTTATACATATTTGAATTTTAATTTTTGTGACAGTATAGAATTCTTAAGCATCCTGTGTATGTTTGTTAGCAAAATCCATTTTGTCAATTTTTTGCAAAATGGCGACAAGTATTAAAATTCAATCACTTATAACTCAGTAGTGTTGAATTTTGTCAAAAAGGTCTCTATACATGAAATGTTGAGAAGCCTAAAGTTCATCAAGTAAAATATAAAAAATATATATTTTTGCTTGAAAACAAGCGATGTATCAGTTCGATCGTACCCCCATACTAGCCATTTTGAGACTTTCGGAAGAGTTAACGCTCTTAACTGTTTGGTTTCGAAGGTAAAAATTTAAATTTTGAGTATCGCATAGAACTAACGTGCAGCCCCTATACGTTATGTTTAAAAAAAATATATAAAATTTTTTTTCAAAATGGCGGCTAATGTAAAAATTCAAAGTGTCATAACTTTGCTAAATGAAATCCTACTAAAAAATGTCTAATGCAAAAAGTGTTTGGAATTTTAATTTGCATATAAAAGCAATTTTTAATTATTTTTTTTTTGATAAAAACCGAGTCTTACCATATATTGACCGAGACCTCGAACGAGCTTTTATGCGACTCTGCATATAGTTAACGCTCGTACGAGGTTTCTATTTAAGAAATCGACTTGAATTTTTAATACAAAATAGAGCTTTCGACTATACTTACGATACTATAAAAAAAAATTAAAAATTAAAAAATAAAAGTATTTTTTTTTCAAAACACGTTTAGTGTGATGAGTCGATCGACCCACCATACATACGCTCATAAGATTTTCAATATAGTTTAGGTCAGTGTGAGCTTATTTATACATATTTGAATTTTAATTTTTGTGACAGTATAGAATTCTTAAGCATCCTGTGTATGTTTGTTAGCAAAATCCATTTTGTCAATTTTTTGCAAAATGGCGACAAGTATTAAAATTCAATCACTTATAACTCAGTAGTGTTGAATTTTGTCAAAAAGGTCTCTATACATGAAATGTTGTGAAGCCTAAAGTTCATCTAAGTAAAATATAAAAAATATATATTTTTGCTTGAAAACAAGCGATGTATCAGTTCGATCGTACCCCCATACTAGCCATTTTGAGACTTTCGGAAGAGTTAACGCTCTTAACTGTTTGGTTTCGAAGGTAAAAATTTAAATTTTGAGTATCGCATAGAACTAACGTGCAGCCCCTATACGTTATGTTTAAAAAAAATATATAAAATTTTTTTTCAAAATGGCGGCTAATGTAAAAATTCAAAGTGTCATAACTTTGCTAAATGAAATCCTACTAAAAAATGTCTAATGCAAAAAGTGTTTGGAATTTTAATTTGCATATAAAAGCAATTTTTAATTATTTTTTTTTTGATAAAAACCGAGTCTTACCATATATTGACCGAGACCTCGAACGAGCTTTTATGCGACTCTGCATATAGTTAACGCTCGTACGAGGTTTCTATTTAAGAAATCGACTTGAATTTTTAATACAAAATAGAGCTTTCGACTATACTTACGATACTATAAAAAAAAATAAAAAATTAAAAAATAAAAGTATTTTTTTTTCAAAACACGTTTAGTGTGATGAGTCGATCGACCCACCATACATACGCTCATAAGATTTTCAATATAGTTTAGGTCAGTGTGAGCTTATTTATACATATTTGAATTTTAATTTTTGTGACAGTATAGAATTCTTAAGCATCCTGTGTATGTTTGTTAGCAAAATCCATTTTGTCAATTTTTTGCAAAATGGCGACAAGTATTAAAATTCAATCACTTATAACTCAGTAGTGTTGAATTTTGTCAAAAAGGTCTCTATACATGAAATGTTGAGAAGCCTAAAGTTCATCTAAGTAAAATATAAAAAATATATATTTTTGCTTGAAAATAAGCGATGTATCAGTTCGATCGTACCCCCATACTAGCCATTTTGAGACTTTCGGAAGAGTTAACGCTCTTAACTGTTTGGTTTCTAAGGTAAAAATTTAAATTTTGAGTATCGCATAGAACTAACGTGCAGCCCCTATACGTTATGTTTAAAAAAAATATATAAAATTTTTTTTTAAAATGGCGGCTAATGTAAAAATTCAAAGTGTCATAACTTTGCTAAATAGAATCCTACTAAAAAATGTCTAATGCAAAAAGTGTTTGGAATTTTAATTTGCATATAAAAGCAATTTTTAATTATTTTTTTTTTGATAAAAACCGAGTCTTACCATATATTGACCGAGACCTCGAACGAGCTTTTATGCGACTCTGCATATAGTTAACGCTCGTACGAGGTTTTTATTTAAGAAATCTACTTGAATTTTTAATACAAAATAGAGCTTTCGACTATACTTACGATGCTATAAAAAAAAATTAAAAATTAAAAAATAAAAGTATTTTTTTTTCAAAACACGTTTAGTGTGATGAGTCGATGGACCCACCATACATACGCTCATAAGATTTTCAATATAGTTTAGGTCAGTGTGAGCTTATTTATACATATTTAAATTTTAATTTTTGTGACAGTATAGAATTCTTAAGCATCCTGTGTATGTTTGTTAGCAAAATCCATTTTGTCAATTTTTTGCAAAATGGCGACAAGTATTAAAATTCAATCACTTATAACTCAGTAGTGTTGAATTTTGTCAAAAAGGTCTCTATACATGAAATGTTGAGAAGCCTAAAGTTCATCTAAGTAAAATATAAAAAATATATATTTTTGCTTGAAAACAAGCGATGTATCAGTTCGATCGTACCCCCATACTAGCCATTTTGAGACTTTCGGAAGAGTTAACGCTCTTAACTGTTTGGTTTCGAAGGTAAAAATTTAAATTTTGAGTATCGCATAGAACTAACATGCAGCCCCTATACGTTATGTTTAAAAAAAATATATAAAATTTTTTTTCAAAATGGCGGCTAATGTAAAAATTCAAAGTGTCATAACTTTGCTAAATGAAATCCTACTAAAAAATGTCTAATGCAAAAAGTGTTTGGAATTTTAATTTGCATATAAAAGCAATTTTTAATTATTTTTTTTTTGATAAAAACCGAGTCTTACCATATATTGACCGAGACCTCGAACGAGCTTTTATGCGACTCTGCATATAGTTAACGCTCGTACGAGGTTTCTATTTAAGAAATCGACTTGAATTTTTAATACAAAATAGAGCTTTCGACTATACTTACGATACTATAAAAAAAAATTAAAAATTGAAAAATAAAAGTATTTTTTTTTCAAAACACGTTTAGTGTGATGAGTCGATCGACCCACCATACATACGCTCATAAGATTTTCAATATAGTTTAGGTCAGTGTGAGCTTATTTATACATATTTGAATTTTAATTTTTGTGACAGTATAGAATTCTTAAGCATCCTGTGTATGTTTGTTAGCAAAATCCATTTTGTCAATTTTTTGCAAAATGGCGACAAGTATTAAAATTCAATCACTTATAACTCAGTAGTGTTGAATTTTGTCAAAAAGGTCTCTATACATGAAATGTTGAGAAGCCTAAAGTTCATCTAAGTAAAATATAAAAAATATATATTTTTGCTTGAAAACAAGCGATGTATCAGTTCGATCGTACCCCCATACTAGCCATTTTGAGACTTTCGGAAGAGTTAACGCTCTTAACTGTTTGGTTTCGAAGGTAAAAATTTAAATTTTGAGTATCGCATAGAACTAACGTGCAGCCCCTATACGTTATGTTTAAAAAAAATATATAAAATTTTTTTTCAAAATGGCGGCTAATGTAAAAATTCAAAGTGTCATAACTTTGCTAAATGAAATCCTACTAAAAAATGTCTAATGCAAAAAGTGTTTGGAATTTTAATTTGCATATAAAAGCAATTTTTAATTATTTTTTTTTTGATAAAAACCGAGTCTTACCATATATTGACCGAGACCTCGAACGAGCTTTTATGCGACTCTGCATATAGTTAACGCTCGTACGAGGTTTCTATTTAAGAAATCGACTTGAATTTTTAATACAAAATAGAGCTTTCGACTATACTTACGATACTATAAAAAAAAATTAAAAATTAAAAAATAAAAGTATTTTTTTTTCAAAACACGTTTAGTGTGATGAGTCGATCGACCCACCATACATACGCTCATAAGATTTTCAATATAGTTTAGGTCAGTGTGAGCTTATTTATACATATTTGAATTTTAATTTTTGTGACAGTATAGAATTCTTAAGCATCCTGTGTATGTTTGTTAGCAAAATCCATTTTGTCAATTTTTTGCAAAATGGCGACAAGTATTAAAATTCAATCACTTATAACTCAGTAGTGTTGAATTTTGTCAAAAAGGTCTCTATACATGAAATGTTGAGAAGCCTAAAGTTCATCTAAGTAAAATATAAAAAATATATATTTTTGCTTGAAAATAAGCGATGTATCAGTTCGATCGTACCCCCATACTAGCCATTTTGAGACTTTCGGAAGAGTTAACGCTCTTAACTGTTTGGTTTCGAAGGTAAAAATTTAAATTTTGAGTATCGCATAGAACTAACGTGCAGCCCCTATACGTTATGTTTAAAAAAAATATATAAATTTTTTTTTCAAAATGGCGGCTAATGTAAAAATTCAAAGTGTCATAACTTTGCTAAATGAAATCCTACTAAAAAATGTCTAATGCAAAAAGTGTTTGGAATTTTAATTTGCATATAAAAGCAATTTTTAATTATTTTTTTTTTGATAAAAACCGAGTCTTACCATATATTGACCGAGACCTCGAACGAGCTTTTATGCGACTCTGCATATAGTTAACGCTCGTACGAGGTTTCTATTTAAGAAATCGACTTGAATTTTTAATACAAAATAGAGCTTTCGACTATACTTACGATACTATAAAAAAAAATTAAAAAATAAAAGTATTTTTTTTTCAAAACACGTTTAGTGTGATGAGTCGATCGACCCACCATACATACGCTCATAAGATTTTCAATATAGTTTAGGTCAGTGTGAGCTTATTTATACATATTTGAATTTTAATTTTTGTGACAGTATAGAATTCTTAAGCATCCTGTGTATGTTTGTTAGCAAAATCCATTTTGTCAATTTTTTGCAAAATGGCGACAAGTATTAAAATTCAATCACTTATAACTCAGTAGTGTTGAATTTTGTCAAAAAGGTCTCTATACATGAAATGTTGAGAAGCCTAAAGTTCATCTAAGTAAAATATAAAAAATATATATTTTTGCTTGAAAATAAGCGATGTATCAGTTCGATCGTACCCCCATACTAGCCATTTTGAGACTTTCGGAAGAGTTAACGCTCTTAACTGTTTGGTTTCGAAGGTAAAAATTTAAATTTTGAGTATCGCATAGAACTAACGTGCAGCCCCTATACGTTATGTTTAAAAAAAATATATAAAATTTTTTTTCAAAATGGCGGCTAATGTAAAAATTCAAAGTGTCATAACTTTGCTAAATGAAATCCTACTAAAAAATGTCTTATGCAAAAAGTGTTTGGAATTTTAATTTGCATATAAAAGCAATTTTTAATTATTTTTTTTTTGATAAAAACCGAGTCTTACCATATATTGACCGAGACCTCGAACGAGCTTTTATGCGACTCTGCATATAGTTAACGCTCGTACGAGGTTTCTATTTAAGAAATCGACTTGAATTTTTAATACAAAATAGAGCTTTCGACTATACTTACGATACTATAAAAAAAAATTAAAAATTAAAAAATAAAAGTATTTTTTTTTCAAAACACGTTTAGTGTGATGAGTCGATCGACCCACCATACATACGCTCATAAGATTTTCAATATAGTTTAGGTCAGTGTGAGCTTATTTATACATATTTGAATTTTAATTTTTGTGACAGTATAGAATTCTTAAGCATCCTGTGTATGTTTGTTAGCAAAATCCATTTTGTCAATTTTTTGCAAAATGGCGACAAGTATTAAAATTCAATCACTTATAACTCAGTAGTGTTGAATTTTGTCAAAAAGGTCTCTATACATGAAATGTTGAGAAGCCTAAAGTTCATCTAAGTAAAATATAAAAAATATATATTTTTGCTTGAAAACAAGCGATGTATCAGTTCGATCGTACCCCCATACTAGCCATTTTGAGACTTTCGGAAGAGTTAACGCTCTTAACTGTTTGGTTTCGAAGGTAAAAATTTAAATTTTGAGTATCGCATAGAACTAACGTGCAGCCCCTATACGTTATGTTTAAAAAAAATATATAAAATTTTTTTTCAAAATGGCGGCTAATGTAAAAATTCAAAGTGTCATAACTTTGCTAAATGAAATCCTACTAAAAAATGTCTAATGCAAAAAGTGTTTGGAATTTTAATTTGCATATAAAAGCAATTTTTAATTATTTTTTTTTTGATAAAAACCGAGTCTTACCATATATTGACCGAGACCTCGAACGAGCTTTTATGCGACTCTGCATATAGTTAACGCTCGTACGAGGTTTCTATTTAAGAAATCGACTTGAATTTTTAATACAAAATAGAGCTTTCGACTATACTTACGATACTATAAAAAAAAATTAAAAATTAAAAAATAAAAGTATTTTTTTTTCAAAACACGTTTAGTGTGATGAGTCGATCGACCCACCATACATACGCTCATAAGATTTTCAATATAGTTTAGGTCAGTGTGAGCTTATTTATACATATTTGAATTTTAATTTTTGTGACAGTATAGAATTCTTAAGCATCCTGTGTATGTTTGTTAGCAAAATCCATTTTGTCAATTTTTTGCAAAATGGCGACAAGTATTAAAATTCAATCACTTATAACTCAGTAGTGTTGAATTTTGTCAAAAAGGTCTCTATACATGAAATGTTGAGAAGCCTAAAGTTCATCTAAGTAAAATATAAAAAATATATATTTTTGCTTGAAAATAAGCGATGTATCAGTTCGATCGTACCCCCATACTAGCCATTTTGAGACTTTCGGAAGAGTTAACGCTCTTAACTGTTTGGTTTCGAAGGTAAAAATTTAAATTTTGAGTATCGCATAGAACTAACGTGCAGCCCCTATACGTTATGTTTAAAAAAAATATATAAAATTTTTTTTCAAAATGGCGGCTAATGTAAAAATTCAAAGTGTCATAACTTTGCTAAATGAAATCCTACTAAAAAATGTCTAATGCAAAAAGTGTTTGGAATTTTAATTTGCATATAAAAGCAATTTTTAATTATTTTTTTTTTGATAAAAACCGAGTCTTACCATATATTGACCGAGACCTCGAACGAGCTTTTATGCGACTCTGCATATAGTTAACGCTCGTACGAGGTTTCTATTTAAGAAATCGACTTGAATTTTTAATACAAAATAGAGCTTTCGACTATACTTACGATACTATAAAAAAAAATTAAAAATTAAAAAATAAAAGTATTTTTTTTTCAAAACACGTTTAGTGTGATGAGTCGATCGACCCACCATACATACGCTCATAAGATTTTCAATATAGTTTAGGTCAGTGTGAGCTTATTTATACATATTTGAATTTTAATTTTTGTGACAGTATAGAATTCTTAAGCATCCTGTGTATGTTTGTTAGCAAAATCCATTTTGTCAATTTTTTGCAAAATGGCGACAAGTATTAAAATTCAATCACTTATAACTCAGTAGTGTTGAATTTTGTCAAAAAGGTCTCTATACATGAAATGTTGAGAAGCCTAAAGTTCATCTAAGTAAAATATAAAAAATATATATTTTTGCTTGAAAATAAGCGATGTATCAGTTCGATCGTACCCCCATACTAGCCATTTTGAGACTTTCGGAAGAGTTAACGCTCTTAACTGTTTGGTTTCGAAGGTAAAAATTTAAATTTTGAGTATCGCATAGAACTAACGTGCAGCCCCTATACGTTATGTTTAAAAAAAATATATAAAATTTTTTTTCAAAATGGCGGCTAATGTAAAAATTCAAAGTGTCATAACTTTGCTAAATGAAATCCTACTAAAAAATGTCTAATGCAAAAAGTGTTTGGAATTTTAATTTGCATATAAAAGCAATTTTTAATTATTTTTTTTTTGATAAAAACCGAGTCTTACCATATATTGACCGAGACCTCGAACGAGCTTTTATGCGACTCTGCATATAGTTAACGCTCGTACGAGGTTTCTATTTAAGAAATCGACTTGAATTTTTAATACAAAATAGAGCTTTCGACTATACTTACGATACTATAAAAAAAAATTAAAAAATAAAAGTATTTTTTTTTCAAAACACGTTTAGTGTGATGAGTCGATCGACCCACCATACATACGCTCATAAGATTTTCAATATAGTTTAGGTCAGTGTGAGCTTATTTATACATATTTGAATTTTAATTTTTGTGACAGTATAGAATTCTTAAGCATCCTGTGTATGTTTGTTAGCAAAATCCATTTTGTCAATTTTTTGCAAAATGGCGACAAGTATTAAAATTCAATCACTTATAACTCAGTAGTGTTGAATTTTGTCAAAAAGGTCTCTATACATGAAATGTTGAGAAGCCTAAAGTTCATCTAAGTAAAATATAAAAATTATATATTTTTGCTTGAAAATAAGCGATGTATCAGTTCGATCGTACCCCCATACTAGCCATTTTGAGACTTTCGGAAGAGTTAACGCTCTTAACTGTTTGGTTTCGAAGGTAAAAATTTAAATTTTGAGTATCGCATAGAACTAACGTGCAGCCCCTATACGTTATGTTTAAAAAAAATATATAAAATTTTTTTTCAAAATGGCGGCTAATGTAAAAATTCAAAGTGTCATAACTTTGCTAAATGAAATCCTACTAAAAAATGTCTTATGCAAAAAGTGTTTGGAATTTTAATTTGCATATAAAAGCAATTTTTAATTATTTTTTTTTTGATAAAAACCGAGTCTTACCATATATTGACCGAGACCTCGAACGAGCTTTTATGCGACTCTGCATATAGTTAACGCTCGTACGAGGTTTCTATTTAAGAAATCGACTTGAATTTTTAATACAAAATAGAGCTTTCGACTATACTTACGATACTATAAAAAAAAATTAAAAATTAAAAAATAAAAGTATTTTTTTTTCAAAACACGTTTAGTGTGATGAGTCGATCGACCCACCATACATACGCTCATAAGATTTTCAATATAGTTTAGGTCAGTGTGAGCTTATTTATACATATTTGAATTTTAATTTTTGTGACAGTATAGAATTCTTAAGCATCCTGTGTATGTTTGTTAGCAAAATCCATTTTGTCAATTTTTTGCAAAATGGCGACAAGTATTAAAATTCAATCACTTATAACTCAGTAGTGTTGAATTTTGTCAAAAAGGTCTCTATACATGAAATGTTGAGAAGCCTAAAGTTCATCTAAGTAAAATATAAAAAATATATATTTTTGCTTGAAAACAAGCGATGTATCAGTTCGATCGTACCCCCATACTAGCCATTTTGAGACTTTCGGAAGAGTTAACGCTCTTAACTGTTTGGTTTCGAAGGTAAAAATTTAAATTTTGAGTATCGCATAGAACTAACGTGCAGCCCCTATACGTTATGTTTAAAAAAAATATATAAAATTTTTTTTCAAAATGGCGGCTAATGTAAAAATTCAAAGTGTCATAACTTTGCTAAATGAAATCCTACTAAAAAATGTCTAATGCAAAAAGTGTTTGGAATTTTAATTTGCATATAAAAGCAATTTTTAATTATTTTTTTTTTGATAAAAACCGAGTCTTACCATATATTGACCGAGACCTCGAACGAGCTTTTATGCGACTCTGCATATAGTTAACGCTCGTACGAGGTTTCTATTTAAGAAATCGACTTGAATTTTTAATACAAAATAGAGCTTTCGACTATACTTACGATACTATAAAAAAAAATTAAAAATTAAAAAATAAAAGTATTTTTTTTTCAAAACACGTTTAGTGTGATGAGTCGATCGACCCACCATACATACGCTCATAAGATTTTCAATATAGTTTAGGTCAGTGTGAGCTTATTTATACATATTTGAATTTTAATTTTTGTGACAGTATAGAATTCTTAAGCATCCTGTGTATGTTTGTTAGCAAAATCCATTTTGTCAATTTTTTGCAAAATGGCGACAAGTATTAAAATTCAATCACTTATAACTCAGTAGTGTTGAATTTTGTCAAAAAGGTCTCTATACATGAAATGTTGAGAAGCCTAAAGTTCATCTAAGTAAAATATAAAAAATATATATTTTTGCTTGAAAATAAGCGATGTATCAGTTCGATCGTACCCCCATACTAGCCATTTTGAGACTTTCGGAAGAGTTAACGCTCTTAACTGTTTGGTTTCGAAGGTAAAAATTTAAATTTTGAGTATCGCATAGAACTAACGTGCAGCCCCTATACGTTATGTTTAAAAAAAATATATAAAATTTTTTTTCAAAATGGCGGCTAATGTAAAAATTCAAAGTGTCATAACTTTGCTAAATGAAATCCTACTAAAAAATGTCTAATGCAAAAAGTGTTTGGAATTTTAATTTGCATATAAAAGCAATTTTTAATTATTTTTTTTTTGATAAAAACCGAGTCTTACCATATATTGACCGAGACCTCGAACGAGCTTTTATGCGACTCTGCATATAGTTAACGCTCGTACGAGGTTTCTATTTAAGAAATCGACTTGAATTTTTAATACAAAATAGAGCTTTTGACTATACTTACGATACTATAAAAAAAAATTAAAAATTAAAAAATAAAAGTATTTTTTTTTCAAAACACGTTTAGTGTGATGAGTCGATCGACCCACCATACATACGCTCATAAGATTTTCAATATAGTTTAGGTCAGTGTGAGCTTATTTATACATATTTGAATTTTAATTTTTGTGACAGTATAGAATTCTTAAGCATCCTGTGTATGTTTGTTAGCAAAATCCATTTTGTCAATTTTTTGCAAAATGGCGACAAGTATTAAAATTCAATCACTTATAACTCAGTAGTGTTGAATTTTGTCAAAAAGGTCTCTATACATGAAATGTTGAGAAGCCTAAAGTTCATCTAAGTAAAATATAAAAAATATATATTTTTGCTTGAAAATAAGCGATGTATCAGTTCGATCGTACCCCCATACTAGCCATTTTGAGACTTTCGGAAGAGTTAACGCTCTTAACTGTTTGGTTTCGAAGGTAAAAATTTAAATTTTGAGTATCGCATAGAACTAACGTGCAGCCCCTATACGTTATGTTTAAAAAAAATATATAAAATTTTTTTTCAAAATGGCGGCTAATGTAAAAATTCAAAGTGTCATAACTTTGCTAAATGAAATCTTACTAAAAAATGTCTAATGCAAAAAGTGTTTGGAATTTTAATTTGCATATAAAAGCAATTTTTAATTATTTTTTTTTTGATAAAAACCGAGTCTTACCATATATTGACCGAGACCTCGAACGAGCTTTTATGCGACTCTGCATATAGTTAACGCTCGTACGAGGTTTCTATTTAAGAAATCGACTTGAATTTTTAATACAAAATAGAGCTTTCGACTATACTTACGATACTATAAAAAAAAATTAAAAATTAAAAAATAAAAGTATTTTTTTTTTTAAAACACGTTTAGTGTGATGAGTCGATCGACCCACCATACATACGCTCATAAGATTTTCAATATAGTTTAGGTCAGTGTGAGCTTATTTATACATATTTGAATTTTAATTTTTGTGACAGTATAGAATTCTTAAGCATCCTGTGTATGTTTGTTAGCAAAATCCATTTTGTCAATTTTTTGCAAAATGGCGACAAGTATTAAAATTCAATCACTTATAACTCAGTAGTGTTGAATTTTGTCAAAAAGGTCTCTATACATGAAATGTTGAGAAGCCTAAAGTTCATCTAAGTAAAATATAAAAAATATATATTTTTGCTTGAAAACAAGCGATGTATCAGTTCGATCGTACCCCCAAACTAGCCATTTTGAGACTTTCGGAAGAGTTAACGCTCTTAACTGTTTGGTTTCGAAGGTAAAAATTTAAATTTTGAGTATCGCATAGAACTAACGTGCAGCCCCTATACGTTATGTTTAAAAAAAATATATAAAATTTTTTTTCAAAATGGCGGCTAATGTAAAAATTCAAAGTGTCATAATTTTGCTAAATGAAATCCTACTAAAAAATGTCTAATGCAAAAAGTGTTTGGAATTTTAATTTGCATATAAAAGCAATTTTTAATTATTTTTTTTTTGATAAAAACCGAGTCTTACCATATATTGACCGAGACCTCGAACGAGCTTTTATGCGACTCTGCATATAGTTAACGCTCGTACGAGGTTTTTATTTAAGAAATCTACTTGAATTTTTAATACAAAATAGAGCTTTCGACTATACTTACGATGCTATAAAAAAAAATTAAAAATTAAAAAATAAAAGTATTTTTTTTTCAAAACACGTTTAGTGTGATGAGTCGATGGACCCACCATACATACGCTCATAAGATTTTCAATATAGTTTAGGTCAGTGTGAGCTTATTTATACATATTTAAATTTTAATTTTTGTGACAGTATAGAATTCTTAAGCATCCTGTGTATGTTTGTTAGCAAAATCCATTTTGTCAATTTTTTGCAAAATGGCGACAAGTATTAAAATTCAATCACTTATAACTCAGTAGTGTTGAATTTTGTCAAAAAGGTCTCTATACATGAAATGTTGAGAAGCCTAAAGTTCATCTAAGTAAAATATAAAAAATATATATTTTTGCTTGAAAACAAGCGATGTATCAGTTCGATCGTACCCCCATACTAGCCATTTTGAGACTTTCGGAAGAGTTAACGCTCTTAACTGTTTGGTTTCGAAGGTAAAAATTTAAATTTTGAGTATCGCATAGAACTAACGTGCAGCCCCTATACGTTATGTTTAAAAAAAATATATAAAATTTTTTTTCAAAATGGCGGCTAATGTAAAAATTCAAAGTGTCATAACTTTGCTAAATGAAATCTTACTAAAAAATGTCTAATGCAAAAAGTGTTTGGAATTTTAATTTGCATATAAAAGCAATTTTTAATTATTTTTTTTTTGATAAAAACCGAGTCTTACCATATATTGACCGAGACCTCGAACGAGCTTTTATGCGACTCTGCATATAGTTAACGCTCGTACGAGGTTTCTATTTAAGAAATCGACTTGAATTTTTAATACAAAATAGAGCTTTCGACTATACTTACGATACTATAAAAAAAAATTAAAAATTAAAAAATAAAAGTATTTTTTTTTCAAAACACGTTTAGTGTGATGAGTCGATCGACCCACCATACATACGCTCATAAGATTTTCAATATAGTTTAGGTCAGTGTGAGCTTATTTATACATATTTGAATTTTAATTTTTGTGACAGTATAGAATTCTTAAGCATCCTGTGTATGTTTGTTAGCAAAATCCATTTTGTCAATTTTTTGCAAAATGGCGACAAGTATTAAAATTCAATCACTTATAACTCAGTAGTGTTGAATTTTGTCAAAAAGGTCTCTATACATGAAATGTTGAGAAGCCTAAAGTTCATCTAAGTAAAATATAAAAAATATATATTTTTGCTTGAAAATAAGCGATGTATCAGTTCGATCGTACCCCCATACTAGCCATTTTGAGACTTTCGGAAGAGTTAACGCTCTTAACTGTTTGGTTTCGAAGGTAAAAATTTAAATTTTGAGTATCGCATAGAACTAACGTGCAGCCCCTATACGTTATGTTTAAAAAAAATATATAAATTTTTTTTTCAAAATGGCGGCTAATGTAAAAATTCAAAGTGTCATAACTTTGCTAAATGAAATCCTACTAAAAAATGTCTAATTCAAAAAGTGTTTGGAATTTTTATTTGCATATAAAAGCAATTTTTAATTATTTTTTTTTTGATAAAAACCGAGTCTTACCATATATTGACCGAGACCTCGAACGAGCTTTTATGCGACTCTGCATATAGTTAACGCTCGTACGAGGTTTCGATTTAAGAAATCGACTTGAATTTTTAATACAAAATAGAGCTTTCGACTATACTTACGATACTATAAAAAAAAATTAAAAATTAAAAAATAAAAGTATTTTTTTTTCAAAACACGTTTAGTGTGATGAGTCGATCGACCCACCATACATACGCTCATAAGATTTTCAATATAGTTTAGGTCAGTGTGAGCTTATTTATACATATTTGAATTTTAATTTTTGTGACAGTATAGAATTCTTAAGCATCCTGTGTATGTTTGTTAGCAAAATCCATTTTGTCAATTTTTTGCAAAATGGCGACAAGTATTAAAATTCAATCACTTATAACTCAGTAGTGTTGAATTTTGTCAAAAAGGTCTCTATACATGAAATGTTGAGAAGCCTAAAGTTCATCTAAGTAAAATATAAAAAATATATATTTTTGCTTGAAAACAAGCGATGTATCAGTTCGATCGTACCCCCAAACTAGCCATTTTGAGACTTTCGGAAGAGTTAACGCTCTTAACTGTTTGGTTTCGAAGGTAAAAATTTAAATTTTGAGTATCGCATAGAACTAACGTGCAGCCCCTATACGTTATGTTTAAAAAAAATATATAAATTTTTTTTTCAAAATGGCGGCTAATGTAAAAATTCAAAGTGTCATAACTTTGCTAAATGAAATCCTACTAAAAAATGTCTAATGCAAAAAGTGTTTGGAATTTTAATTTGCATATAAAAGCAATTTTTAATTATTTTTTTTTTTAAAAACCGAGTCTTACCATATATTGACCGAGACCTCGAACGAGCTTTTATGCGACTCTGCATATAGTTAACGCTCGTACGAGGTTTCTACTTAAGAAATCGACTTGAATTTTTAATACAAAATAGAGCTTTCGACTATACTTACGATGCTATAAAAAAAAATTAAAAATTAAAAAATAAAAGTATTTTTTTTTCAAAACACGTTTAGTGTGATGAGTCGATGGACCCACCATACATACGCTCATAAGATTTTCAATATAGTTTAGGTCAGTGTGAGCTTATTTATACATATTTAAATTTTAATTTTTGTGACAGTATAGAATTCTTAAGCATCCTGTGTATGTTTGTTAGCAAAATCCATTTTGTCAATTTTTTGCAAAATGGCGACAAGTATTAAAATTCAATCACTTATAACTCAGTAGTGTTGAATTTTGTCAAAAAGGTCTCTATACATGAAATGTTGAGAAGCCTAAAGTTCATCTAAGTAAAATATAAAAAATATATATTTTTGCTTGAAAACAAGCGATGTATCAGTTCGATCGTACCCCCATACTAGCCATTTTGAGACTTTCGGAAGAGTTAACGCTCTTAACTGTTTGGTTTCGAAGGTAAAAATTTAAATTTTGAGTATCGCATAGAACTAACGTGCAGCCCCTATACGTTATGTTTAAAAAAAATATATAAAATTTTTTTTAAAAATGGCGGCTAATGTAAAAATTCAAAGTGTCATAACTTTGCTAAATGAAATCCTACTAAAAAATGTCTAATGCAAAAAGTGTTTGGAATTTTAATTTGCATATAAAAGCAATTTTTAATTATTTTTTTTTTGATAAAAACCGAGTCTTACCATATATTGACCGAGACCTCGAACGAGCTTTTATGCGACTCTGCATATAGTTAACGCTCGTACGAGGTTTCTATTTAAGAAATCGACTTGAATTTTTATTACAAAATAGAGCTTTCGACTATACTTACGATACTATAAAAAAAAATTAAAAATTAAAAAATAAAAGTATTTTTTTTTCAAAACACGTTTAGTGTGATGAGTCGATCGACCCACCATACATACGCTCATAAGATTTTCAATATAGTTTAGGTCAGTGTGAGCTTATTTATACATATTTGAATTTTAATTTTTGTGACAGTATAGAATTCTTAAGCATCCTGTGTATGTTTGTTAGCAAAATCCATTTTGTCAATTTTTTGCAAAATGGCGACAAGTATTAAAATTCAATCACTTATAACTCAGTAGTGTTGAATTTTGTCAAAAAGGTCTCTATACATGAAATGTTGAGAAGCCTAAAGTTCATCTAAGTAAAATATAAAAAATATATATTTTTGCTTGAAAATAAGCGATGTATCAGTTCGATCGTACCCCCATACTAGCCATTTTGAGACTTTCGGAAGAGTTAACGCTCTTAACTGTTTGGTTTCGAAGGTAAAAATTTAAATTTTGAGTATCGCATAGAACTAACGTGCAGCCCCTATACGTTATGTTTAAAAAAAATATATAAAATTTTTTTTCAAAATGGCGGCTAATGTAAAAATTCAAAGTGTCATAACTTTGCTAAATGAAATCCTACTAAAAAATGTCTAATGCAAAAAGTGTTTGGAATTTTAATTTGCATATAAAAGCAATTTTTAATTATTTTTTTTTTGATAAAAACCGAGTCTTACCATATATTGACCGAGACCTCGAACGAGCTTTTATGCGACTCTGCATATAGTTAACGCTCGTACGAGGTTTCTATTTAAGAAATCGACTTGAATTTTTAATACAAAATAGAGCTTTCGACTATACTTACGATACTATAAAAAAAAATTAAAAAATAAAAGTATTTTTTTTTCAAAACACGTTTAGTGTGATGAGTCGATCGACCCACCATACATACGCTCATAAGATTTTCAATATAGTTTAGGTCAGTGTGAGCTTATTTATACATATTTGAATTTTAATTTTTGTGACAGTATAGAATTCTTAAGCATCCTGTGTATGTTTGTTAGCAAAATCCATTTTGTCAATTTTTTGCAAAATGGCGACAAGTATTAAAATTCAATCACTTATAACTCAGTAGTGTTGAATTTTGTCAAAAAGGTCTCTATACATGAAATGTTGAGAAGCCTAAAGTTCATCTAAGTAAAATATAAAAAATATATATTTTTGCTTGAAAATAAGCGATGTATCAGTTCGATCGTACCCCCATACTAGCCATTTTGAGACTTTCGGAAGAGTTAACGCTCTTAACTGTTTGGTTTCGAAGGTAAAAATTTAAATTTTGAGTATCGCATAGAACTAACGTGCAGCCCCTATACGTTATGTTTAAAAAAAATATATAAAATTTTTTTTCAAAATGGCGGCTAATGTGAAAATTCAAAGTGTCATAACTTTGCTAAATAAAATCCTACTAAAAAATGTCTAATGCAAAAAGTGTTTGGAATTTTAATTTGCATATAAAAGCAATTTTTAATTATTTTTTTTTTGATAAAAACCGAGTCTTACCATATATTGACCGAGACCTCGAACGAGCTTTTATGCGACTCTGCATATAGTTAACGCTCGTACGAGGTTTCTATTTAAGAAATCGACTTGAATTTTTAATACAAAATAGAGCTTTCGACTATACTTACGATACTATAAAAAAAAATTAAAAATTAAAAAATAAAAGTATTTTTTTTTCAAAACACGTTTAGTGTGATGAGTCGATCGACCCACCATACATACGCTCATAAGATTTTCAATATAGTTTAGGTCAGTGTGAGCTTATTTATACATATTTGAATTTTAATTTTTGTGACAGTATAGAATTCTTAAGCATCCTGTGTATGTTTGTTAGCAAAATCCATTTTGTCAATTTTTTGCAAAATGGCGACAAGTATTAAAATTCAATCACTTATAACTCAGTAGTGTTGAATTTTGTCAAAAAGGTCTCTATACATGAAATGTTGAGAAGCCTAAAGTTCATCTAAGTAAAATATAAAAAATATATATTTTTGCTTGAAAACAAGCGATGTATCAGTTCGATCGTACCCCCATACTAGCCATTTTGAGACTTTCGGAAGAGTTAACGCTCTTAACTGTTTGGTTTCGAAGGTAAAAATTTAAATTTTGAGTATCGCATAGAACTAACGTGCAGCCCCTATACGTTATGTTTAAAAAAAATATATAAAATTTTTTTTCAAAATGGCGGCTAATGTAAAAATTCAAAGTGTCATAACTTTGCTAAATGAAATCCTACTAAAAAATGTCTAATGCAAAAAGTGTTTGGAATTTTAATTTGCATTTAAAAGCAATTTTTAATTATTTTTTTTTTGATAAAAACCGAGTCTTACCATATATTGACCGAGACCTCGAACGAGCTTTTATGCGACTCTGCATATAGTTAACGCTCGTACGAGGTTTCTATTTAAGAAATCGACTTGAATTTTTAATACAAAATAGAGCTTTCGACTATACTTACGATACTATAAAAAAAAATTAAAAATTAAAAAATAAAAGTATTTTTTTTTCAAAACACGTTTAGTGTGATGAGTCGATCGACCCACCATACATACGCTCATAAGATTTTCAATATAGTTTAGGTCAGTGTGAGCTTATTTATACATATTTGAATTTTAATTTTTGTGACAGTATAGAATTCTTAAGCATCCTGTGTATGTTTGTTAGCAAAATCCATTTTGTCAATTTTTTGCAAAATGGCGACAAGTATTAAAATTCAATCACTTATAACTCAGTAGTGTTGAATTTTGTCAAAAAGGTCTCTATACATGAAATGTTGAGAAGCCTAAAGTTCATCTAAGTAAAATATAAAAAATATATATTTTTGCTTGAAAATAAGCGATGTATCAGTTCGATCGTACCCCCATACTAGCCATTTTGAGACTTTCGGAAGAGTTAACGCTCTTAACTGTTTGGTTTCGAAGGTAAAAATTTAAATTTTGAGTATCGCATAGAACTAACGTGCAGCCCCTATACGTTATGTTTAAAAAAAATATATAAAATTTTTTTTCAAAATGGCGGCTAATGTAAAAATTCAAAGTGTCATAACTTTGCTAAATAAAATCCTACTAAAAAATGTCTAATGCAAAAAGTGTTTGGAATTTTAATTTGCATATAAAAGCAATTTTTAATTATTTTTTTTTTGATAAAAACCGAGTCTTACCATATATTGACCGAGACCTCGAACGAGCTTTTATGCGACTCTGCATATAGTTAACGCTCGTACGAGGTTTCTATTTAAGAAATCGACTTGAATTTTTAATACAAAATAGAGCTTTCGACTATACTTACGATACTATAAAAAAAAATTAAAAAATAAAAGTATTTTTTTTTCAAAACACGTTTAGTGTGATGAGTCGATCGACCCACCATACATACGCTCATAAGATTTTCAATATAGTTTAGGTCAGTGTGAGCTTATTTATACATATTTGAATTTTAATTTTTGTGACAGTATAGAATTCTTAAGCATCCTGTGTATGTTTGTTAGCAAAATCCATTTTGTCAATTTTTTGCAAAATGGCGACAAGTATTAAAATTCAATCACTTATAACTCAGTAGTGTTGAATTTTGTCAAAAAGGTCTCTATACATGAAATGTTGAGAAGCCTAAAGTTCATCTAAGTAAAATATAAAAAATATATATTTTTGCTTGAAAACAAGCGATGTATCAGTTCGATCGTACCCCCATACTAGCCATTTTGAGACTTTCGGAAGAGTTAACGCTCTTAACTGTTTGGTTTCGAAGGTAAAAATTTAAATTTTGAGTATCGCATAGAACTAACGTGCAGCCCCTATACGTTATGTTTAAAAAAAATATATAAAATTTTTTTTCAAAATGGCGGCTAATGTAAAAATTCAAAGTGTCATAACTTTGCTAAATGAAATCCTACTAAAAAATGTCTAATGCAAAAAGTGTTTGGAATTTTAATTTGCATTTAAAAGCAATTTTTAATTATTTTTTTTTTGATAAAAACCGAGTCTTACCATATATTGACCGAGACCTCGAACGAGCTTTTATGCGACTCTGCATATAGTTAACGCTCGTACGAGGTTTCTATTTAAGAAATCGACTTGAATTTTTAATACAAAATAGAGCTTTCGACTATACTTACGATACTATAAAAAAAAATTAAAAATTAAAAAATAAAAGTATTTTTTTTTCAAAACACGTTTAGTGTGATGAGTCGATCGACCCACCATACATACGCTCATAAGATTTTCAATATAGTTTAGGTCAGTGTGAGCTTATTTATACATATTTGAATTTTAATTTTTGTGACAGTATAGAATTCTTAAGCATCCTGTGTATGTTTGTTAGCAAAATCCATTTTGTCAATTTTTTGCAAAATGGCGACAAGTATTAAAATTCAATCACTTATAACTCAGTAGTGTTGAATTTTGTCACAAAGGTCTCTATACATGAAATGTTGAGAAGCCTAAAGTTCATCTAAGTAAAATATAAAAAATATATATTTTTGCTTGAAAATAAGCGATGTATCAGTTCGATCGTACCCCCATACTAGCCATTTTGAGACTTTCGGAAGAGTTAACGCTCTTAACTGTTTGGTTTCTAAGGTAAAAATTTAAATTTTGAGTATCGCATAGAACTAACGTGCAGCCCCTATACGTTATGTTTAAAAAAAATATATAAAATTTTTTTTTAAAATGGCGGCTAATGTAAAAATTCAAAGTGTCATAACTTTGCTAAATAGAATCCTACTAAAAAATGTCTAATGCAAAAAGTGTTTGGAATTTTAATTTGCATATAAAAGCAATTTTTAATTATTTTTTTTTTGATAAAAACCGAGTCTTACCATATATTGACCGAGACCTCGAACGAGCTTTTATGCGACTCTGCATATAGTTAACGCTCGTACGAGGTTTCTATTTAAGAAATCGACTTGAATTTTTAATACAAAATAGAGCTTTCGACTATACTTACGATGCTATAAAAAAAAATTAAAAATTAAAAAATAAAAGTATTTTTTTTTCAAAACACGTTTAGTGTGATGAGTCGATGGACCCACCATACATACGCTCATAAGATTTTCAATATAGTTTAGGTCAGTGTGAGCTTATTTATACATATTTAAATTTTAATTTTTGTGACAGTATAGAATTCTTAAGCATCCTGTGTATGTTTGTTAGCAAAATCCATTTTGTCAATTTTTTGCAAAATGGCGACAAGTATTAAAATTCAATCACTTATAACTCAGTAGTGTTGAATTTTGTCAAAAAGGTCTCTATACATGAAATGTTGAGAAGCCTAAAGTTCATCTAAGTAAAATATAAAAAATATATATTTTTGCTTGAAAACAAGCGATGTATCAGTTCGATCGTACCCCCATACTAGCCATTTTGAGACTTTCGGAAGAGTTAACGCTCTTAACTGTTTGGTTTCGAAGGTAAAAATTTAAATTTTGAGTATCGCATAGAACTAACATGCAGCCCCTATACGTTATGTTTAAAAAAAATATATAAAATTTTTTTTCAAAATGGCGGCTAATGTAAAAATTCAAAGTGTCATAACTTTGCTAAATGAAATCCTACTAAAAAATGTCTAATGCAAAAAGTGTTTGGAATTTTAATTTGCATATAAAAGCAATTTTTAATTATTTTTTTTTTGATAAAAACCGAGTCTTACCATATATTGACCGAGACCTCGAACGAGCTTTTATGCGACTCTGCATATAGTTAACGCTCGTACGAGGTTTCTATTTAAGAAATCGACTTGAATTTTTAATACAAAATAGAGCTTTCGACTATACTTACGATACTATAAAAAAAAATTAAAAATTAAAAAATAAAAGTATTTTTTTTTCAAAACACGTTTAGTGTGATGAGTCGATCGACCCACCATACATACGCTCATAAGATTTTCAATATAGTTTAGGTCAGTGTGAGCTTATTTATACATATTTGAATTTTAATTTTTGTGACAGTATAGAATTCTTAAGCATCCTGTGTATGTTTGTTAGCAAAATCCATTTTGTCAATTTTTTGCAAAATGGCGACAAGTATTAAAATTCAATCACTTATAACTCAGTAGTGTTGAATTTTGTCAAAAAGGTCTCTATACATGAAATGTTGAGAAGCCTAAAGTTCATCTAAGTAAAATATAAAAAATATATATTTTTGCTTGAAAATAAGCGATGTATCAGTTCGATCGTACCCCCATACTAGCCATTTTGAGACTTTCGGAAGAGTTAACGCTCTTAACTGTTTGGTTTCGAAGGTAAAAATTTAAATTTTGAGTATCGCATAGAACTAACGTGCAGCCCCTATACGTTATGTTTAAAAAAAATATATAAAATTTTTTTTCAAAATGGCGGCTAATGTAAAAATTCAAAGTGTCATAACTTTGCTAAATGAAATCCTACTAAAAAATGTCTAATGCAAAAAGTGTTTGGAATTTTAATTTGCATATAAAAGCAATTTTTAATTATTTTTTTTTTGATAAAAACCGAGTCTTACCATATATTGACCGAGACCTCGAACGAGCTTTTATGCGACTCTGCATATAGTTAACGCTCGTACGAGGTTTCTATTTAAGAAATCGACTTGAATTTTTAATACAAAATAGAGCTTTCGACTATACTTACGATACTATAAAAAAAAATTAAAAATTAAAAAATAAAAGTATTTTTTTTTCAAAACACGTTTAGTGTGATGAGTCGATCGACCCACCATACATACGCTCATAAGATTTTCAATATAGTTTAGGTCAGTGTGAGCTTATTTATACATATTTGAATTTTAATTTTTGTGACAGTATAGAATTCTTAAGCATCCTGTGTATGTTTGTTAGCAAAATCCATTTTGTCAATTTTTTGCAAAATGGCGACAAGTATTACAATTCAATCACTTATAACTCAGTAGTGTTGAATTTTGTCAAAAAGGTCTCTATACATGAAATGTTGAGAAGCCTAAAGTTCATCTAAGTAAAATATAAAAAATATATATTTTTGCTTGAAAATAAGCGATGTATCAGTTCGATCGTACCCCCATACTAGCCATTTTGAGACTTTCGGAAGAGTTAACGCTCTTAACTGTTTGGTTTCGAAGGTAAAAATTTAAATTTCGAGTATCGCATAGAACTAACGTGCAGCCCCTATACGTTATGTTTAAAAAAAATATATAAAATTTTTTTTCAAAATGGCGGCTAATGTAAAAATTCAAAGTGTCATAACTTTGCTAAATGAAATCCTACTAAAAAATGTCTAATGCAAAAAGTGTTTGGAATTTTAATTTGCATATAAAAGCAATTTTTAATTATTTTTTTTTTGATAAAAACCGAGTCTTACCATATATTGACCGAGACCTCGAACGAGCTTTTATGCGACTCTGCATATAGTTAACGCTCGTACGAGGTTTCTATTTAAGAAATCGACTTGAATTTTTAATACAAAATAGAGCTTTCGACTATACTTACGATACTATAAAAAAAAATTGAAAATTAAAAAATAAAAGTATTTTTTTTTCAAAACACGTTTAGTGTGATGAGTCGATCGACCCACCATACATACGCTCATAAGATTTTCAATATAGTTTAGGTCAGTGTGAGCTTATTTATACATATTTGAATTTTAATTTTTGTGACAGTATAGAATTCTTAAGCATCCTGTGTATGTTTGTTAGCAAAATCCATTTTGTCAATTTTTTGCAAAATGGCGACAAGTATTAAAATTCAATCACTTATAACTCAGTAGTGTTGAATTTTGTCAAAAAGGTCTCTATACATGAAATGTTGAGAAGTCTAAAGTTCATCTAAGTAAAATATAAAAAATATATATTTTTGCTTGAATACAAGCGATGTATCAGTTCGATCGTACCCCCATACTAGCCATTTTGAGACTTTCGGAAGAGTTAACGCTCTTAACTGTTTGGTTTCGAAGGTAAAAATTTAAATTTTGAGTATCGCATAGAACTAACGTGCAGCCCCTATACGTTATGTTTAAAAAAAATATATAAAATTTTTTTTCAAAATGGCGGCTAATGTAAAAATTCAAAGTGTCATAACTTTGCTAAATGAAATCCTACTAAAAAATGTCTAATGCAAAAAGTGTTTGGAATTTTAATTTGCATATAAAAGCAATTTTTAATTATTTTTTTTTTGATAAAAACCGAGTCTTACCATATATTGACCGAGACCTCGAACGAGCTTTTATGCGACTCTGCATATAGTTAACGCTCGTACGAGGTTTCTATTTAAGAAATCAACTTGAATTTTTAATACAAAATAGAGCTTTCGACTATACTTACGATGCTATAAAAAAAAATTAAAAATTAAAAAATAAAAGTATTTTTTTTTCAAAACACGTTTAGTGTGATGAGTCGATGGACCCACCATACATACGCTCATAAGATTTTCAATATAGTTTAGGTCAGTGTGAGCTTATTTATACATATTTAAATTTTAATTTTTGTGACAGTATAGAATTCTTAAGCATCCTGTGTATGTTTGTTAGCAAAATCCATTTTGTCAATTTTTTGCAAAATGGCGACAAGTATTAAAATTCAATCACTTATAACTCAGTAGTGTTGAATTTTGTCAAAAAGGTCTCTATACATGAAATGTTGAGAAGCCTAAAGTTCATCTAAGTAAAATATAAAAAATATATATTTTTGCTTGAAAACAAGCGATGTATCAGTTCGATCGTACCCCCATACTAGCCATTTTGAGACTTTCGGAAGAGTTAACGCTCTTAACTGTTTGGTTTCGAAGGTAAAAATTTAAATTTTGAGTATCGCATAGAACTAACGTGCAGCCCCTATACGTTATGTTTAAAAAAAATATATAAAATTTTTTTTAAAAATGGCGGCTAATGTAAAAATTCAAAGTGTCATAACTTTGCTAAATGAAATCCTACTAAAAAATGTCTAATGCAAAAAGTGTTTGGAATTTTAATTTGCATATAAAAGCAATTTTTAATTATTTTTTTTTTGATAAAAACCGAGTCTTACCATATATTGACCGAGACCTCGAACGAGCTTTTATGCGACTCTGCATATAGTTAACGCTCGTACGAGGTTTCTATTTAAGAAATCGACTTGAATTTTTAATACAAAATAGAGCTTTCGACTATACTTACGATACTATAAAAAAAAATTAAAAATTAAAAAATAAAAGTATTTTTTTTTCAAAACACGTTTAGTGTGATGAGTCGATCGACCCACCATACATACGCTCATAAGATTTTCAATATAGTTTAGGTCAGTGTGAGCTTATTTATACATATTTGAATTTTAATTTTTGTGACAGTATAGAATTCTTAAGCATCCTGTGTATGTTTGTTAGCAAAATCCATTTTGTCAATTTTTTGCAAAATGGCGACAAGTATTAAAATTCAATCACTTATAACTCAGTAGTGTTGAATTTTGTCAAAAAGGTCTCTATACATGAAATGTTGAGAAGCCTAAAGTTCATCTAAGTAAAATATAAAAAATATATATTTTTGCTTGAAAATAAGCGATGTATCAGTTCGATCGTACCCCCATACTAGCCATTTTGAGACTTTCGGAAGAGTTAACGCTCTTAACTGTTTGGTTTCGAAGGTAAAAATTTAAATTTTGAGTATCGCATAGAACTAACGTGCAGCCCCTATACGTTATGTTTAAAAAAAATATATAAATTTTTTTTTCAAAATGGCGGCTAATGTAAAAATTCAAAGTGTCATAACTTTGCTAAATGAAATCCTACTAAAAAATGTCTAATGCAAAAAGTGTTTGGAATTTTAATTTGCATATAAAAGCAATTTTTAATTATTTTTTTTTTGATAAAAACCGAGTCTTACCATATATTGACCGAGACCTCGAACGAGCTTTTATGCGACTCTGCATATAGTTAACGCTCGTACGAGGTTTCTATTTAAGAAATCGACTTGAATTTTTAATACAAAATAGAGCTTTCGACTATACTTACGATACTATAAAAAAAAATTAAAAATTAAAAAATAAAAGTATTTTTTTTTCAAAACACGTTTAGTGTGATGAGTCGATCGACCCACCATACATACGCTCATAAGATTTTCAATATAGTTTAGGTCAGTGTGAGCTTATTTATACATATTTGAATTTTAATTTTTGTGACAGTATAGAATTCTTAAGCATCCTGTGTATGTTTGTTAGCAAAATCCATTTTGTCAATTTTGTGCAAAATGGCGACAAGTATTAAAATTCAATCACTTATAACTCAGTAGTGTTGAATTTTGTCAAAAAGGTCTCTATACATGAAATGTTGAGAAGCCTAAAGTTCATCTAAGTAAAATATAAAAAATATATATTTTTGCTTGAAAACAAGCGATGTATCAGTTCGATCGTACCCCCATACTAGCCATTTTGAGACTTTCGGAAGAGTTAACGCTCTTAACTGTTTGGTTTCAAAGGTAAAAATTTAAATTTTGAGTATCGCATAGAACTAACGTGCAGCCCCTATACGTTATGTTTAAAAAAAATATATAAAATTTTTTTTCAAAATGGCGGCTAATGTAAAAATTCAAAGTGTCATAACTTTGCTAAATGAAATCCTACTAAAAAATGTCTAATGCAAAAAGTGTTTGGAATTTTAATTTGCATATAAAAGCAATTTTTAATTATTTTTTTTTTGATAAAAACCGAGTCTTACCATATATTGACCGAGACCTCGAACGAGCTTTTATGCGACTCTGCATATAGTTAACGCTCGTACGAGGTTTCTATTTAAGAAATCGACTTGAATTTTTAATACAAAATAGAGCTTTCGACTATACTTACGATACTATAAAAAAAAATTAAAAATTAAAAAATAAAAGTATTTTTTTTTCAAAACACGTTTAGTGTGATGAGTCGATCGACCCACCATACATACGCTCATAAGATTTTCAATATAGTTTAGGTCAGTGTGAGCTTATTTATACATATTTGAATTTTAATTTTTGTGACAGTATAGAATTCTTAAGCATCCTGTGTATGTTTGTTAGCAAAATCCATTTTGTCAATTTTTTGCAAAATGGCGACAAGTATTAAAATTCAATCACTTATAACTCAGTAGTGTTGAACTTTGTCAAAAAGGTCTCTATACATGAAATGTTGAGAAGCCTAAAGTTCATCTAAGTAAAATATAAAAAATATATATTTTTGCTTGAAAATAAGCGATGTATCAGTTCGATCGTACCCCCATACTAGCCATTTTGAGACTTTCGGAAGAGTTAACGCTCTTAACTGTTTGGTTTTGAAGGTAAAAATTTAAATTTTGAGTATCGCATAGAACTAACGTGCAGCCCCTATACGTTATGTTTAAAAAAAATATATAAAATTTTTTTTCAAAATGGCGGCTAATGTAAAAATTCAAAGTGTCATAACTTTGCTAAATATAATCCTACTAAAAAATGTCTAATGCAAAAAGTGTTTGGAATTTTAATTTGCATATAAAAGCAATTTTTAATTATTTTTTTTTTGATAAAAACCGAGTCTTACCATATATTGACCGAGACCTCGAACGAGCTTTTATGCGACTCTGCATATAGTTAACGCTCGTACGAGGTTTCTATTTAAGAAATCGACTTGAATTTTTAATACAAAATAGAGCTTTCGACTATACTTACGATACTATAAAAAAAAATTAAAAATTAAAAAATAAAAGTATTTTTTTTTCAAAACACGTTTAGTGTGATGAGTCGATCGACCCACCATACATACGCTCATAAGATTTTCAATATAGTTAAGGTCAGTGTGAGCTTATTTATACATATTTGAATTTTAATTTTTGTGACAGTATAGAATTCTTAAGCATCCTGTGTATGTTTGTTAGCAAAATCCATTTTGTCAATTTTTTGCAAAATGGCGACAAGTATTAAAATTCAATCACTTATAACTCAGTAGTGTTGAATTTTGTCAAAAAGGTCTCTATACATAAAATGTTGAGAAGCCTAAAGTTCATCTAAGTAAAATATAAAAAATATATATTTTTGCTTGAAAACAAGCGATGTATCAGTTCGATCGTACCCCCATACTAGCCATTTTGAGACTTTCGGAAGAGTTAACGCTCTTAACTGTTTGGTTTCGAAGGTAAAAATTTAAATTTTGAGTATCGCATAGAACTAACGTGCAGCCCCTATACGTTATGTTTAAAAAAAATATATAAAATTTTTTTTCAAAATGGCGGCTAATGTAAAAATTCAAAGTGTCATAACTTTGCTAAATGAAATCCTACTAAAAAATGTCTAATGCAAAAAGTGTTTGGAATATAAATTTGCATATAAAAGCAATTTTTAATTATTTTTTTTTTGATAAAAACCGAGTCTTACCATATATTGACCGAGACCTCGAACGAGCTTTTATGCGACTCTGCATATAGTTAACGCTCGTACGAGGTTTCTATTTAAGAAATCGACTTGAATTTTTAATACAAAATAGAGCTTTCGACTATACTTACGATACTATAAAAAAAAATTAAAAATTAAAAAATAAAAGTATTTTTTTTTCAAAACACGTTTAGTGTGATGAGTCGATCGACCCACCATACATACGCTCATAAGATTTTCAATATAGTTAAGGTCAGTGTGAGCTTATTTATACATATTTGAATTTTAATTTTTGTGACAGTATAGAATTCTTAAGCATCCTGTGTATGTTTGTTAGCAAAATCCATTTTGTCAATTTTTTGCAAAATGGCGACAAGTATTAAAATTCAATCACTTATAACTCAGTAGTGTTGAATTTTGTCAAAAAGGTCTCTATACATGAAATGTTGAGAAGCCTAAAGTTCATCTAAGTAAAATATAAAAAATATATATTTTTGCTTGAAAACAAGCGATGTATCAGTTCGATCGTACCCCCATACTAGCCATTTTGAGACTTTCGGAAGAGTTAACGCTCTTAACTGTTTGGTTTCGTAGGTAAAAATTTAAATTTTGAGTATCGCATAGAACTAACGTGCAGCCCCTATACCTTATGTTTAAAAAAAATATATAAATTTTTTTTTCAAAATGGCGGCTAATGTAAAAATTCAAAGTGTCATAACTTTGCTAAATGAAATCCTACTAAAAAATGTCTAATGCAAAAAGTGTTTGGAATTTTAATTTGCATATAAAAGCAATTTTTAATTATTTTTTTTTTGATAAAAACCGAGTCTTACCATATATTGACCGAGACCTCGAACGAGCTTTTATGCGACTCTGCATATAGTTAACGCTCGTACGAGGTTTCTATTTAAGAAATCGACTTGAATTTTTAATACAAAATAGAGCTTTCGACTATACTTACGATACTATAAAAAAAAATTAAAAATTAAAAAATAAAAGTATTTTTTTTTCAAAACACGTTTAGTGTGATGAGTCGATCGACCCACCATACATACGCTCATAAGATTTTCAATATAGTTAAGGTCAGTGTGAGCTTATTTATACATATTTGAATTTTAATTTTTGTGACAGTATAGAATTCTTAAGCATCCTGTGTATGTTTGTTAGCAAAATCCATTTTGTCAATTTTTTGCAAAATGGCGACAAGTATTAAAATTCAATCACTTATAACTCAGTAGTGTTGAATTTTGTCAAAAAGGTCTCTATACATGAAATGTTGAGAAGCCTAAAGTTCATCTAAGTAAAATATAAAAAATATATATTTTTGCTTGAAAACAAGCGATGTATCAGTTCGATCGTACCCCCATACTAGCCATTTTGAGACTTTCGGAAGAGTTAACGCTCTTAACTGTTTGGTTTCGAAGGTAAAAATTTAAATTTTGAGTATCGCATAGAACTAACGTGCAGCCCCTATACGTTATGTTTAAAAAAAATATATAAATTTTTTTTTCAAAATGGCGGCTAATGTAAAAATTCAAAGTGTCATAACTTTGCTAAATAAAATCCTACTAAAAAATGTCTAATGCAAAAAGTGTTTGGAATTTTAATTTGCATATAAAAGCAATTTTTAATTATTTTTTTTTTGATAAAAACCGAGTCTTACCATATATTGACCGAGACCTCGAACGAGCTTTTATGCGACTCTGCATATAGTTAACGCTCGTACGAGGTTTCTATTTAAGAAATCGACTTGAATTTTTAATACAAAATAGAGCTTTCGACTATACTTACGATACTATAAAAAAAAATTAAAAATTAAAAAATAAAAGTATATTTTTTTCAAAACACGTTTAGTGTGATGAGTCGATCGACCCACCATACATACGCTCATAAGATTTTCAATATAGTTTAGGTCAGTGTGAGCTTATTTATACATATTTGAATTTTAATTTTTGTGACAGTATAGAATTCTTAAGCATCCTGTGTATGTTTGTTAGCAAAATCCATTTTGTCAATTTTTTGCAAAATGGCGACAAGTATTAAAATTCAATCACTTATAACTCAGTAGTGTTGAATTTTGTCAAAAAGGTCTCTATACATGAAATGTTGAGAAGCCTAAAGTTCATCTAAGTAAAATATAAAAAATATATATTTTTGCTTGAAAATAAGCGATGTATCAGTTCGATCGTACCCCCATACTAGCCATTTTGAGACTTTCGGAAGAGTTAACGCTCTTAACTGTTTGGTTTCGAAGGTAAAAATTTAAATTTCGAGTATCGCATAGAACTAACGTGCAGCCCCTATACGTTATATTTAAAAAAAATATATAAAATTTTTTTTCAAAATGGCGGCTAATGTAAAAATTCAAAGTGTCATAACTTTGCTAAATGAAATCCTACTAAAAAATGTCTAATGCAAAAAGTGTTTGGAATTTTAATTTGCATATAAAAGCAATTTTTAATTATTTTTTTTTTGATAAAAACCGAGTCTTACCATATATTGACCGAGACCTCGAACGAGCTTTTATGCGACTCTGCATATAGTTAACGCTCGTACGAGGTTTCTATTTAAGAAATCGACTTGAATTTTTAATACAAAATAGAGCTTTCGACTATACTTACGATACTATAAAAAAAAATTGAAAATTAAAAAATAAAAGTATTTTTTTTTCAAAACACGTTTAGTGTGATGAGTCGATCGACCCACCATACATACGCTCATAAGATTTTCAATATAGTTTAGGTCAGTGTGAGCTTATTTATACATATTTGAATTTTAATTTTTGTGACAGTATAGAATTCTTAAGCATCCTGTGTATGTTTGTTAGCAAAATCCATTTTGTCAATTTTTTGCAAAATGGCGACAAGTATTAAAATTCAATCACTTATAACTCAGTAGTGTTGAATTTTGTCAAAAAGGTCTCTATACATGAAATGTTGAGAAGTCTAAAGTTCATCTAAGTAAAATATAAAAAATATATATTTTTGCTTGAATACAAGCGATGTATCAGTTCGATCGTACCCCCATACTAGCCATTTTGAGACTTTCGGAAGAGTTAACGCTCTTAACTGTTTGGTTTCGAAGGTAAAAATTTAAATTTTGAGTATCGCATAGAACTAACGTGCAGCCCCTATACGTTATGTTTAAAAAAAATATATAAAATTTTTTTTCAAAATGGCGGCTAATGTAAAAATTCAAAGTGTCATAACTTTGCTAAATAGAATCCTACTAAAAAATGTCTAATGCAAAAAGTGTTTGGAATTTTAATTTGCATATAAAAGCAATTTTTAATTATTTTTTTTTTGATAAAAACCGAGACTTACCATATATTGACCGAGACCTCGAACGAGCTTTTATGCGACTCTGCATATAGTTAACGCTCGTACGAGGTTTCTATTTAAGAAATCGACTTGAATTTTTAATACAAAATAGAGCTTTCGACTATACTTACGATACTATAAAAAAAAATTAAAAATTAAAAAATAAAAGTATTTTTTTTTCAAAACACGTTTAGTGTGATGAGTCGATCGACCCACCATACATACGCTCATAAGATTTTCAATATAGTTAAGGTCAGTGTGAGCTTATTTATACATATTTGAATTTTAATTTTTGTGACAGTATAGAATTCTTAAGCATCCTGTGTATGTTTGTTAGCAAAATCCATTTTGTCAATTTTTTGCAAAATGGCGACAAGTATTAAAATTCAATCACTTATAACTCAGTAGTGTTGAATTTTGTCAAAAAGGTCTCTATACATGAAATGTTGAGAAGCCTAAAGTTCATCTAAGTAAAATATAAAAAATATATATTTTTGCTTGAAAACAAGCGATGTATCAGTTCGATCGTACCCCCATACTAGCCATTTTGAGACTTTCGGAAGAGTTAACGCTCTTAACTGTTTGGTTTCGAAGGTAAAAATTTAAATTTTGAGTATCGCATAGAACTAACGTGCAGCCCCTATACGTTATGTTTAAAAAAAATATATAAAATTTTTTTTCAAAATGGCGGCTAATGTAAAAATTCAAAGTGTCATAACTTTGCTAAATGAAATCCCACTAAAAAATGTCTAATGCAAAAAGTGTTTGGAATTTTAATTTGCATATAAAAGCAATTTTTAATTATTTTTTTTTTGATAAAAACCGAGTCTTACCATATATTGACCGAGACCTCGAACGAGCTTTTATGCGACTCTGCATATAGTTAACGCTCGTACGAGGTTTCTATTTAAGAAATCGACTTGAATTTTTAATACAAAATAGAGCTTTCGACTATACTTACGATACTATAAAAAAAAATTAAAAATTAAAAAATAAAAGTATTTTTTTTTCAAAACACGTTTAGTGTGATGAGTCGATCGACCCACCATACATACGCTCATAAGATTTTCAATATAGTTAAGGTCAGTGTGAGCTTATTTATACATATTTGAATTTTAATTTTTGTGACAGTATAGAATTCTTAAGCATCCTGTGTATGTTTGTTAGCAAAATCCATTTTGTCAATTTTTTGCAAAATGGCGACAAGTATTAAAATTCAATCACTTATAACTCAGTAGTGTTGAATTTTGTCAAAAAGGTCTCTATACATGAAATGTTGAGAAGCCTAAAGTTCATCTAAGTAAAATATAAAAAATATATATTTTTGCTTGAAAACAAGCGATGTATCAGTTCGACCGTACCCCCATACTAGCCATTTTGAGACTTTCGGAAGAGTTAACGCTCTTAACTGTTTGGTTTCGAAGGTAAAAATTTAAATTTTGAGTATCGCATAGAACTAACGTGCAGCCCCTATACCTTATGTTTAAAAAAAATATATAAATTTTTTTTTCAAAATGGCGGCTAATGTAAAAATTCAAAGTGTCATAACTTTGCTAAATAGAATCCTACTAAAAAATGTCTAATGCAAAAAGTGTTTGGAATTTTAATTTGCATATAAAAGCAATTTTTAATTATTTTTTTTTTGATAAAAACCGAGTCTTACCATATATTGACCGAGACCTCGAACGAGCTTTTATGCGACTCTGCATATAGTTAACGCTCGTACGAGGTTTCTATTTAAGAAATCGACTTGAATTTTTAATACAAAATAGAGCTTTCGACTATACTTACGATACTATAAAAAAAAATTAAAAATTAAAAAATAAAAGTATTTTTTTTTCAAAACACGTTTAGTGTGATGAGTCGATCGACCCACCATACATACGCTCATAAGATTTTCAATATAGTTAAGGTCAGTGTGAGCTTATTTATACATATTTGAATTTTAATTTTTGTGACAGTATAGAATTCTTAAGCATCCTGTGTATGTTTGTTAGCAAAATCCATTTTGTCAATTTTTTGCAAAATGGCGACAAGTATTAAAATTCAATCACTTATAACTCAGTAGTGTTGAATTTTGTCAAAAAGGTCTCTATACATGAAATGTTGAGAAGCCTAAAGTTCATCTAAGTAAAATATAAAAAATATATATTTTTGCTTGAAAACAAGCGATGTATCAGTTCGATCGTACCCCCATACTAGCCATTTTGAGACTTTCGGAAGAGTTAACGCTCTTAACTGTTTGGTTTCGAAGGTAAAAATTTAAATTTTGAGTATCGCATAGAACTAACGTGCAGCCCCTATACGTTATGTTTAAAAAAAATATATAAAATTTTTTTTCAAAATGGCGGCTAATGTAAAAATTCAAAGTGTCATAACTTTGCTAAATGAAATCCCACTAAAAAATGTCTAATGCAAAAAGTGTTTGGAATTTTAATTTGCATATAAAAGCAATTTTTAATTATTTTTTTTTTGATAAAAACCGAGTCTTACCATATATTGACCGAGACCTCGAACGAGCTTTTATGCGACTCTGCATATAGTTAACGCTCGTACGAGGTTTCTATTTAAGAAATCGACTTGAATTTTTAATACAAAATAGAGCTTTCGACTATACTTACGATACTATAAAAAAAAATTAAAAATTAAAAAATAAAAGTATTTTTTTTTCAAAACACGTTTAGTGTGATGAGTCGATCGACCCACCATACATACGCTCATAAGATTTTCAATATAGTTAAGGTCAGTGTGAGCTTATTTATACATATTTGAATTTTAATTTTTGTGACAGTATAGAATTCTTAAGCATCCTGTGTATGTTTGTTAGCAAAATCCATTTTGTCAATTTTTTGCAAAATGGCGACAAGTATTAAAATTCAATCACTTATAACTCAGTAGTGTTGAATTTTGTCAAAAAGGTCTCTATACATGAAATGTTGAGAAGCCTAAAGTTCATCTAAGTAAAATATAAAAAATATATATTTTTGCTTGAAAACAAGCGATGTATCAGTTCGATCGTACCCCCATACTAGCCATTTTGAGACTTTCGGAAGAGTTAACGCTCTTAACTGTTTGGTTTCGAAGGTAAAAATTTAAATTTTGAGTATCGCATAGAACTAACGTGCAGCCCCTATACCTTATGTTTAAAAAAAATATATAAATTTTTTTTTCAAAATGGCGGCTAATGTAAAAATTCAAAGTGTCATAACTTTGCTAAATGAAATCCTACTAAAAAATGTCTAATGCAAAAAGTGTTTGGAATTTTAATTTGCATATAAAAGCAATTTTTAATTATTTTTTTTTTGATAAAAACCGAGTCTTACCATATATTGACCGAGACCTCGAACGAGCTTTTATGCGACTCTGCATATAGTTAACGCTCGTACGAGGTTTCTATTTAAGAAATCGACTTGAATTTTTAATACAAAATAGAGCTTTCGACTATACTTACGATACTATAAAAAAAAATTAAAAATTAAAAAATAAAAGTATTTTTTTTTCAAAACACGTTTAGTGTGATGAGTCGATCGACCCACCATACATACGCTCATAAGATTTTCAATATAGTTAAGGTCAGTGTGAGCTTATTTATACATATTTGAATTTTAATTTTTGTGACAGTATAGAATTCTTAAGCATCCTGTGTATGTTTGTTAGCAAAATCCATTTTGTCAATTTTTTGCAAAATGGCGACAAGTATTAAAATTCAATCACTTATAACTCAGTAGTGTTGAATTTTGTCAAAAAGGTCTCTATACATGAAATGTTGAGAAGCCTAAAGTTCATCTAAGTAAAATATAAAAAATATATATTTTTGCTTGAAAACAAGCGATGTATCAGTTCGATCGTACCCCCATACTAGCCATTTTGAGACTTTCGGAAGAGTTAACGCTCTTAACTGTTTGGTTTCGAAGGTAAAAATTTAAATTTTGAGTATCGCATAGAACTAACGTGCAGCCCCTATACGTTATGTTTAAAAAAAATATATAAATTTTTTTTTCAAAATGGCGGCTAATGTAAAAATTCAAAGTGTCATAACTTTGCTAAATAAAATCCTACTAAAAAATGTCTAATGCAAAAAGTGTTTGGAATTTTAATTTGCATATAAAAGCAATTTTTAATTATTTTTTTTTTGATAAAAACCGAGTCTTACCATATATTGACCGAGACCTCGAACGAGCTTTTATGCGACTCTGCATATAGTTAACGCTCGTACGAGGTTTCTATTTAAGAAATCGACTTGAATTTTTAATACAAAATAGAGCTTTCGACTATACTTACGATACTATAAAAAAAAATTAAAAATTAAAAAATAAAAGTATTTTTTTTTCAAAACACGTTTAGTGTGATGAGTCGATCGACCCACCATACATACGCTCATAAGATTTTCAATATAGTTTAGGTCAGTGTGAGCTTATTTATACATATTTGAATTTTAATTTTTGTGACAGTATAGAATTCTTAAGCATCCTGTGTATGTTTGTTAGCAAAATCCATTTTGTCAATTTTTTGCAAAATGGCGACAAGTATTAAAATTCAATCACTTATAACTCAGTAGTGTTGAATTTTGTCAAAAAGGTCTCTATACATGAAATGTTGAGAAGCCTAAAGTTCATCTAAGTAAAATATAAAAAATATATATTTTTGCTTGAAAATAAGCGATGTATCAGTTCGATCGTACCCCCATACTAGCCATTTTGAGACTTTCGGAAGAGTTAACGCTCTTAACTGTTTGGTTTTGAAGGTAAAAATTTAAATTTTGAGTATCGCATAGAACTAACGTGCAGCCCCTATACGTTATGTTTAAAAAAAATATATAAAATTTTTTTTCAAAATGGCGGCTAATGTAAAAATTCAAAGTGTCATAACTTTGCTAAATGAAATCCTACTAAAAAATGTCTAATGCAAAAAGTGTTTGGAATTTTAATTTGCATATAAAAGCAATTTTTAATTATTTTTTTTTTGATAAAAACCGAGTCTTACCATATATTGACCGAGACCTCGAACGAGCTTTTATGCGACTCTGCATATAGTTAACGCTCGTACGAGGTTTCTATTTAAGAAATCGACTTGAATTTTTAATACAAAATAGAGCTTTCGACTATACTTACGATACTATAAAAAAAAATTAAAAATTAAAAAATAAAAGTATTTTTTTTTCAAAACACGTTTAGTGTGATGAGTCGATCGACCCACCATACATACGCTCATAAGATTTTCAATATAGTTTAGGTCAGTGTGAGCTTATTTATACATATTTGAATTTTAATTTTTGTGACAGTATAGAATTCTTAAGCATCCTGTGTATGTTTGTTAGCAAAATCCATTTTGTCAATTTTTTGCAAAATGGCGACAAGTATTAAAATTCAATCACTTATAACTCAGTAGTGTTGAATTTTGTCAAAAAGGTCTCTATACATGAAATGTTGAGAAGCCTAAAGTTCATCTAAGTAAAATATAAAAAATATATATTTTTGCTTGAAAATAAGCGATGTATCAGTTCGATCGTACCCCCATACTAGCCATTTTGAGACTTTCGGAAGAGTTAACGCTCTTAACTGTTTGGTTTCGAAGGTAAAAATTTAAATTTTGAGTATCGCATAGAACTAACGTGCAGCCCCTATACGTTATGTTTAAAAAAAATATATAAATTTTTTTTTCAAAATGGCGGCTAATGTAAAAATTCAAAGTGTCATAACTTTGCTAAATGAAATCCTACTAAAAAATGTCTAATGCAAAAAGTGTTTGGAATTTTAATTTGCATATAAAAGCAATTTTTAATTATTTTTTTTTTGATAAAAACCGAGTCTTACCATATATTGACCGAGACCTCGAACGAGCTTTTATGCGACTCTGCATATAGTTAACGCTCGTACGAGGTTTCTATTTAAGAAATCGACTTGAATTTTTAATACAAAATAGAGCTTTCGACTATACTTACGATACTATAAAAAAAAATTAAAAATTAAAAAATAAAAGTATTTTTTTTTCAAAACACGTTTAGTGTGATGAGTCGATCGACCCACCATACATACGCTCATAAGATTTTCAATATAGTTTAGGTCAGTGTGAGCTTATTTATACATATTTGAATTTTAATTTTTGTGACAGTATAGAATTCTTAAGCATCCTGTGTATGTTTGTTAGCAAAATCCATTTTGTCAATTTTGTGCAAAATGGCGACAAGTATTAAAATTCAATCACTTATAACTCAGTAGTGTTGAATTTTGTCAAAAAGGTCTCTATACATGAAATGTTGAGAAGCCTAAAGTTCATCTAAGTAAAATATAAAAAATATATATTTTTGCTTGAAAACAAGCGATGTATCAGTTCGATCGTACCCCCATACTAGCCATTTTGAGACTTTCGGAAGAGTTAACGCTCTTAACTGTTTGGTTTCGAAGGTAAAAATTTAAATTTTGAGTATCGCATAGAACTAACGTGCAGCCCCTATACGTTATGTTTAAAAAAAATATATAAAATTTTTTTTCAAAATGGCGGCTAATGTAAAAATTCAAAGTGTCATAACTTTGCTAAATGAAATCCTACTAAAAAATGTCTAATGCAAAAAGTGTTTGGAATTTTAATTTGCATATAAAAGCAATTTTTAATTATTTTTTTTTTGATAAAAACCGAGTCTTACCATATATTGACCGAGACCTCGAACGAGCTTTTATGCGACTCTGCATATAGTTAACGCTCGTACGAGGTTTCTATTTAAGAAATCGACTTGAATTTTTAATACAAAATAGAGCTTTCGACTATACTTACGATACTATAAAAAAAAATTAAAAATTAAAAAATAAAAGTATTTTTTTTTCAAAACACGTTTAGTGTGATGAGTCGATCGACCCACCATACATACGCTCATAAGATTTTCAATATAGTTTAGGTCAGTGTGAGCTTATTTATACATATTTGAATTTTAATTTTTGTGACAGTATAGAATTCTTAAGCATCCTGTGTATGTTTGTTAGCAAAATCCATTTTGTCAATTTTTTGCAAAATGGCGACAAGTATTAAAATTCAATCACTTATAACTCAGTAGTGTTGAATTTTGTCAAAAAGGTCTCTATACATGAAATGTTGAGAAGCCTAAAGTTCATCTAAGTAAAATATAAAAAATATATATTTTTGCTTGAAAATAAGCGATGTATCAGTTCGATCGTACCCCCATACTAGCCATTTTGAGACTTTCGGAAGAGTTAACGCTCTTAACTGTTTGGTTTTGAAGGTAAAAATTTAAATTTTGAGTATCGCATAGAACTAACGTGCAGCCCCTATACGTTATGTTTAAAAAAAATATATAAAATTTTTTTTCAAAATGGCGGCTAATGTAAAAATTCAAAGTGTCATAACTTTGCTAAATATAATCCTACTAAAAAATGTCTAATGCAAAAAGTGTTTGGAATTTTAATTTGCATATAAAAGCAATTTTTAATTATTTTTTTTTTGATAAAAACCGAGTCTTACCATATATTGACCGAGACCTCGAACGAGCTTTTATGCGACTCTGCATATAGTTAACGCTCGTACGAGGTTTCTATTTAAGAAATCGACTTGAATTTTTAATACAAAATAGAGCTTTCGACTATACTTACGATACTATAAAAAAAAATTAAAAATTAAAAAATAAAAGTATTTTTTTTTCAAAACACGTTTAGTGTGATGAGTCGATCGACCCACCATACATACGCTCATAAGATTTTCAATATAGTTAAGGTCAGTGTGAGCTTATTTATACATATTTGAATTTTAATTTTTGTGACAGTATAGAATTCTTAAGCATCCTGTGTATGTTTGTTAGCAAAATCCATTTTGTCAATTTTTTGCAAAATGGCGACAAGTATTAAAATTCAATCACTTATAACTCAGTAGTGTTGAATTTTGTCAAAAAGGTCTCTATACATGAAATGTTGAGAAGCCTAAAGTTCATCTAAGTAAAATATAAAAAATATATATTTTTGCTTGAAAACAAGCGATGTATCAGTTCGATCGTACCCCCATACTAGCCATTTTGAGACTTTCGGAAGAGTTAACGCTCTTAACTGTTTGGTTTCGAAGGTAAAAATTTAAATTTTGAGTATCGCATAGAACTAACGTGCAGCCCCTATACGTTATGTTTAAAAAAAATATATAAAATTTTTTTTCAAAATGGCGGCTAATGTAAAAATTCAAAGTGTCATAACTTTGCTAAATGAAATCCTACTAAAAAATGTCTAATGCAAAAAGTGTTTGGAATATAAATTTGCATATAAAAGCAATTTTTAATTATTTTTTTTTTGATAAAAACCGAGTCTTACCATATATTGACCGAGACCTCGAACGAGCTTTTATGCGACTCTGCATATAGTTAACGCTCGTACGAGGTTTCTATTTAAGAAATCGACTTGAATTTTTAATACAAAATAGAGCTTTCGACTATACTTACGATACTATAAAAAAAAATTAAAAATTAAAAAATAAAAGTATTTTTTTTTCAAAACACGTTTAGTGTGATGAGTCGATCGACCCACCATACATACGCTCATAAGATTTTCAATATAGTTAAGGTCAGTGTGAGCTTATTTATACATATTTGAATTTTAATTTTTGTGACAGTATAGAATTCTTAAGCATCCTGTGTATGTTTGTTAGCAAAATCCATTTTGTCAATTTTTTGCAAAATGGCGACAAGTATTAAAATTCAATCACTTATAACTCAGTAGTGTTGAATTTTGTCAAAAAGGTCTCTATACATGAAATGTTGAGAAGCCTAAAGTTCATCTAAGTAAAATATAAAAAATATATATTTTTGCTTGAAAACAAGCGATGTATCAGTTCGATCGTACCCCCATACTAGCCATTTTGAGACTTTCGGAAGAGTTAACGCTCTTAACTGTTTGGTTTCGTAGGTAAAAATTTAAATTTTGAGTATCGCATAGAACTAACGTGCAGCCCCTATACCTTATGTTTAAAAAAAATATATAATTTTTTTTTTCAAAATGGCGGCTAATGTAAAAATTCAAAGTGTCATAACTTTGCTAAATGAAATCCTACTAAAAAATGTCTAATGCAAAAAGTGTTTGGAATTTTAATTTGCATATAAAAGCAATTTTTAATTATTTTTTTTTTGATAAAAACCGAGTCTTACCATATATTGACCGAGACCTCGAACGAGCTTTTATGCGACTCTGCATATAGTTAACGCTCGTACGAGGTTTCTATTTAAGAAATCGACTTGAATTTTTAATACAAAATAGAGCTTTCGACTATACTTACGATACTATAAAAAAAAATTAAAAATTAAAAAATAAAAGTATTTTTTTTTCAAAACACGTTTAGTGTGATGAGTCGATCGACCCACCATACATACGCTCATAAGATTTTCAATATAGTTAAGGTCAGTGTGAGCTTATTTATACATATTTGAATTTTAATTTTTGTGACAGTATAGAATTCTTAAGCATCCTGTGTATGTTTGTTAGCAAAATCCATTTTGTCAATTTTTTGCAAAATGGCGACAAGTATTAAAATTCAATCACTTATAACTCAGTAGTGTTGAATTTTGTCAAAAAGGTCTCTATACATGAAATGTTGAGAAGCCTAAAGTTCATCTAAGTAAAATATAAAAAATATATATTTTTGCTTGAAAACAAGCGATGTATCAGTTCGATCGTACCCCCATACTAGCCATTTTGAGACTTTCGGAAGAGTTAACGCTCTTAACTGTTTGGTTTCGAAGGTAAAAATTTAAATTTTGAGTATCGCATAGAACTAACGTGCAGCCCCTATACGTTATGTTTAAAAAAAATATATAAATTTTTTTTTCAAAATGGCGGCTAATGTAAAAATTCAAAGTGTCATAACTTTGCTAAATAAAATCCTACTAAAAAATGTCTAATGCAAAAAGTGTTTGGAATTTTAATTTGCATATAAAAGCAATTTTTAATTATTTTTTTTTTGATAAAAACCGAGTCTTACCATATATTGACCGAGACCTCGAACGAGCTTTTATGCGACTCTGCATATAGTTAACGCTCGTACGAGGTTTCTATTTAAGAAATCGACTTGAATTTTTAATACAAAATAGAGCTTTCGACTATACTTACGATACTATAAAAAAAAATTAAAAATTAAAAAATAAAAGTATTTTTTTTTCAAAACACGTTTAGTGTGATGAGTCGATCGACCCACCATACATACGCTCATAAGATTTTCAATATAGTTTAGGTCAGTGTGAGCTTATTTATACATATTTGAATTTTAATTTTTGTGACAGTATAGAATTCTTAAGCATCCTGTGTATGTTTGTTAGCAAAATCCATTTTGTCAATTTTTTGCAAAATGGCGACAAGTATTAAAATTCAATCACTTATAACTCAGTAGTGTTGAATTTTGTCAAAAAGGTCTCTATACATGAAATGTTGAGAAGCCTAAAGTTCATCTAAGTAAAATATAAAAAATATATATTTTTGCTTGAAAATAAGCGATGTATCAGTTCGATCGTACCCCCATACTAGCCATTTTGAGACTTTCGGAAGAGTTAACGCTCTTAACTGTTTGGTTTCGAAGGTAAAAATTTAAATTTCGAGTATCGCATAGAACTAACTTGCAGCCCCTATACGTTATATTTAAAAAAAATATATAAAATTTTTTTTCAAAATGGCGGCTAATGTAAAAATTCAAAGTGTCATAACTTTGCTAAATGAAATCCTACTAAAAAATGTCTAATGCAAAAAGTGTTTGGAATTTTAATTTGCATATAAAAGCAATTTTTAATTATTTTTTTTTTGATAAAAACCGAGTCTTACCATATATTGACCGAGACCTCGAACGAGCTTTTATGCGACTCTGCATATAGTTAACGCTCGTACGAGGTTTCTATTTAAGAAATCGACTTGAATTTTTAATACAAAATAGAGCTTTCGACTATACTTACGATACTATAAAAAAAAATTGAAAATTAAAAAATAAAAGTATTTTTTTTTCAAAACACGTTTAGTGTGATGAGTCGATCGACCCACCATACATACGCTCATAAGATTTTCAATATAGTTTAGGTCAGTGTGAGCTTATTTATACATATTTGAATTTTAATTTTTGTGACAGTATAGAATTCTTAAGCATCCTGTGTATGTTTGTTAGCAAAATCCATTTTGTCAATTTTTTGCAAAATGGCGACAAGTATTAAAATTCAATCACTTATAACTCAGTAGTGTTGAATTTTGTCAAAAAGGTCTCTATACATGAAATGTTGAGAAGTCTAAAGTTCATCTAAGTAAAATATAAAAAATATATATTTTTGCTTGAATACAAGCGATGTATCAGTTCGATCGTACCCCCATACTAGCCATTTTGAGACTTTCGGAAGAGTTAACGCTCTTAACTGTTTGGTTATGAAGGTAAAAATTTAAATTTTGAGTATCGCATAGAACTAACGTGCAGCCCCTATACGTTATGTTTAAAAAAAATATATAAAATTTTTTTTCAAAATGGCGGCTAATGTAAAAATTCAAAGTGTCATAACTTTGCTAAATAGAATCCTACTAAAAAATGTCTAATGCAAAAAGTGTTTGGAATTTTAATTTGCATATAAAAGCAATTTTTAATTATTTTTTTTTTGATAAAAACCGAGTCTTACCATATATTGACCGAGACCTCGAACGAGCTTTTATGCGACTCTGCATATAGTTAACGCTCGTACGAGGTTTCTATTTAAGAAATCGACTTGAATTTTTAATACAAAATAGAGCTTTCGACTATACTTACGATACTATAAAAAAAAATTAAAAATTAAAAAATAAAAGTATTTTTTTTTCAAAACACGTTTAGTGTGATGAGTCGATCGACCCACCATACATACGCTCATAAGATTTTCAATATAGTTAAGGTCAGTGTGAGCTTATTTATACATATTTGAATTTTAATTTTTGTGACAGTATAGAATTCTTAAGCATCCTGTGTATGTTTGTTAGCAAAATCCATTTTGTCAATTTTTTGCAAAATGGCGACAAGTATTAAAATTCAATCACTTATAACTCAGTAGTGTTGAATTTTGTCAAAAAGGTCTCTATACATGAAATGTTGAGAAGCCTAAAGTTCATCTAAGTAAAATATAAAAAATATATATTTTTGCTTGAAAACAAGCGATGTATCAGTTCGATCGTACCCCCATACTAGCCATTTTGAGACTTTCGGAAGAGTTAACGCTCTTAACTGTTTGGTTTCGAAGGTAAAAATTTAAATTTTGAGTATCGCATAGAACTAACGTGCAGCCCCTATACGTTATGTTTAAAAAAAATATATAAAATTTTTTTTCAAAATGGCGGCTAATGTAAAAATTCAAAGTGTCATAACTTTGCTAAATGAAATCCCACTAAAAAATGTCTAATGCAAAAAGTGTTTGGAATTTTAATTTGCATATAAAAGCAATTTTTAATTATTTTTTTTTTGATAAAAACCGAGTCTTACCATATATTGACCGAGACCTCGAACGAGCTTTTATGCGACTCTGCATATAGTTAACGCTCGTACGAGGTTTCTATTTAAGAAATCGACTTGAATTTTTAATACAAAATAGAGCTTTCGACTATACTTACGATACTATAAAAAAAAATTAAAAATTAAAAAATAAAAGTATTTTTTTTTCAAAACACGTTTAGTGTGATGAGTCGATCGACCCACCATACATACGCTCATAAGATTTTCAATATAGTTAAGGTCAGTGTGAGCTTATTTATACATATTTGAATTTTAATTTTTGTGACAGTATAGAATTCTTAAGCATCCTGTGTATGTTTGTTAGCAAAATCCATTTTGTCAATTTTTTGCAAAATGGCGACAAGTATTAAAATTCAATCACTTATAACTCAGTAGTGTTGAATTTTGTCAAAAAGGTCTCTATACATGAAATGTTGAGAAGCCTAAAGTTCATCTAAGTAAAATATAAAAAATATATATTTTTGCTTGAAAACAAGCGATGTATCAGTTCGATCGTACCCCCATACTAGCCATTTTGAGACTTTCGGAAGAGTTAACGCTCTTAACTGTTTGGTTTCGAAGGTAAAAATTTAAATTTTGAGTATCGCATAGAACTAACGTGCAGCCCCTATACCTTATGTTTAAAAAAAATATATAAATTTTTTTTTCAAAATGGCGGCTAATGTAAAAATTCAAAGTGTCATAACTTTGCTAAATGAAATCCTACTAAAAAATGTCTAATGCAAAAAGTGTTTGGAATTTTAATTTGCATATAAAAGCAATTTTTAATTATTTTTTTTTTGATAAAAACCGAGTCTTACCATATATTGACCGAGACCTCGAACGAGCTTTTATGCGACTCTGCATATAGTTAACGCTCGTACGAGGTTTCTATTTAAGAAATCGACTTGAATTTTTAATACAAAATAGAGCTTTCGACTATACTTACGATACTATAAAAAAAAATTAAAAATTAAAAAATAAAAGTATTTTTTTTTCAAAACACGTTTAGTGTGATGAGTCGATCGACCCACCATACATACGCTCATAAGATTTTCAATATAGTTAAGGTCAGTGTGAGCTTATTTATACATATTTGAATTTTAATTTTTGTGACAGTATAGAATTCTTAAGCATCCTGTGTATGTTTGTTAGCAAAATCCATTTTGTCAATTTTTTGCAAAATGGCGACAAGTATTAAAATTCAATCACTTATAACTCAGTAGTGTTGAATTTTGTCAAAAAGGTCTCTATACATGAAATGTTGAGAAGCCTAAAGTTCATCTAAGTAAAATATAAAAAATATATATTTTTGCTTGAAAACAAGCGATGTATCAGTTCGATCGTACCCCCATACTAGCCATTTTGAGACTTTCGGAAGAGTTAACGCTCTTAACTGTTTGGTTTCGAAGGTAAAAATTTAAATTTTGAGTATCGCATAGAACTAACGTGCAGCCCCTATACCTTATGTTTAAAAAAAATATATAAATTTTTTTTTCAAAATGGCGGCTAATGTAAAAATTCAAAGTGTCATAACTTTGCTAAATGAAATCCTACTAAAAAATGTCTAATGCAAAAAGTGTTTGGAATTTTAATTTGCATATAAAAGCAATTTTTAATTATTTTTTTTTTGATAAAAACCGAGTCTTACCATATATTGACCGAGACCTCGAACGAGCTTTTATGCGACTCTGCATATAGTTAACGCTCGTACGAGGTTTCTATTTAAGAAATCGACTTGAATTTTTAATACAAAATAGAGCTTTCGACTATACTTACGATACTATAAAAAAAAATTAAAAATTAAAAAATAAAAGTATTTTTTTTTCAAAACACGTTTAGTGTGATGAGTCGATCGACCCACCATACATACGCTCATAAGATTTTCAATATAGTTTAGGTCAGTGTGAGCTTATTTATACATATTTGAATTTTAATTTTTGTGACAGTATAGAATTCTTAAGCATCCTGTGTATGTTTGTTAGCAAAATCCATTTTGTCAATTTTTTGCAAAATGGCGACAAGTATTAAAATTCAATCACTTATAACTCAGTAGTGTTGAATTTTGTCAAAAAGGTCTCTATACATGAAATGTTGAGAAGCCTAAAGTTCATCTAAGTAAAATATAAAAAATATATATTTTTGCTTGAAAATAAGCGATGTATCAGTTCGATCGTACCCCCATACTAGCCATTTTGAGACTTTCGGAAGAGTTAACGCTCTTAACTGTTTGGTTTCGAAGGTAAAAATTTAAATTTCGAGTATCGCATAGAACTAACGTGCAGCCCCTATACGTTATGTTTAAAAAAAATATATAAAATTTTTTTTCAAAATGGCGGCTAATGTAAAAATTCAAAGTGTCATAACTTTGCTAAATGAAATCCTACTAAAAAATGTCTAATGCAAAAAGTGTTTGGAATTTTAATTTGCATATAAAAGCAATTTTTAATTATTTTTTTTTTGATAAAAACCGAGTCTTACCATATATTGACCGAGACCTCGAACGAGCTTTTATGCGACTCTGCATATAGTTAACGCTCGTACGAGGTTTCTATTTAAGAAATCGACTTGAATTTTTAATACAAAATAGAGCTTTCGACTATACTTACGATACTATAAAAAAAAATTGAAAATTAAAAAATAAAAGTATTTTTTTTTCAAAACACGTTTAGTGTGATGAGTCGATCGACCCACCATACATACGCTCATAAGATTTTCAATATAGTTTAGGTCAGTGTGAGCTTATTTATACATATTTGAATTTTAATTTTTGTGACAGTATAGAATTCTTAAGCATCCTGTGTATGTTTGTTAGCAAAATCCATTTTGTCAATTTTTTGCAAAATGGCGACAAGTATTAAAATTCAATCACTTATAACTCAGTAGTGTTGAATTTTGTCAAAAAGGTCTCTATACATGAAATGTTGAGAAGTCTAAAGTTCATCTAAGTAAAATATAAAAAATATATATTTTTGCTTGAATACAAGCGATGTATCAGTTCGATCGTACCCCCATACTAGCCATTTTGAGACTTTCGGAAGAGTTAACGCTCTTAACTGTTTGGTTTCGAAGGTAAAAATTTAAATTTTGAGTATCGCATAGAACTAACGTGCAGCCCCTATACGTTATGTTTAAAAAAAATATATAAAATTTTTTTTCAAAATGGCGGCTAATGTAAAAATTCAAAGTGTCATAACTTTGCTAAATAGAATCCTACTAAAAAATGTCTAATGCAAAAAGTGTTTGGAATTTTAATTTGCATATAAAAGCAATTTTTAATTATTTTTTTTTTGATAAAAACCGAGTCTTACCATATATTGACCGAGACCTCGAACGAGCTTTTATGCGACTCTGCATATAGTTAACGCTCGTACGAGGTTTCTATTTAAGAAATCGACTTGAATTTTTAATACAAAATAGAGCTTTCGACTATACTTACGATGCTATAAAAAAAAATTAAAAATTAAAAAATAAAAGTATTTTTTTTTCAAAACACGTTTAGTGTGATGAGTCGATGGACCCACCATACATACGCTCATAAGATTTTCAATATAGTTTAGGTCAGTGTGAGCTTATTTATACATATTTAAATTTTAATTTTTGTGACAGTATAGAATTCTTAAGCATCCTGTGTATGTTTGTTAGCAAAATCCATTTTGTCAATTTTTTGCAAAATGGCGACAAGTATTAAAATTCAATCACTTATAACTCAGTAGTGTTGAATTTTGTCAAAAAGGTCTCTATACATGAAATGTTGAGAAGCCTAAAGTTCATCTAAGTAAAATATAAAAAATATATATTTTTGCTTGAAAACAAGCGATGTATCAGTTCGATCGTACCCCCATACTAGCCATTTTGAGACTTTCGGAAGAGTTAACGCTCTTAACTGTTTGGTTTCGAAGGTAAAAATTTAAATTTTGAGTATCGCATAGAACTAACGTGCAGCCCCTATACGTTATGTTTAAAAAAAATATATAAAATTTTTTTTCAAAATGGCGGCTAATGTAAAAATTCAAAGTGTCATAACTTTGCTAAATGAAATCCTACTAAAAAATGTCTAATGCAAAAAGTGTTTGGAATTTTAATTTGCATATAAAAGCAATTTTTAATTATTTTTTTTTTGATAAAAACCGAGTCTTACCATATATTGACCGAGACCTCGAACGAGCTTTTATGCGACTCTGCATATAGTTAACGCTCGTACGAGGTTTCTATTTAAGAAATCGACTTAAATTTTTATTACAAAATAGAGCTTTCGACTATACTTACGATACTATAAAAAAAAATTAAAAATTAAAAAATAAAAGTATTTTTTTTTCAAAACACGTTTAGTGTGATGAGTCGATCGACCCACCATACATACGCTCATAAGATTTTCAATATAGTTTAGGTCAGTGTGAGCTTATTTATACATATTTGAATTTTAATTTTTGTGACAGTATAGAATTCTTAAGCATCCTGTGTATGTTTGTTAGCAAAATCCATTTTGTCAATTTTTTGCAAAATGGCGACAAGTATTAAAATTCAATCACTTATAACTCAGTAGTGTTGAATTTTGTCAAAAAGGTCTCTATACATGAAATGTTGAGAAGCCTAAAGTTCATCTAAGTAAAATATAAAAAATATATATTTTTGCTTGAAAATAAGCGATGTATCAGTTCGATCGTACCCCCATACTAGCCATTTTGAGACTTTCGGAAGAGTTAACGCTCTTAACTGTTTGGTTTCGAAGGTAAAAATTTAAATTTCGAGTATCGCATAGAACTAACGTGCAGCCCCTATACGTTATGTTTAAAAAAAATATATAAAATTTTTTTTCAAAATGGCGGCTAATGTAAAAATTCAAAGTGTCATAACTTTGCTAAATGAAATCCTACTAAAAAATGTCTAATGCAAAAAGTGTTTGGAATTTTAATTTGCATATAAAAGCAATTTTTAATTATTTTTTTTTTGATAAAAACCGAGTCTTACCATATATTGACCGAGACCTCGAACGAGCTTTTATGCGACTCTGCATATAGTTAACGCTCGTACGAGGTTTCTATTTAAGAAATCGACTTGAATTTTTAATACAAAATAGAGCTTTCGACTATACTTACGATACTATAAAAAAAAATTGAAAATTAAAAAATAAAAGTATTTTTTTTTCAAAACACGTTTAGTGTGATGAGTCGATCGACCCACCATACATACGCTCATAAGATTTTCAATATAGTTTAGGTCAGTGTGAGCTTATTTATACATATTTGAATTTTAATTTTTGTGACAGTATAGAATTCTTAAGCATCCTGTGTATGTTTGTTAGCAAAATCCATTTTGTCAATTTTTTGCAAAATGGCGACAAGTATTAAAATTCAATCACTTATAACTCAGTAGTGTTGAATTTTGTCAAAAAGGTCTCTATACATGAAATGTTGAGAAGTCTAAAGTTCATCTAAGTAAAATATAAAAAATATATATTTTTGCTTGAATACAAGCGATGTATCAGTTCGATCGTACCCCCATACTAGCCATTTTGAGACTTTCGGAAGAGTTAACGCTCTTAACTGTTTGGTTTCGAAGGTAAAAATTTAAATTTTGAGTATCGCATAGAACTAACGTGCAGCCCCTATACGTTATGTTTAAAAAAAATATATAAAATTTTTTTTCAAAATGGCGGCTAATGTAAAAATTCAAAGTGTCATAACTTTGCTAAATAGAATCCTACTAAAAAATGTCTAATGCAAAAAGTGTTTGGAATTTTAATTTGCATATAAAAGCAATTTTTAATTATTTTTTTTTTGATAAAAACCGAGTCTTACCATATATTGACCGAGACCTCGAACGAGCTTTTATGCGACTCTGCATATAGTTAACGCTCGTACGAGGTTTCTATTTAAGAAATCGACTTGAATTTTTAATACAAAATAGAGCTTTCGACTATACTTACGATGCTATAAAAAAAAATTAAAAATTAAAAAATAAAAGTATTTTTTTTTCAAAACACGTTTAGTGTGATGAGTCGATGGACCCACCATACATACGCTCATAAGATTTTCAATATAGTTTAGGTCAGTGTGAGCTTATTTATACATATTTAAATTTTAATTTTTGTGACAGTATAGAATTCTTAAGCATCCTGTGTATGTTTGTTAGCAAAATCCATTTTGTCAATTTTTTGCAAAATGGCGACAAGTATTAAAATTCAATCACTTATAACTCAGTAGTGTTGAATTTTGTCAAAAAGGTCTCTATACATGAAATGTTGAGAAGCCTAAAGTTCATCTAAGTAAAATATAAAAAATATATATTTTTGCTTGAAAACAAGCGATGTATCAGTTCGATCGTACCCCCATACTAGCCATTTTGAGACTTTCGGAAGAGTTAACGCTCTTAACTGTTTGGTTTCGAAGGTAAAAATTTAAATTTTGAGTATCGCATAGAACTAACGTGCAGCCCCTATACGTTATGTTTAAAAAAAATATATAAAATTTTTTTTCAAAATGGCGGCTAATGTAAAAATTCAAAGTGTCATAACTTTGCTAAATGAAATCCTACTAAAAAATGTCTAATGCAAAAAGTGTTTGGAATTTTAATTTGCATATAAAAGCAATTTTTAATTATTTTTTTTTTGATAAAAACCGAGTCTTACCATATATTGACCGAGACCTCGAACGAGCTTTTATGCGACTCTGCATATAGTTAACGCTCGTACGAGGTTTCTATTTAAGAAATCGACTTAAATTTTTATTACAAAATAGAGCTTTCGACTATACTTACGATACTATAAAAAAAAATTAAAAATTAAAAAATAAAAGTATTTTTTTTTCAAAACACGTTTAGTGTGATGAGTCGATCGACCCACCATACATACGCTCATAAGATTTTCAATATAGTTTAGGTCAGTGTGAGCTTATTTATACATATTTGAATTTTAATTTTTGTGACAGTATAGAATTCTTAAGCATCCTGTGTATGTTTGTTAGCAAAATCCATTTTGTCAATTTTTTGCAAAATGGCGACAAGTATTAAAATTCAATCACTTATAACTCAGTAGTGTTGAATTTTGTCAAAAAGGTCTCTATACATGAAATGTTGAGAAGCCTAAAGTTCATCTAAGTAAAATATAAAAAATATATATTTTTGCTTGAAAATAAGCGATGTATCAGTTCGATCGTACCCCCATACTAGCCATTTTGAGACTTTCGGAAGAGTTAACGCTCTTAACTGTTTGGTTTCGAAGGTAAAAATTTAAATTTTGAGTATCGCATAGAACTAACGTGCAGCCCCTATACGTTATGTTTAAAAAAAATATATAAAATTTTTTTTCAAAATGGCGGCTAATGTAAAAATTCAAAGTGTCATAACTTTGCTAAATGAAATCCTACTAAAAAATGTCTAATGCAAAAAGTGTTTGGAATTTTAATTTGCATATAAAAGCAATTTTTAATTATTTTTTTTTTGATAAAAACCGAGTCTTACCATATATTGACCGAGACCTCGAACGAGCTTTTATGCGACTCTGCATATAGTTAACGCTCGTACGAGGTTTCTATTTAAGAAATCGACTTGAATTTTTAATACAAAATAGAGCTTTCGACTATACTTACGATACTATAAAAAAAAATTAAAAATTAAAAAATAAAAGTATTTTTTTTTCAAAACACGTTTAGTGTGATGAGTCGATCGACCCACCATACATACGCTCATAAGATTTTCAATATAGTTAAGGTCAGTGTGAGCTTATTTATACATATTTGAATTTTAATTTTTGTGACAGTATAGAATTCTTAAGCATCCTGTGTATGTTTGTTAGCAAAATCCATTTTGTCAATTTTTTGCAAAATGGCGACAAGTATTAAAATTCAATCACTTATAACTCAGTAGTGTTGAATTTTGTCAAAAAGGTCTCTATACATGAAATGTTGAGAAGCCTAAAGTTCATCTAAGTAAAATATAAAAAATATATATTTTTGCTTGAAAACAAGCGATGTATCAGTTCGATCGTACCCCCATACTAGCCATTTTGAGACTTTCGGAAGAGTTAACGCTCTTAACTGTTTGGTTTCGAAGGTAAAAATTTAAATTTTGAGTATCGCATAGAACTAACGTGCAGCCCCTATACGTTATGTTTAAAAAAAATATATAAAATTTTTTTTCAAAATGGCGGCTAATGTAAAAATTCAAAGTGTCATAACTTTGCTAAATGAAATCCTACTAAAAAATGTCTAATGCAAAAAGTGTTTGGAATTTTAATTTGCATATAAAAGCAATTTTTAATTATTTTTTTTTTGATAAAAACCGAGTCTTACCATATATTGACCGAGACCTCGAACGAGCTTTTATGCGACTCTGCATATAGTTAACGCTCGTACGAGGTTTCTATTTAAGAAATCAACTTGAATTTTTAATACAAAATAGAGCTTTCGACTATACTTACGATACTATAAAAAAAAATTAAAAATTAAAAAATAAAAGTATTTTTTTTTCAAAACACGTTTAGTGTGATGAGTCGATCGACCCACCATACATACGCTCATAAGATTTTCAATATAGTTTAGGTCAGTGTGAGCTTATTTATACATATTTGAATTTTAATTTTTGTGACAGTATAGAATTCTTAAGCATCCTGTGTATGTTTGTTAGCAAAATCCATTTTGTCAATTTTTTGCAAAATGGCGACAAGTATTAAAATTCAATCACTTATAACTCAGTAGTGTTGAATTTTGTCAAAAAGGTCTCTATACATGAAATGTTGAGAAGCCTAAAGTTCATCTAAGTAAAATATAAAAAATATATATTTTTGCTTGAAAACAAGCGATGTATCAGTTCGATCGTACCCCCATACTAGCCATTTTGAGACTTTCGGAAGAGTTAACGCTCTTAACTGTTTGGTTTCGAAGGTAAAAATTTAAATTTTGAGTATCGCATAGAACTAACGTGCAGCCCCTATACGTTATGTTTAAAAAAAATATATAAAATTTTTTTTCAAAATGGCGGCTAATGTAAAAATTCAAAGTGTCATAACTTTGCTAAATGAAATCCTACTAAAAAATGTCTAATGCAAAAAGTGTTTGGAATATAAATTTGCATATAAAAGCAATTTTTAATTATTTTTTTTTTGATAAAAACCGAGTCTTACCATATATTGACCGAGACCTCGAACGAGCTTTTATGCGACTCTGCATATAGTTAACGCTCGTACGAGGTTTCTATTTAAGAAATCGACTTGAATTTTTAATACAAAATAGAGCTTTCGACTATACTTACGATACTATAAAAAAAAATTAAAAATTAAAAAATAAAAGTATTTTTTTTTCAAAACACGTTTAGTGTGATGAGTCGATCGACCCACCATACATACGCTCATAAGATTTTCAATATAGTTAAGGTCAGTGTGAGCTTATTTATACATATTTGAATTTTAATTTTTGTGACAGTATAGAATTCTTAAGCATCCTGTGTATGTTTGTTAGCAAAATCCATTTTGTCAATTTTTTGCAAAATGGCGACAAGTATTAAAATTCAATCACTTATAACTCAGTAGTGTTGAATTTTGTCAAAAAGGTCTCTATACATGAAATGTTGAGAAGCCTAAAGTTCATCTAAGTAAAATATAAAAAATATATATTTTTGCTTGAAAACAAGCGATGTATCAGTTCGATCGTACCCCCATACTAGCCATTTTGAGACTTTCGGAAGAGTTAACGCTCTTAACTGTTTGGTTTCGAAGGTAAAAATTTAAATTTTGAGTATCGCATAGAACTAACGTGCAGCCCCTATACGTTATGTTTAAAAAAAATATATAAAATTTTTTTTCAAAATGGCGGCTAATGTAAAAATTCAAAGTGTCATAACTTTGCTAAATGAAATCCTACTAAAAAATGTCTAATGCAAAAAGTGTTTGGAATATAAATTTGCATATAAAAGCAATTTTTAATTATTTTTTTTTTGATAAAAACCGAGTCTTACCATATATTGACCGAGACCTCGAACGAGCTTTTATGCGACTCTGCATATAGTTAACGCTCGTACGAGGTTTCTATTTAAGAAATCGACTTGAATTTTTAATACAAAATAGAGCTTTCGACTATACTTACGATACTATAAAAAAAAATTAAAAATTAAAAAATAAAAGTATTTTTTTTTCAAAACACGTTTAGTGTGATGAGTCGATCGACCCACCATACATACGCTCATAAGATTTTCAATATAGTTAAGGTCAGTGTGAGCTTATTTATACATATTTGAATTTTAATTTTTGTGACAGTATAGAATTCTTAAGCATCCTGTGTATGTTTGTTAGCAAAATCCATTTTGTCAATTTTTTGCAAAATGGCGACAAGTATTAAAATTCAATCACTTATAACTCAGTAGTGTTGAATTTTGTCAAAAAGGTCTCTATACATGAAATGTTGAGAAGCCTAAAGTTCATCTAAGTAAAATATAAAAAATATATATTTTTGCTTGAAAACAAGCGATGTATCAGTTCGATCGTACCCCCATACTAGCCATTTTGAGACTTTCGGAAGAGTTAACGCTCTTAACTGTTTGGTTTCGAAGGTAAAAATTTAAATTTTGAGTATCGCATAGAACTAACGTGCAGCCCCTATACGTTATGTTTAAAAAAAATATATAATTTTTTTTTAAAATGGCGGCTAATGTAAAAATTCAAAGTGTCATAACTTTGCTAAATGAAATCCCACTAAAAAATGTCTAATGCAAAAAGTGTTTGGAATTTTAATTTGCATATAAAAGCAATTTTTAATTATTTTTTTTTTGATAAAAACCGAGTCTTACCATATATTGACCGAGACCTCGAACGAGCTTTTATGCGACTCTGCATATAGTTAACGCTCGTACGAGGTTTCTATTTAAGAAATCGACTCGAATTTTTAATACAAAATAGAGCTTTCGACTATACTTACGATACTATAAAAAAAAATTAAAAATTAAAAAATAAAAGTATTTTTTTTTCAAAACACGTTTAGTGTGATGAGTCGATCGACCCACCATACATACGCTCATAAGATTTTCAATATAGTTTAGGTCAGTGTGAGCTTATTTATACATATTTGAATTTTAATTTTTGTGACAGTATAGAATTCTTAAGCATCCTGTGTATGTTTGTTAGCAAAATCCATTTTGTCAATTTTTTGCAAAATGGCGACAAGTATTAAAATTCAATCACTTATAACTCAGTAGTGTTTAATTTTGTCAAAAAGGTCTCTATACATGAAATGTTGAGAAGCCTAAAGTTCATCTAAGTAAAATATAAAAAATATATATTTTTGCTTGAAAATAAGCGATGTATCAGTTCGATCGTACCCCCATATTAGCCATTTTGAGACTTTCGGAAGAGTTAACGCTCTTAACTGTTTGGTTTCGAAGGTAAAAATTTAAATTTTGAGTATCGCATAGAACTAACGTGCAGCCCCTATACGTTATGTTTAAAAAAAATATATAAAATTTTTTTTCAAAATGGCGGCTAATGTAAAAATTCAAAGTGTCATAACTTTGCTAAATGAAATCCTACTAAAAAATGTCTAATGCAAAAAGTGTTTGGAATTTTAATTTGCATATAAAAGCAATTTTTAATTATTTTTTTTTTGATAAAAACCGAGTCTTACCATATATTGACCGAGACCTCGAACGAGCTTTTATGCGACTCTGCATATAGTTAACGCTCGTACGAGGTTTCTATTTAAGAAATCGACTTGAATTTTTAATACAAAATAGAGCTTTCGACTATACTTACGATACTATAAAAAAAAATTAAAAAATAAAAGTATTTTTTTTTCAAAACACGTTTAGTGTGATGAGTCGATCGACCCACCATACATACGCTCATAAGATTTTCAATATAGTTTAGGTCAGTGTGAGCTTATTTATACATATTTGAATTTTAATTTTTGTGACAGTATAGAATTCTTAAGCATCCTGTGTATGTTTGTTAGCAAAATCCATTTTCTCAATTTTTTGCAAAATGGCGACAAGTATTAAAATTCAATTACTTATAACTCAGTAGTGTTGAATTTTGTCAAAAAGGTCTCTATACATGAAATGTTGAGAAGCCTAAAGTTCATCTAAGTAAAATATAAAAAATATATATTTTTGCTTGAAAACAAGCGATGTATCAGTTCGATCGTACCCCCATACTAGCCATTTTGAGACTTTCGGAAGAGTTAACGCTCTTAACTGTTTGGTTTCGAAGGTAAAAATTTAAATTTTGAGTATCGCATAGAACTAACGTGCAGCCCCTATACGTTATGTTTAAAAAAAATATATAAAATTTTTTTTCAAAATGGCGGCTAATGTAAAAATTCAAAGTGTCATAACTTTGCTAAATGAAATCCTACTAAAAAATGTCTAATGCAAAAAGTGTTTGGAATTTTAATTTGCATATAAAAGCAATTTTTAATTATTTTTTTTTTGATAAAAACCGAGTCTTACCATATATTGACCGAGACCTCGAACGAGCTTTTATGCGACTCTGCATATAGTTAACGCTCGTACGAGGTTTCTATTTAAGAAATCGACTTGAATTTTTAATACAAATAGAGCTTTCGACTATACTTACGATACTATAAAAAAAAATTAAAAATTAAAAAATAAAAGTATTTTTTTTTCAAAACACGTTTAGTGTGATGAGTCGATCGACCCACCATACATACGCTCATAAGATTTTCAATATAGTTTAGGTCAGTGTGAGCTTATTTATACATATTTGAATTTTAATTTTTGTGACAGTATAGAATTCTTAAGCATCCTGTGTATGTTTGTTAGCAAAATCCATTTTGTCAATTTTTTGCAAAATGGCGACAAGTATTAAAATTCAATCACTTATAACTCAGTAGTGTTGAATTTTGTCAAAAAGGTCTCTATACATGAAATGTTGAGAAGCCTAAAGTTCATCTAAGTAAAATATAAAAAATATATATTTTTGCTTGAAAATAAGCGATGTATCAGTTCGATCGTACCCCCATACTAGCCATTTTGAGACTTTCGGAAGAGTTAACGCTCTTAACTGTTTGGTTTCGAAGGTAAAAATTTAAATTTTGAGTATCGCATAGAACTAACGTGCAGCCCCTATACGTTATGTTTAAAAAAAATATATAAAATTTTTTTTCAAAATCGCGGCTAATGTAAAAATTCAAAGTGTCATAACTTTGCTAAATGAAATCCTACTAAAAAATGTCTAATGCAAAAAGTGTTTGGAATTTTAATTTGCATATAAAAGCAATTTTTAATTATTTTTTTTTTGATAAAAACCGAGTCTTACCATATATTGACCGAGACCTCGAACGAGCTTTTATGCGACTCTGCATATAGTTAACGCTCGTACGAGGTTTCTATTTAAGAAATCGACTTGAATTTTTAATACAAAATAGAGCTTTCGACTATACTTACGATACTATAAAAAAAAATTAAAAATTAAAAAATAAAAGTATTTTTTTTTCAAAACACGTTTAGTGTGATGAGTCGATCGACCCACCATACATACGCTCATAAGATTTTCAATATAGTTTAGGTCAGTGTGAGCTTATTTATACATATTTGAATTTTAATTTTTGTGACAGTATAGAATTCTTAAGCATCCTGTGTATGTTTGTTAGCAAAATCCATTTTGTCAATTTTTTGCAAAATGGCGACAAGTATTAAAATTCAATCACTTATAACTCAGTAGTGTTGAATTTTGTCAAAAAGGTCTCTATACATGAAATGTTGAGAAGCCTAAAGTTCATCTAAGTAAAATATAAAAAATATATATTTTTGCTTGAAAACAAGCGATGTATCAGTTCGATCGTACCCCCATACTAGCCATTTTGAGACTTTCGGAAGAGTTAACGCTCTTAACTGTTTGGTTTCTAAGGTAAAAATTTAAATTTTGAGTATCGCATAGAACTAACGTGCAGCCCCTATACGTTATGTTTAAAAAAAATATATAAAATTTTTTTTCAAAATGGCGGCTAATGTAAAAATTCAAAGTGTCATAACTTTGCTAAATGAAATCCTACTAAAAAATGTCTAATGCAAAAAGTGTTTGGAATTTTAATTTGCATATAAAAGCAATTTTTAATTATTTTTTTTTTGATAAAAACCGGGTCTTACCATATATTGACCGAGACCTCGAACGAGCTTTTATGCGACTCTGCATATAGTTAACGCTCGTACGAGGTTTCTATTTAAGAAATCGACTTGAATTTTTAATACAAAATAGAGCTTTCGACTATACTTACGATACTATAAAAAAAAATTGAAAATTAAAAAATAAAAGTATTTTTTTTTCAAAACACGTTTAGTGTGATGAGTCGATCGACCCACCATACATACGCTCATAAGATTTTCAATATAGTTTAGGTCAGTGTGAGCTTATTTATACATATTTGAATTTTAATTTTTGTGACAGTATAGAATTCTTAAGCATCCTGTGTATGTTTGTTAGCAAAATCCATTTTGTCAATTTTTTGCAAAATGGCGACAAGTATTAAAATTCAATCACTTATAACTCAGTAGTGTTGAATTTTGTCAAAAAGGTCTCTATACATAAAATGTTGAGAAGCCTAAAGTTCATCTAAGTAAAATATAAAAAATATATATTTTTGCTTGAAAATAAGCGATGTATCAGTTCGATCGTACCCCCATACTAGCCATTTTGAGACTTTCGGAAGAGTTAACGCTCTTAACTGTTTGGTTTCGAAGGTAAAAATTTAAATTTTGAGTATCGCATAGAACTAACGTGCAGCCCCTATACGTTATGTTTAAAAAAAATATATAAAATTTTTTTTCAAAATGGCGGCTAATGTAAAAATTCAAAGTGTCATAACTTTGCTAAATGAAATCCTACTAAAAAATGTCTTATGCAAAAAGTGTTTGGAATTTTAATTTGCATATAAAAGCAATTTTTAATTATTTTTTTTTTGATAAAAACCGAGTCTTACCATATATTGACCGAGACCTCGAACGAGCTTTTATGCGACTCTGCATATAGTTAACGCTCGTACGAGGTTTCTATTTAAGAAATCGACTTGAATTTTTAATACAAAATAGAGCTTTCGACTATACTTACGATACTATAAAAAAAAATTAAAAATTAAAAAATAAAAGTATTTTTTTTTCAAAACACGTTTAGTGTGATGAGTCGATCGACCCACCATACATACGCTCATAAGATTTTCAATATAGTTTAGGTCAGTGTGAGCTTATTTATACATATTTGAATTTTAATTTTTGTGACAGTATAGAATTCTTAAGCATCCTGTGTATGTTTGTTAGCAAAATCCATTTTGATAATTTTTTGCAAAATGGCGACAAGTATTAAAATTCAATCACTTATAACTCAGTAGTGTTGAATTTTGTCAAAAAGGTCTCTATACATGAAATGTTGAGAAGCCTAAAGTTCATCTAAGTAAAATATAAAAAATATATATTTTTGCTTGAAAACAAGCGATGTATCAGTTCGATCGTACCCCCATACTAGCCATTTTGAGACTTTCGGAAGAGTTAACGCTCTTAACTGTTTGGTTTCGAAGGTAAAAATTTAAATTTTGAGTATCGCATAGAACTAACGTGCAGCCCCTATACGTTATGTTTAAAAAAAATATATAAAATTTTTTTTCAAAATGGCGGCTAATGTAAAAATTCAAAGTGTCATAACTTTGCTAAATGAAATCCTACTAAAAAATGTCTAATGCAAAAAGTGTTTGGAATTTTAATTTGCATATAAAAGCAATTTTTAATTATTTTTTTTTTAATAAAAACCGAGTCTTACCATATATTGACCGAGACCTCGAACGAGCTTTTATGCGACTCTGCATATAGTTAACGCTCGTACGAGGTTTCTATTTAAGAAATCGACTTGAATTTTTAATACAAAATAGAGCTTTCGACTATACTTACGATACTATAAAAAAAAATTAAAAATTAAAAAATAAAAGTATTTTTTTTTCAAAACACGTTTAGTGTGATGAGTCGATCGACCCACCATACATACGCTCATAAGATTTTCAATATAGTTTAGGTCAGTGTGAGCTTATTTATACATATTTGAATTTTAATTTTTGTGACAGTATAGAATTCTTAAGCATCCTGTGTATGTTTGTTAGCAAAATCCATTTTGTCAATTTTTTGCAAAATGGCGACAAGTATTAAAATTCAATCACTTATAACTCAGTAGTGTTGAATTTTGTCAAAAAGGTCTCTATACATGAAATGTTGAGAAGCCTAAAGTTCATCTAAGTAAAATATAAAAAATATATATTTTTGCTTGAAAACAAGCGATGTATCAGTTCGATCGTACCCCCATACTAGCCATTTTGAGACTTTCGGAAGAGTTAACGCTCTTAACTGTTTGGTTTCGAAGGTAAAAATTTAAATTTTGAGTATCGCATAGAACTAACGTGCAGCCCCTATACGTTATGTTTAAAAAAAATATATAAAATTTTTTTTCAAAATGGCGGCTAATGTAAAAATTCAAAGTGTCATAACTTTGCTAAATGAAATCCTACTAAAAAATGTCTAATGCAAAAAGTGTTTGGAATTTTAATTTGCATATAAAAGCAATTTTTAATTATTTTTTTTTTAATAAAAACCGAGTCTTACCATATATTGACCGAGACCTCGAACGAGCTTTTATGCGACTCTGCATATAGTTAACGCTCGTACGAGGTTTCTATTTAAGAAATCGACTTGAATTTTTAATACAAAATAGAGCTTTCGACTATACTTACGATACTATAAAAAAAAATTAAAAATTAAAAAATAAAAGTATTTTTTTTTCAAAACACGTTTAGTGTGATGAGTCGATCGACCCACCATACATACGCTCATAAGATTTTCAATATAGTTTAGGTCAGTGTGAGCTTATTTATACATATTTGAATTTTAATTTTTGTGACAGTATAGAATTCTTAAGCATCCTGTGTATGTTTGTTAGCAAAATCCATTTTGTCAATTTTTTGCAAAATGGCGACAAGTATTAAAATTCAATCACTTATAACTCAGTAGTGTTGAATTTTGTCAAAAAGGTCTCTATACATGAAATGTTGAGAAGCCTAAAGTTCATCTAAGTAAAATATAAAAAATATATATTTTTGCTTGAAAATAAGCGATGTATCAGTTCGATCGTACCCCCATACTAGCCATTTTGAGACTTTCGGAAGAGTTAACGCTCTTAACTGTTTGGTTTCGAAGGTAAAAATTTAAATTTTGAGTATCGCATAGAACTAACGTGCAGCCCCTATACGTTATGTTTAAAAAAAATATATAAAATTTTTTTTCAAAATGGCGGCTAATGTAAAAATTCAAAGTGTCATAACTTTGCTAAATCAAATCCTACTAAAAAATGTCTTATGCAAAAAGTGTTTGGAATTTTAATTTGCATATAAAAGCAATTTTTAATTATTTTTTTTTTGATAAAAACCGAGTCTTACCATATATTGACCGAGACCTCGAACGAGCTTTTATGCGACTCTGCATATAGTTAACGCTCGTACGAGGTTTCTATTTAAGAAATCGACTTGAATTTTTAATACAAAATAGAGCTTTCGACTATACTTACGATACTATAAAAAAAAATTAAAAATTAAAAAATAAAAGTATTTTTTTTTCAAAACACGTTTAGTGTGATGAGTCGATCGACCCACCATACATACGCTCATAAGATTTTCAATATAGTTTAGGTCAGTGTGAGCTTATTTATACATATTTGAATTTTAATTTTTGTGACAGTATAGAATTCTTAAGCATCCTGTGTATGTTTGTTAGCAAAATCCATTTTGTCAATTTTTTGCAAAATGGCGACAAGTATTAAAATTCAATCACTTATAACTCAGTAGTGTTGAATTTTGTCAAAAAGGTCTCTATACATGAAATGTTGAGAAGCTTAAAGTTCATCTAAGTAAAATATAAAAAATATATATTTTTGCTTGAAAACAAGCGATGTATCAGTTCGATCGTACCCCCATACTAGCCATTTTGAGACTTTCGGAAGAGTTAACGCTCTTAACTGTTTGGTTTCGAAGGTAAAAATTTAAATTTTAAGTATCGCATAGAACTAACGTGCAGCCCCTATACGTTATGTTTAAAAAAAATATATAAAATTTTTTTTCAAAATGGCGGCTAATGTAAAAATTCAAAGTGTCATAACTTTGCTAAATGCAATCCTACTAAAAAATGTCTAATGCAAAAAGTGTTTGGAATATAAATTTGCATATAAAAGCAATTTTTAATTATTTTTTTTTTGATAAAAACCGAGTCTTACCATATATTGACCGAGACCTCGAACGAGCTTTTATGCGACTCTGCATATAGTTAACGCTCGTACGAGGTTTCTATTTAAGAAATCGACTTGAATTTTTAATACAAAATAGAGCTTTCGACTATACTTACGATACTATAAAAAAAAATTAAAAATTAAAAAATAAAAGTATTTTTTTTTCAAAACACGTTTAGTGTGATGAGTCGATCGACCCACCATACATACGCTCATAAGATTTTCAATATAGTTTAGGTCAGTGTGAGCTTATTTATACATATTTGAATTTTAATTTTTGTGACAGTATAGAATTCTTAAGCATCCTGTGTATGTTTGTTAGCAAAATCCATTTTGTCAATTTTTTGCAAAATGGCGACAAGTATTAAAATTCAATCACTTATAACTCAGTAGTGTTGAATTTTGTCAAAAAGGTCTCTATACATGAAATGTTGAGAAGCCTAAAGTTCATCTAAGTAAAATATAAAAAATATATATTTTTGCTTGAAAATAAGCGATGTATCAGTTCGATCGTACCCCCATACTAGCCATTTTGAGACTTTCGGAAGAGTTAACGCTCTTAACTGTTTGGTTTCGAAGGTAAAAATTTAAATTTTGAGTATCGCATAGAACTAACGTGCAGCCCCTATACGTTATGTTTAAAAAAAATATATAAATTTTTTTTTAAAATGGCGGCTAATGTAAAAATTCAAAGTGTCATAACTTTGCTAAATGAAATCCTACTAAAAAATGTCTAATGCAAAAAGTGTTTGGAATTTTAATTTGCATATAAAAGCAATTTTTAATTATTTTTTTTTTGATAAAAACCGAGTCTTACCATATATTGACCGAGACCTCGAACGAGCTTTTATGCGACTCTGCATATAGTTAACGCTCGTACGAGGTTTCTATTTAAGAAATCGACTTGAATTTTTAATACAAAATAGAGCTTTCGACTATACTTACGATACTATAAAAAAAAATTAAAAATTAAAAAATAAAAGTATTTTTTTTTCAAAACACGTTTAGTGTGATGAGTCGATCGACCCACCATACATACGCTCATAAGATTTTCAATATAGTTTAGGTCAGTGTGAGCTTATTTATACATATTTGAATTTTAATTTTTGTGACAGTATAGAATTCTTAAGCATCCTGTGTATGTTTGTTAGCAAAATCCATTTTGTCAATTTTTTGCAAAATGGCGACAAGTATTAAAATTCAATCACTTATAACTCAGTAGTGTTGAATTTTGTCAAAAAGGTCTCTATACATGAAATGTTGAGAAGCCTAAAGTTCATCTAAGTAAAATATAAAAAATATATATTTTTGCTTGAAAATAAGCGATGTATCAGTTCGATCGTACCCCCATACTAGCCATTTTGAGACTTTCGGAAGAGTTAACGCTCTTAACTGTTTGGTTTCGAAGGTAAAAATTTAAATTTTGAGTATCGCATAGAACTAACGTGCAGCCCCTATACGTTATGTTTAAAAAAAATATATAAAATTTTTTTTCAAAATGGCGGCTAATGTAAAAATTCAAAGTGTCATAACTTTGCTAAATGCAATCCTACTAAAAAATGTCTAATGCAAAAAGTGTTTGGAATTTTAATTTGCATATAAAAGCAATTTTTAATTATTTTTTTTTTGATAAAAACCGAGTCTTACCATATATTGACCGAGACCTCGAACGAGCTTTTATGCGACTCTGCATATAGTTAACGCTCGTACGAGGTTTCTATTTAAGAAATCGACTTGAATTTTTAATACAAAATAGAGCTTTCGACTATACTTACGATACTATAAAAAAAAATTAAAAATTAAAAAATAAAAGTATTTTTTTTTCAAAACACGTTTAGTGTGATGAGTCGATCGACCCACCATACATACGCTCATAAGATTTTCAATATAGTTTAGGTCAGTGTGAGCTTATTTATACATATTTGAATTTTAATTTTTGTGACAGTATAGAATTCTTAAGCATCCTGTGTATGTTTGTTAGCAAAATCCATTTTGTCAATTTTTTGCAAAATGGCGACAAGTATTAAAAATCAATCACTTATAACTCAGTAGTGTTGAATTTTGTCAAAAAGGTCTCTATACATGAAATGTTGAGAAGCCTAAAGTTCATCTAAGTAAAATATAAAAAATATATATTTTTGCTTGAAAACAAGCGATGTATCAGTTCGATCGTACCCCCATACTAGCCATTTTGAGACTTTCGGAAGAGTTAACGCTCTTAACTGTTTGGTTTCGAAGGTAAAAATTTAAATTTTGAGTATCGCATAGAACTAACGCGCAGCCCCTATACGTTATGTTTAAAAAAAATATATAAAATTTTTTTTCAAAATGGCGGCTAATGTAAAAATTCAAAGTGTCATAACTTTGCTAAATGCAATCCTACTAAAAAATGTCTAATGCAAAAAGTGTTTGGAATTTTAATTTGCATATAAAAGCAGTTTTTAATTATTTTTTTTTTGATAAAAACCGAGTCTTACCATATATTGACCGAGACCTCGAACGAGCTTTTATGCGACTCTGCATATAGTTAACGCTCGTACGAGGTTTCTATTTAAGAAATCGACTTGAATTTTTAATACAAAATAGAGCTTTCGACTATACTTACGATACTATAAAAAAAAATTAAAAATTAAAAAATAAAAGTATTTTTTTTTCAAAACACGTTTAGTGTGATGAGTCGATCGACCCACCATACATACGCTCATAAGATTTTCAATATAGTTTAGGTCAGTGTGAGCTTATTTATACATATTTGAATTTTAATTTTTGTGACAGTATAGAATTCTTAAGCATCCTGTGTATGTTTGTTAGCAAAATCCATTTTGTCAATTTTTTGCAAAATGGCGACAAGTATTAAAAATCAATCACTTATAACTCAGTAGTGTTGAATTTTGTTAAATAGGTCTCTATACATGAAATGTTGAGAAGCCTAAAGTTCATCTAAGTAAAATATAAAAAATATATATTTTTGCTTGAAAACAAGCGATGTATCAGTTCGATCGTACCCCCATACTAGCCATTTTGAGACTTTCGGAAGAGTTAACGCTCTTAACTGTTTGGTTTAGAAGGTAAAAATTTAAATTTTGAGTATCGCATAGAACTAACGTGCAGCCCCTATACGTTATGTTTAAAAAAAATATATAAATTTTTTTTTCAAAATGGCGGCTAATGTAAAAATTCAAAGTGTCATAACTTTGCTAAATGAAATCCTACTAAAAAATGTCTAATGCAAAAAGTGTTTGGAATTTTAATTTGCATATAAAAGCAATTTTTAATTATTTTTTTTTTGATAAAAACCGAGTCTTACCATATATTGACCGAGACCTCGAACGAGCTTTTATGCGACTCTGCATATAGTTAACGCTCGTACGAGGTTTCTATTTAAGAAATCGACTTGAATTTTTAATACAAAATAGAGCTTTCGACTATACTTACGATACTATAAAAAAAAATTAAAAATTAAAAAATAAAAGTATTTTTTTTTCAAAACACGTTTAGTGTGATGAGTCGATCGACCCACCATACATACGCTCATAAGATTTTCAATATAGTTTAGGTCAGTGTGAGCTTATTTATACATATTTGAATTTTAATTTTTGTGACAGTATAGAATTCTTAAGCATCCTGTGTATGTTTGTTAGCAAAATCCATTTTGTCAATTTTTTGCAAAATGGCGACAAGTATTAAAATTCAATCACTTATAACTCAGTAGTGTTGAATTTTGTCAAAAAGGTCTCTATACATGAAATGTTGAGAAGCCTAAAGTTCATCTAACTAAAATATAAAAAATATATATTTTTGCTTGAAAATAAGCGATGTATCAGTTCGATCGTACCCCCATACTAGCCATTTTGAGACTTTCGGAAGAGTTAACGCTCTTAACTGTTTGGTTTCGAAGGTAAAAATTTAAATTTTGAGTATCGCATAGAACTAACGTGCAGCCCCTATACGTTATGTTTAAAAAAAATATATAAAATTTTTTTTCAAAATGGCGGCTAATGTAAAAATTCAAAGTGTCATAACTTTGCTAAATGCAATCCTACTAAAAAATGTCTAATGCAAAAAGTGTTTGGAATTTTAATTTGCATATAAAAGCAATTTTTAATTATTTTTTTTTTGATAAAAACCGAGTCTTACCATATATTGACCGAGACCTCGAACGAGCTTTTATGCGACTCTGCATATAGTTAACGCTCGTACGAGGTTTCTATTTAAGAAATCGACTTGAATTTTTAATACAAAATAGAGCTTTCGACTATACTTACGATACTATAAAAAAAAATTAAAAATTAAAAAATAAAAGTATTTTTTTTTCAAAACACGTTTAGTGTGATGAGTCGATCGACCCACCATACATACGCTCATAAGATTTTCAATATAGTTTAGGTCAGTGTGAGCTTATTTATACATATTTGAATTTTAATTTTTGTGACAGTATAGAATTCTTAAGCATCCTGTGTATGTTTGTTAGCAAAATCCATTTTGTCAATTTTTTGCAAAATGGCGACAAGTATTAAAAATCAATCACTTATAACTCAGTAGTGTTGAATTTTGTCAAAAAGGTCTCTATACATGAAATGTTGAGAAGCCTAAAGTTCATCTAAGTAAAATATAAAAAATATATATTTTTGCTTGAAAACAAGCGATGTATCAGTTCGATCGTACCCCCATACTAGCCATTTTGAGACTTTCGGAAGAGTTAACGCTCTTAACTGTTTGGTTTCGAAGGTAAAAATTTAAATTTTGAGTATCGCATAGAACTAACGCGCAGCCCCTATACGTTATGTTTAAAAAAAATATATAAAATTTTTTTTCAAAATGGCGGCTAATGTAAAAATTCAAAGTGTCATAACTTTGCTAAATGCAATCCTACTAAAAAATGTCTAATGCAAAAAGTGTTTGGAATTTTAATTTGCATATAAAAGCAGTTTTTAATTATTTTTTTTTTGATAAAAACCGAGTCTTACCATATATTGACCGAGACCTCGAACGAGCTTTTATGCGACTCTGCATATAGTTAACGCTCGTACGAGGTTTCTATTTAAGAAATCGACTTGAATTTTTAATACAAAATAGAGCTTTCGACTATACTTACGATACTATAAAAAAAAATTAAAAATTAAAAAATAAAAGTATTTTTTTTTCAAAACACGTTTAGTGTGATGAGTCGATCGACCCACCATACATACGCTCATAAGATTTTCAATATAGTTTAGGTCAGTGTGAGCTTATTTATACATATTTGAATTTTAATTTTTGTGACAGTATAGAATTCTTAAGCATCCTGTGTATGTTTGTTAGCAAAATCCATTTTGTCAATTTTTTGCAAAATGGCGACAAGTATTAAAAATCAATCACTTATAACTCAGTAGTGTTGAATTTTGTTAAAAAGGTCTCTATACATGAAATGTTGAGAAGCCTAAAGTTCATCTAAGTAAAATATAAAAAATATATATTTTTGCTTGAAAACAAGCGATGTATCATTTCGATCGTACCCCCATACTAGCCATTTTGAGACTTTCGGAAGAGTTAACGCTCTTAACTGTTTGGTTTCGAAGGTAAAAATTTAAATTTTGAGTATCGCATAGAACTAACGTGCAGCCCCTATACGTTATGTTTAAAAAAAATATATAAATTTTTTTTTCAAAATGGCGGCTAATGTAAAAATTCAAAGTGTCATAACTTTGCTAAATGAAATCCTACTAAAAAATGTCTAATGCAAAAAGTGTTTGGAATTTTAATTTGCATATAAAAGCAATTTTTAATTATTTTTTTTTTGATAAAAACCGAGTCTTACCATATATTGACCGAGACCTCGAACGAGCTTTTATGCGACTCTGCATATAGTTAACGCTCGTACGAGGTTTCTATTTAAGAAATCGACTTGAATTTTTAATACAAAATAGAGCTTTCGACTATACTTACGATACTATAAAAAAAAATTAAAAATTAAAAAATAAAAGTATTTTTTTTTCAAAACACGTTTAGTGTGATGAGTCGATCGACCCACCATACATACGCTCATAAGATTTTCAATATAGTTTAGGTCAGTGTGAGCTTATTTATACATATTTGAATTTTAATTTTTGTGACAGTATAGAATTCTTAAGCATCCTGTGTATGTTTGTTAGCAAAATCCATTTTGTCAATTTTTTGCAAAATGGCGACAAGTATTAAAATTCAATCACTTATAACTCAGTAGTGTTGAATTTTGTCAAAAAGGTCTCTATACATGAAATGTTGAGAAGCCTAAAGTTCATCTAACTAAAATATAAAAAATATATATTTTTGCTTGAAAATAAGCGATGTATCAGTTCGATCGTACCCCCATACTAGCCATTTTGAGACTTTCGGAAGAGTTAACGCTCTTAACTGTTTGGTTTCTAAGGTAAAAATTTAAATTTTGAGTATCGCATAGAACTAACGTGCAGCCCCTATACGTTATGTTTAAAAAAAATATATAAAATTTTTTTTCAAAATGGCGGCTAATGTAAAAATTCAAAGTGTCATAACTTTGCTAAATGCAATCCTACTAAAAAATGTCTAATGCAAAAAGTGTTTGGAATTTTAATTTGCATATAAAAGCAATTTTTAATTATTTTTTTTTTGATAAAAACCGAGTCTTACCATATATTGACCGAGACCTCGAACGAGCTTTTATGCGACTCTGCATATAGTTAACGCTCGTACGAGGTTTCTATTTAAGAAATCGACTTGAATTTTTAATACAAAATAGAGCTTTCGACTATACTTACGATACTATAAAAAAAAATTAAAAATTAAAAAATAAAAGTATTTTTTTTTCAAAACACGTTTAGTGTGATGAGTCGATCGACCCACCATACATACGCTCATAAGATTTTCAATATAGTTTAGGTCAGTGTGAGCTTATTTATACATATTTGAATTTTAATTTTTGTGACAGTATAGAATTCTTAAGCATCCTGTGTATGTTTGTTAGCAAAATCCATTTTGTCAATTTTTTGCAAAATGGCGACAAGTATTAAAAATCAATCACTTATAACTCAGTAGTGTTGAATTTTGTTAAAAAGGTCTCTATACATGAAATGTTGAGAAGCCTAAAGTTCATCTAAGTAAAATATAAAAAATATATATTTTTGCTTGAAAACAAGCGATGTATCAGTTCGATCGTACCCCCATACTAGCCATTTTGAGACTTTCGGAAGAGTTAACGCTCTTAACTGTTTGGTTTCGAAGGTAAAAATTTAAATTTTGAGTATCGCATAAAACTAACGTGCAGCCCCTATACGTTATGTTTAAAAAAAATATATAAATTTTTTTTTCAAAATGGCGGCTAATGTAAAAATTCAAAGTGTCATAACTTTGCTAAATGAAATCCTACTAAAAAATGTCTAATGCAAAAAGTGTTTGGAATTTTAATTTGCATATAAAAGCAATTTTTAATTATTTTTTTTTTGATAAAAACCGAGTCTTACCATATATTGACCGAGACCTCGAACGAGCTTTTATGCGACTCTGCATATAGTTAACGCTCGTACGAGGTTTCTATTTAAGAAATCGACTTGAATTTTTAATACAAAATAGAGCTTTCGACTATACTTACGATACTATAAAAAAAAATTAAAAATTAAAAAATAAAAGTATTTTTTTTTCAAAACACGTTTAGTGTGATGAGTCGATCGACCCACCATACATACGCTCATAAGATTTTCAATATAGTTTAGGTCAGTGTGAGCTTATTTATACATATTTGAATTTTAATTTTTGTGACAGTATAGAATTCTTAAGCATCCTGTGTATGTTTGTTAGCAAAATCCATTTTGTCAATTTTTTGCAAAATGGCGACAAGTATTAAAATTCAATCACTTATAACTCAGTAGTGTTGAATTTTGTCAAAAAGGTCTCTATACATGAAATGTTGAGAAGCCTAAAGTTCATCTAACTAAAATATAAAAAATATATATTTTTGCTTGAAAATAAGCGATGTATCAGTTCGATCGTACCCCCATACTAGCCATTTTGAGACTTTCGGAAGAGTTAACGCTCTTAACTGTTTGGTTTCTAAGGTAAAAATTTAAATTTTGAGTATCGCATAGAACTAACGTGCAGCCCCTATACGTTATGTTTAAAAAAAATATATAAAATTTTTTTTCAAAATTTCGGCTAATGTAAAAATTCAAAGTGTCATAACTTTGCTAAATGCAATCCTACTAAAAAATGTCTAATGCAAAAAGTGTTTGGAATTTTAATTTGCATATAAAAGCAATTTTTAATTATTTTTTTTTTGATAAAAACCGAGTCTTACCATATATTGACCGAGACCTCGAACGAGCTTTTATGCGACTCTGCATATAGTTAACGCTCGTACGAGGTTTCTATTTAGGAAATCGACTTGAATTTTTAATACAAAATAGAGCTTTCGACTATACTTACGATACTATAAAAAAAAATTAAAAATTAAAAAATAAAAGTATTTTTTTTTCAAAACACGTTTAGTGTGATGAGTCGATCGACCCACCATACATACGCTCATAAGATTTTCAATATAGTTTAGGTCAGTGTGAGCTTATTTATACATATTTGAATTTTAATTTTTGTGACAGTATAGAATTCTTAAGCATCCTGTGTATGTTTGTTAGCAAAATCCATTTTGTCAATTTTTTGCAAAATGGCGACAAGTATTAAAAATCAATCACTTATAACTCAGTAGTGTTGAATTTTGTTAAAAAGGTCTCTATACATGAAATGTTGAGAAGCCTAAAGTTCATCTAAGTAAAATTTAAAAAATATATATTTTTGCTTGAAAACAAGCGATGTATCAGTTCGATCGTACCCCCATACTAGCCATTTTGAGACTTTCGGAAGAGTTAACGCTCTTAACTGTTTGGTTTCGAAGGTAAAAATTTAAATTTTGAGTATCGCATAGAACTAACGTGCAGCCCCTATACGTTATGTTTAAAAAAAATATATAAATTTTTTTTTCAAAATGGCGGCTAATGTAAAAATTCAAAGTGTCATAACTTTGCTAAATGAAATCCTACTAAAAAATGTCTAATGCAAAAAGTGTTTGGAATTTTAATTTGCATATAAAAGCAATTTTTAATTATTTTTTTTTTGATAAAAACCGAGTCTTACCATATATTGACCGAGACCTCGAACGAGCTTTTATGCGACTCTGCATATAGTTAACGCTCGTACGAGGTTTCTATTTAAGAAATCGACTTGAATTTTTAATACAAAATAGAGCTTTCGACTATACTTACGATACTATAAAAAAAAATTAAAAATTAAAAAATAAAAGTATTTTTTTTTCAAAACACGTTTAGTGTGATGAGTCGATCGACCCACCATACATACGCTCATAAGATTTTCAATATAGTTTAGGTCAGTGTGAGCTTATTTATACATATTTGAATTTTAATTTTTGTGACAGTATAGAATTCTTAAGCATCCTGTGTATGTTTGTTAGCAAAATCCATTTTGTCAATTTTTTGCAAAATGGCGACAAGTATTAAAATTCAATCACTTATAACTCAGTAGTGTTGAATTTTGTCAAAAAGGTCTCTATACATGAAATGTTGAGAAGCCTAAAGTTCATCTAACTAAAATATAAAAAATATATATTTTTGCTTGAAAATAAGCGATGTATCAGTTCGATCGTACCCCCATACTAGCCATTTTGAGACTTTCGGAAGAGTTAACGCTCTTAACTGTTTGGTTTCTAAGGTAAAAATTTAAATTTTGAGTATCGCATAGAACTAACGTGCAGCCCTTATACGTTATGTTTAAAAAAAATATATAAAATTTTTTTTCAAAATGGCGGCTAATGTAAAAATTCAAAGTGTCATAACTTTGCTAAATGCAATCCTACTAAAAAATGTCTAATGCAAAAAGTGTTTGGAATTTTAATTTGCATATAAAAGCAATTTTTAATTATTTTTTTTTTGATAAAAACCGAGTCTTACCATATATTGACCGAGACCTCGAACGAGCTTTTATGCGACTCTGCATATAGTTAACGCTCGTACGAGGTTTCTATTTAAGAAATCGACTTGAATTTTTAATACAAAATAGAGCTTTCGACTATACTTACGATACTATAAAAAAAAATTAAAAATTAAAAAATAAAAGTATTTTTTTTTCAAAACACGTTTAGTGTGATGAGTCGATCGACCCACCATACATACGCTCATAAGATTTTCAATATAGTTTAGGTCAGTGTGAGCTTATTTATACATATTTGAATTTTAATTTTTGTGACAGTATAGAATTCTTAAGCATCCTGTGTATGTTTGTTAGCAAAATCCATTTTGTCAATTTTTTGCAAAATGGCGACAAGTATTAAAATTCAATCACTTATAACTCAGTAGTGTTGAATTTTGTCAAAAAGGTCTCTATACATGAAATGTTGAGAAGCCTAAAGTTCATCTAAGTAAAATATAAAAAATATATATTTTTGCTTGAAAACAAGCGATGTATCAGTTCGATCGTACCCCCATACTAGCCATTTTGAGACTTTCGGAAGAGTTAACGCTCTTAACTGTTTGGTTTCGAAGGTAAAAATTTAAATTTTGAGTATCGCATAGAACTAACGTGCAGCCCCTATACGTTATGTTTAAAAAAAATATATAAAATTTTTTTTCAAAATGGCGGCTAATGTAAAAATTCAAAGTGTCATAACTTTGCTAAATGAAATCCTACTAAAAATTGTCTAATGCAAAAAGTGTTTGGAATTTTAATTTGCATATAAAAGCAATTTTTAATTATTTTTTTTTTGATAAAAACCGAGTCTTACCATATATTGACCGAGACCTCGAACGAGCTTTTATGCGACTCTGCATATAGTTAACGCTCGTACGAGGTTTCTATTTAAGAAATCGACTTGAATTTTTAATACAAAATAGAGCTTTCGACTATACTTACGATACTATAAAAAAAAATTAAAAATTAAAAAATAAAAGTATTTTTTTTTCAAAACACGTTTAGTGTGATGAGTCGATCGACCCACCATACATACGCTCATAAGATTTTCAATATAGTTTAGGTCAGTGTGAGCTTATTTATACATATTTGAATTTTAATTTTTGTGACAGTATAGAATTCTTAAGCATCCTGTGTATGTTTGTTAGCAAAATCCATTTTGTCAATTTTTTGCAAAATGGCGACAAGTATTAAAATTCAATCACTTATAACTCAGTAGTGTTGAATTTTGTCAAAAAGGTCTCTATACATGAAATGTTGAGAAGCCTAAAGTTCATCTAAGTAAAATATAAAAAATATATATTTTTGCTTGAAAATAAGCGATGTATCAGTTCGATCGTACCCCCATACTAGCCATTTTGAGACTTTCGGAAGAGTTAACGCTCTTAACTGTTTGGTTTCGAAGGTAAAAATTTAAATTTTGAGTATCGCATAGAACTAACGTGCAGCCCCTATACGTTATGTTTAAAAAAAATATATAAAATTTTTTTTCAAAATGGCGGCTAATGTAAAAATTCAAAGTGTCATAACTTTGCTAAATGAAATCCTACTAAAAAATGTCTAATGCAAAAAGTGTTTGGAATTTTAATTTGCATATAAAAGCAATTTTTAATTATTTTTTTTTTTGATAAAAACCGAGTCTTACCATATATTGACCGAGACCTCGAACGAGCTTTTATGCGACTCTGCATATAGTTAACGCTCGTACGAGGTTTCTATTTAAGAAATCGACTTGAATTTTTAATACAAAATAGAGCTTTCGACTATACTTACGATACTATAAAAAAAAATTAAAAATTAAAAAATAAAAGTATTTTTTTTTCAAAACACGTTTAGTGTGATGAGTCGATCGACCCACCATACATACGCTCATAAGATTTTCAATATAGTTTAGGTCAGTGTGAGCTTATTTATACATATTTGAATTTTAATTTTTGTGACAGTATAGAATTCTTAAGCATCCTGTGTATGTTTGTTAGCAAAATCCATTTTGTCAATTTTTTGCAAAATGGCGACAAGTATTAAAATTCAATCACTTATAACTCAGTAGTGTTGAATTTTGTCAAAAAGGTCTCTATACATGAAATGTTGAGAAGCCTAAAGTTCATCTAAGTAAAATATAAAAAATATATATTTTTGCTTGAAAACAAGCGATGTATCAGTTCGATCGTACCCCCATACTAGCCATTTTGAGACTTTCGGAAGAGTTAACGCTCTTAACTGTTTGGTTTCGAAGGTAAAAATTTAAATTTTGAGTATCGCATAGAACTAACGTGCAGCCCCTATACGTTATGTTTAAAAAAAATATATAAAATTTTTTTTCAAAATGGCGGCTAATGTAAAAATTCAAAGTGTCATAACTTTGCTAAATGAAATCCTACTAAAAAATGTCTAATGCAAAAAGTGTTTGGAATTTTAATTTGCATGTAAAAGCAATTTTTAATTATTTTTTTTTTGATAAAAACCGAGTCTTACCATATATTGACCGAGACCTCGAACGAGCTTTTATGCGACTCTGCATATAGTTAACGCTCGTACGAGGTTTCTATGTCAGAAATCGACTTGAATTTTTAATACAAAATAGAGCTTTCGACTATACTTACGATACTATAAAAAAAAATTAAAAATTAAAAAATAAAAGTATTTTTTTTTCAAAACACGTTTAGTGTGATGAGTCGATCGACCCACCATACATACGCTCATAAGATTTTCAATATAGTTTAGGTCAGTGTGAGCTTATTTATACATATTTGAATTTTAATTTTTGTGACAGTATAGAATTCTTAAGCATCCTGTGTATGTTTGTTAGCAAAATCCATTTTGTCAATTTTTTGCAAAATGGCGACAAGTATTAAAATTCAATCACTTATAACTCAGTAGTGTTGAATTTTGTCAAAAAGGTCTCTATACATGAAATGTTGAGAAGCCTAAAGTTCATCTAAGTAAAATATAAAAAATATATATTTTTGCTTGAAAACAAGCGATGTATCAGTTCGATCGTACCCCCATACCAGCCATTTTGAGACTTTCGGAAGAGTTAACGCTCTTAACTGTTTGGTTTCGAAGGTAAAAATTTAAATTTTGAGTATCGCATAGAACTAACGTGCAGCCCCTATACGTTATGTTTAAAAAAAATATATAAAATTTTTTTTCAAAATTTCGGCTAATGTAAAAATTCAAAGTGTCATAACTTTGCTAAATGCAATCCTACTAAAAAATGTCTAATGCAAAAAGTGTTTGGAATTTTAATTTGCATATAAAAGCAATTTTTAATTATTTTTTTTTTGATAAAAACCGAGTCTTACCATATATTGACCGAGACCTCGAACGAGCTTTTATGCGACTCTGCATATAGTTAACGCTCGTACGAGGTTTCTATTTAGGAAATCGACTTGAATTTTTAATACAAAATAGAGCTTTCGACTATACTTACGATACTATAAAAAAAAATTAAAAATTAAAAAATAAAAGTATTTTTTTTTCAAAACACGTTTAGTGTGATGAGTCGATCGACCCACCATACATACGCTCATAAGATTTTCAATATAGTTTAGGTCAGTGTGAGCTTATTTATACATATTTGAATTTTAATTTTTGTGACAGTATAGAATTCTTAAGCATCCTGTGTATGTTTGTTAGCAAAATCCATTTTGTCAATTTTTTGCAAAATGGCGACAAGTATTAAAAATCAATCACTTATAACTCAGTAGTGTTGAATTTTGTTAAAAAGGTCTCTATACATGAAATGTTGAGAAGCCTAAAGTTCATCTAAGTAAAATTTAAAAAATATATATTTTTGCTTGAAAACAAGCGATGTATCAGTTCGATCGTACCCCCATACTAGCCATTTTGAGACTTTCGGAAGAGTTAACGCTCTTAACTGTTTGGTTTCGAAGGTAAAAATTTAAATTTTGAGTATCGCATAGAACTAACGTGCAGCCCCTATACGTTATGTTTAAAAAAAATATATAAATTTTTTTTTCAAAATGGCGGCTAATGTAAAAATTCAAAGTGTCATAACTTTGCTAAATGAAATCCTACTAAAAAATGTCTAATGCAAAAAGTGTTTGGAATTTTAATTTGCATATAAAAGCAATTTTTAATTATTTTTTTTTTGATAAAAACCGAGTCTTACCATATATTGACCGAGACCTCGAACGAGCTTTTATGCGACTCTGCATATAGTTAACGCTCGTACGAGGTTTCTATTTAAGAAATCGACTTGAATTTTTAATACAAAATAGAGCTTTCGACTATACTTACGATACTATAAAAAAAAATTAAAAATTAAAAAATAAAAGTATTTTTTTTTCAAAACACGTTTAGTGTGATGAGTCGATCGACCCACCATACATACGCTCATAAGATTTTCAATATAGTTTAGGTCAGTGTGAGCTTATTTATACATATTTGAATTTTAATTTTTGTGACAGTATAGAATTCTTAAGCATCCTGTGTATGTTTGTTAGCAAAATCCATTTTGTCAATTTTTTGCAAAATGGCGACAAGTATTAAAATTCAATCACTTATAACTCAGTAGTGTTGAATTTTGTCAAAAAGGTCTCTATACATGAAATGTTGAGAAGCCTAAAGTTCATCTAACTAAAATATAAAAAATATATATTTTTGCTTGAAAATAAGCGATGTATCAGTTCGATCGTACCCCCATACTAGCCATTTTGAGACTTTCGGAAGAGTTAACGCTCTTAACTGTTTGGTTTCTAAGGTAAAAATTTAAATTTTGAGTATCGCATAGAACTAACGTGCAGCCCTTATACGTTATGTTTAAAAAAAATATATAAAATTTTTTTTCAAAATGGCGGCTAATGTAAAAATTCAAAGTGTCATAACTTTGCTAAATGCAATCCTACTAAAAAATGTCTAATGCAAAAAGTGTTTGGAATTTTAATTTGCATATAAAAGCAATTTTTAATTATTTTTTTTTTGATAAAAACCGAGTCTTACCATATATTGACCGAGACCTCGAACGAGCTTTTATGCGACTCTGCATATAGTTAACGCTCGTACGAGGTTTCTATTTAAGAAATCGACTTGAATTTTTAATACAAAATAGAGCTTTCGACTATACTTACGATACTATAAAAAAAAATTAAAAATTAAAAAATAAAAGTATTTTTTTTTCAAAACACGTTTAGTGTGATGAGTCGATCGACCCACCATACATACGCTCATAAGATTTTCAATATAGTTTAGGTCAGTGTGAGCTTATTTATACATATTTAAATTTTAATTTTTGTGACAGTATAGAATTCTTAAGCATCCTGTGTATGTTTGTTAGCAAAATCCATTTTGTCAATTTTTTGCAAAATGGCGACAAGTATTAAAATTCAATCACTTATAACTCAGTAGTGTTGAATTTTGTCAAAAAGGTCTCTATACATGAAATGTTGAGAAGCCTAAAGTTCATCTAAGTAAAATATAAAAAATATATATTTTTGCTTGAAAACAAGCGATGTATCAGTTCGATCGTACCCCCATACTAGCCATTTTGAGACTTTCGGAAGAGTTAACGCTCTTAACTGTTTGGTTTCGAAGGTAAAAATTTAAATTTTGAGTATCGCATAGAACTAACGTGCAGCCCCTATACGTTATGTTTAAAAAAAATATATAAAATTTTTTTTCAAAATGGCGGCTAATGTAAAAATTCAAAGTGTCATAACTTTGCTAAATGAAATCCTACTAAAAAATGTCTAATGCAAAAAGTGTTTGGAATTTTAATTTGCATGTAAAAGCAATTTTTAATTATTTTTTTTTTGATAAAAACCGAGTCTTACCATATATTGACCGAGACCTCGAACGAGCTTTTATGCGACTCTGCATATAGTTAACGCTCGTACGAGGTTTCTATGTCAGAAATCGACTTGAATTTTTAATACAAAATAGAGCTTTCGACTATACTTACGATACTATAAAAAAAAATTAAAAATTAAAAAATAAAAGTATTTTTTTTTCAAAACACGTTTAGTGTGATGAGTCGATCGACCCACCATACATACGCTCATAAGATTTTCAATATAGTTTAGGTCAGTGTGAGCTTATTTATACATATTTGAATTTTAATTTTTGTGACAGTATAGAATTCTTAAGCATCCTGTGTATGTTTGTTAGCAAAATCCATTTTGTCAATTTTTTGCAAAATGGCGACAAGTATTAAAATTCAATCACTTATAACTCAGTAGTGTTGAATTTTGTCAAAAAGGTCTCTATACATGAAATGTTGAGAAGCCTAAAGTTCATCTAAGTAAAATATAAAAAATATATATTTTTGCTTGAAAACAAGCGATGTATCAGTTCGATCGTACCCCCATACTAGCCATTTTGAGACTTTCGGAAGAGTTAACGCTCTTAACTGTTTGGTTTCGAAGGTAAAAATTTAAATTTTGAGTATCGCATAGAACTAACGTGCAGCCCCTATACGTTATGTTTAAAAAAAATATATAAAATTTTTTTTCAAAATGGCGGCTAATGTAAAAATTCAAAGTGTCATAACTTTGCTAAATGAAATCCTACTAAAAAATGTCTAATGCAAAAAGTGTTTGGAATATAAATTTGCATATAAAAGCAATTTTTAATTATTTTTTTTTTGATAAAAACCAAGTCTTACCATATATTGACCGAGACCTCGAACGAGCTTTTATGCGACTCTGCATATAGTTAACGCTCGTACGAGGTTTCTATTTAAGAAATCGACTTGAATTTATTATACAAAATAGAGCTTTCGACTATACTTACGATACTATAAAAAAAAATTAAAAATTAAAAAATAAAAGTATTTTTTTTTCAAAACACGTTTAGTGTGATGAGTCGATCGACCCACCATACATACGCTCATAAGATTTTCAATATAGTTTAGGTCAGTGTGAGCTTATTTATACATATTTGAATTTTAATTTTTGTGACAGTATAGAATTCTTAAGCATCCTGTGTATGTTTGTTAGCAAAATCCATTTTGTCAATTTTTTGCAAAATGGCGACAAGTATTAAAATTCAATCACTTATAACTCAGTAGTGTTGAATTTTGTCAAAAAGGTCTCTATACATGAAATGTTGAGAAGCCTAAAGTTCATCTAAGTAAAATATAAAAAATATATATTTTTGCTTGAAAACAAGCGATGTATCAGTTCGATCGTACCCCCATACTAGCCATTTTGAGACTTTCGGAAGAGTTAACGCTCTTAACTGTTTGGTTTCGAAGGTAAAAATTTAAATTTTGAGTATCGCATAGAACTAACGTGCAGCCCCTATACGTTATGTTTAAAAAAAATATATAAAATTTTTTTTCAAAATCGCGGCTAATGTAAAAATTCAAAGTGTCATAACTTTGCTAAATGTAATCCTACTAAAAAATGTCTAATGCAAAAAGTGTTTGGAATTTTAATTTGCATATAAAAGCAATTTTTAATTATTTTTTTTTTGATAAAAACCGAGTCTTACCATATATTGACCGAGACCTCGAACGAGCTTTTATGCGACTCTGCATATAGTTAACGCTCGTACGAGGTTTCTATTTAAGAAATCGACTTAAATTTTTAATACAAAATAGAGCTTTCGACTATACTTACGATACTATTAAAAAAAATTAAAAATTAAAAAATAAAAGTATTTTTTTTTCAAAACACGTTTAGTGTGATGAGTCGATCGACCCACCATACATACGCTCATAAGATTTTCAATATAGTTTAGGTCAGTGTGAGCTTATTTATACATATTTGAATTTTAATTTTTGTGACAGTATAGAATTCTTAAGCATCCTGTGTATGTTTGTTAGCAAAATCCATTTTGTCAATTTTTTGCAAAATGGCGACAAGTATTAAAATTCAATCACTTATAACTCAGTAGTGTTGAATTTTGTCAAAAAGGTCTCTATACATGAAATGTTGAGAAGCCTAAAGTTCATCTAAGTAAAATATAAAAAATATATATTTTTGCTTGAAAACAAGCGATGTATCAGTTCGATCGTACCCCCATACTAGCCATTTTGAGACTTTCGGAAGAGTTAACGCTCTTAACTGTTTGGTTTCGAAGGTAAAAATTTAAATTTTGAGTATCGCATAGAACTAACGTGCAGCCCCTATACGTTATGTTTAAAAAAAATATATAAAATTTTTTTTCAAAATGGCGGCTAATGTAAAAATTCAAAGTATCATAACTTTGCTAAATGAAATCCTACTAAAAAATGTCTAATGCAAAAAGTGTTTGGAATTTTAATTTGCATATAAAAGCAATTTTTAATTATTTTTTTTTTGATAAAAACCGAGTCTTACCATATATTGACCGAGACCTCGAACGAGCTTTTATGCGACTCTGCATATAGTTAACGCTCGTACGAGGTTTTTATTTAAGAAATCGACTTAAATTTTTAATACAAAATAGAGCTTTCGACTATACTTACGATACTATAAAAAAAAATTAAAAATTAAAAAATAAAAGTATTTTTTTTTCAAAACACGTTTAGTGTGATGAGTCGATCGACCCACCATACATACGCTCATAAGATTTTCAATATAGTTTAGGTCAGTGTGAGCTTATTTATACATATTTGAATTTTAATTTTTGTGACAGTATAGAATTCTTAAGCATCCTGTGTATGTTTGTTAGCAAAATCCATTTTGTCAATTTTTTGCAAAATGGCGACAAGTATTAAAATTCAATCACTTATAACTCAGTAGTGTTGAATTTTGTCAAACAGGTCTCTATACATGAAATGTTGAGAAGCCTAAAGTTCATCTAAGTAAAATATAAAAAATATATATTTTTGCTTGAAAATAAGCGATGTATCAGTTCGATCGTACCCCCATACTAGCCATTTTGAGACTTTCGGAAGAGTTAACGCTCTTAACTGTTTGGTTTCGAAGGTAAAAATTTAAATTTTGAGTATCGCATAGAACTAACGTGCAGCCCCTATACGTTATGTTTAAAAAAAATATATAAAATTTTTTTTCAAAATGGCGGCTAATGTAAAAATTCAAAGTGTCATAACTTTGCTAAATGAAATCCCACTAAAAAATGTCTAATGCAAAAAGTGTTTGGAATTTTAATTTGCATATAAAAGCAATTTTTAATTATTTTTTTTTTGATAAAAACCGAGTCTTACCATATATTGACCGAGACCTCGAACGAGCTTTTATGCGACTCTGCATATAGTTAACGCTCGTACGAGGTTTCTATTTAAGAAATCGACTTGAATTTTTAATACAAAATAGAGCTTTCGACTATACTTACGATACTATAAAAAAAAATTAAAAATTAAAAAATAAAAGTATTTTTTTTTCAAAACACGTTTAGTGTGATGAGTCGATCGACCCACCATACATACGCTCATAAGATTTTCAATATAGTTTAGGTCAGTGTGAGCTTATTTATACATATTTGAATTTTAATTTTTGTGACAGTATAGAATTCTTAAGCATCCTGTGTATGTTTGTTAGCAAAATCCATTTTGTCAATTTTTTGCAAAATGGCGACAAGTATTAAAATTCAATCACTTATAACTCAGTAGTGTTGAATTTTGTCAAAAAGGTCTCTATACATGAAATGTTGAGAAGCCTAAAGTTCATCTAAGTAAAATATAAAAAATATATATTTTTGCTTGAAAACAAGCGATGTATCAGTTCGATCGTACCCCCATACTAGCCATTTTGAGACTTTCGGAAGAGTTAACGCTCTTAACTGTTTGGTTTCGAAGGTAAAAATTTAAATTTTGAGTATCGCATAGAACTAACGTGCAGCCCCTATACGTTATGTTTAAAAAAAATATATAAAATTTTTTTTCAAAATGGCGGCTAATGTAAAAATTCAAAGTGTCATAACTTTGCTAAATGAAATCCTACTAAAAAATGTCTAATGCAAAAAGTGTTTGGAATATAAATTTGCATATAAAAGCAATTTTTAATTATTTTTTTTTTGATAAAAACCAAGTCTTACCATATATTGACCGAGACCTCGAACGAGCTTTTATGCGACTCTGCATATAGTTAACGCTCGTACGAGGTTTCTATTTAAGAAATCGACTTGAATTTATTATACAAAATAGAGCTTTCGACTATACTTACGATACTATAAAAAAAAATTAAAAATTAAAAAATAAAAGTATTTTTTTTTCAAAACACGTTTAGTGTGATGAGTCGATCGACCCACCATACATACGCTCATAAGATTTTCAATATAGTTTAGGTCAGTGTGAGCTTATTTATACATATTTGAATTTTAATTTTTGTGACAGTATAGAATTCTTAAGCATCCTGTGTATGTTTGTTAGCAAAATCCATTTTGTCAATTTTTTGCAAAATGGCGACAAGTATTAAAATTCAATCACTTATAACTCAGTAGTGTTGAATTTTGTCAAAAAGGTCTCTATACATGAAATGTTGAGAAGCCTAAAGTTCATCTAAGTAAAATATAAAAAATATATATTTTTGCTTGAAAACAAGCGATGTATCAGTTCGATCGTACCCCCATACTAGCCATTTTGAGACTTTCGGAAGAGTTAACGCTCTTAACTGTTTGGTTTCGAAGGTAAAAATTTAAATTTTGAGTATCGCATAGAACTAACGTGCAGCCCCTATACGTTATGTTTAAAAAAAATATATAAAATTTTTTTTCAAAATCGCGGCTAATGTAAAAATTCAAAGTGTCATAACTTTGCTAAATGTAATCCTACTAAAAAATGTCTAATGCAAAAAGTGTTTGGAATTTTAATTTGCATATAAAAGCAATTTTTAATTATTTTTTTTTTGATAAAAACCGAGTCTTACCATATATTGACCGAGACCTCGAACGAGCTTTTATGCGACTCTGCATATAGTTAACGCTCGTACGAGGTTTCTATTTAAGAAATCGACTTAAATTTTTAATACAAAATAGAGCTTTCGACTATACTTACGATACTATTAAAAAAAATTAAAAATTAAAAAATAAAAGTATTTTTTTTTCAAAACACGTTTAGTGTGATGAGTCGATCGACCCACCATACATACGCTCATAAGATTTTCAATATAGTTTAGGTCAGTGTGAGCTTATTTATACATATTTGAATTTTAATTTTTGTGACAGTATAGAATTCTTAAGCATCCTGTGTATGTTTGTTAGCAAAATCCATTTTGTCAATTTTTTGCAAAATGGCGACAAGTATTAAAATTCAATCACTTATAACTCAGTAGTGTTGAATTTTGTCAAAAAGGTCTCTATACATGAAATGTTGAGAAGCCTAAAGTTCATCTAAGTAAAATATAAAAAATATATATTTTTGCTTGAAAACAAGCGATGTATCAGTTCGATCGTACCCCCATACTAGCCATTTTGAGACTTTCGGAAGAGTTAACGCTCTTAACTGTTTGGTTTCGAAGGTAAAAATTTAAATTTTGAGTATCGCATAGAACTAACGTGCAGCCCCTATACGTTATGTTTAAAAAAAATATATAAAATTTTTTTTCAAAATGGCGGCTAATGTAAAAATTCAAAGTGTCATAACTTTGCTAAATGAAATCCTACTAAAAAATGTCTAATGCAAAAAGTGTTTGGAATATAAATTTGCATATAAAAGCAATTTTTAATTATTTTTTTTTTGATAAAAACCAAGTCTTACCATATATTGACCGAGACCTCGAACGAGCTTTTATGCGACTCTGCATATAGTTAACGCTCGTACGAGGTTTCTATTTAAGAAATCGACTTGAATTTATTATACAAAATAGAGCTTTCGACTATACTTACGATACTATAAAAAAAAATTAAAAATTAAAAAATAAAAGTATTTTTTTTTCAAAACACGTTTAGTGTGATGAGTCGATCGACCCACCATACATACGCTCATAAGATTTTCAATATAGTTTAGGTCAGTGTGAGCTTATTTATACATATTTGAATTTTAATTTTTGTGACAGTATAGAATTCTTAAGCATCCTGTGTATGTTTGTTAGCAAAATCCATTTTGTCAATTTTTTGCAAAATGGCGACAAGTATTAAAATTCAATCACTTATAACTCAGTAGTGTTGAATTTTGTCAAAAAGGTCTCTATACATGAAATGTTGAGAAGCCTAAAGTTCATCTAAGTAAAATATAAAAAATATATATTTTTGCTTGAAAACAAGCGATGTATCAGTTCGATCGTACCCCCATACTAGCCATTTTGAGACTTTCGGAAGAGTTAACGCTCTTAACTGTTTGGTTTCGAAGGTAAAAATTTAAATTTTGAGTATCGCATAGAACTAACGTGCAGCCCCTATACGTTATGTTTAAAAAAAATATATAAAATTTTTTTTCAAAATCGCGGCTAATGTAAAAATTCAAAGTGTCATAACTTTGCTAAATGTAATCCTACTAAAAAATGTCTAATGCAAAAAGTGTTTGGAATTTTAATTTGCATATAAAAGCAATTTTTAATTATTTTTTTTTTGATAAAAACCGAGTCTTACCATATATTGACCGAGACCTCGAACGAGCTTTTATGCGACTCTGCATATAGTTAACGCTCGTACGAGGTTTCTATTTAAGAAATCGACTTAAATTTTTAATACAAAATAGAGCTTTCGACTATACTTACGATACTATTAAAAAAAATTAAAAATTAAAAAATAAAAGTATTTTTTTTTCAAAACACGTTTAGTGTGATGAGTCGATCGACCCACCATACATACGCTCATAAGATTTTCAATATAGTTTAGGTCAGTGTGAGCTTATTTATACATATTTGAATTTTAATTTTTGTGACAGTATAGAATTCTTAAGCATCCTGTGTATGTTTGTTAGCAAAATCCATTTTGTCAATTTTTTGCAAAATGGCGACAAGTATTAAAATTCAATCACTTATAACTCAGTAGTGTTGAATTTTGTCAAAAAGGTCTCTATACATGAAATGTTGAGAAGCCTAAAGTTCATCTAAGTAAAATATAAAAAATATATATTTTTGCTTGAAAACAAGCGATGTATCAGTTCGATCGTACCCCCATACTAGCCATTTTGAGACTTTCGGAAGAGTTAACGCTCTTAACTGTTTGGTTTCGAAGGTAAAAATTTAAATTTTGAGTATCGCATAGAACTAACGTGCAGCCCCTATACGTTATGTTTAAAAAAAATATATAAAATTTTTTTTCAAAATGGCGGCTAATGTAAAAATTCAAAGTATCATAACTTTGCTAAATGAAATCCTACTAAAAAATGTCTAATGCAAAAAGTGTTTGGAATTTTAATTTGCATATAAAAGCAATTTTTAATTATTTTTTTTTTGATAAAAACCGAGTCTTACCATATATTGACCGAGACCTCGAACGAGCTTTTATGCGACTCTGCATATAGTTAACGCTCGTACGAGGTTTTTATTTAAGAAATCGACTTAAATTTTTAATACAAAATAGAGCTTTCGACTATACTTACGATACTATAAAAAAAAATTAAAAATTAAAAAATAAAAGTATTTTTTTTTCAAAACACGTTTAGTGTGATGAGTCGATCGACCCACCATACATACGCTCATAAGATTTTCAATATAGTTTAGGTCAGTGTGAGCTTATTTATACATATTTGAATTTTAATTTTTGTGACAGTATAGAATTCTTAAGCATCCTGTGTATGTTTGTTAGCAAAATCCATTTTGTCAATTTTTTGCAAAATGGCGACAAGTATTAAAATTCAATCACTTATAACTCAGTAGTGTTGAATTTTGTCAAACAGGTCTCTATACATGAAATGTTGAGAAGCCTAAAGTTCATCTAAGTAAAATATAAAAAATATATATTTTTGCTTGAAAATAAGCGATGTATCAGTTCGATCGTACCCCCATACTAGCCATTTTGAGACTTTCGGAAGAGTTAACGCTCTTAACTGTTTGGTTTCGAAGGTAAAAATTTAAATTTTGAGTATCGCATAGAACTAACGTGCAGCCCCTATACGTTATGTTTAAAAAAAATATATAAAATTTTTTTTCAAAATGGCGGCTAATGTAAAAATTAAAAGTGTCATAACTTTGCTAAATGAAATCCCACTAAAAAATGTCTAATGCAAAAAGTGTTTGGAATTTTAATTTGCATATAAAAGCAATTTTTAATTATTTTTTTTTTGATAAAAACCGAGTCTTACCATATATTGACCGAGACCTCGAACGAGCTTTTATGCGACTCTGCATATAGTTAACGCTCGTACGAGGTTTCTATTTAAGAAATCGACTTGAATTTTTAATACAAAATAGAGCTTTCGACTATACTTACGATACTATAAAAAAAAATTAAAAATTAAAAAATAAAAGTATTTTTTTTTCAAAACACGTTTAGTGTGATGAGTCGATCGACCCACCATACATACGCTCATAAGATTTTCAATATAGTTTAGGTCAGTGTGAGCTTATTTATACATATTTGAATTTTAATTTTTGTGACAGTATAGAATTCTTAAGCATCCTGTGTATGTTTGTTAGCAAAATCCATTTTGTCAATTTTTTGCAAAATGGCGACAAGTATTAAAATTCAATCACTTATAACTCAGTAGTGTTGAATTTTGTCAGAAAGGTCTCTATACATGAAATGTTGAGAAGCCTAAAGTTCATCTAAGTAAATTATAAAAAATATATATTTTTGCTTGAAAACAAGCGATGTATCAGTTCGATCGTACCCCCATACTAGCCATTTTGAGACTTTCGGAAGAGTTAACGCTCTTAACTGTTTGGTTTCGAAGGTAAAAATTTAAATTTTGAGTATCGCATAGAACTAACGTGCAGCCCCTATACGTTATGTTTAAAAAAAATATATAAAATTTTTTTTCAAAATGGCGGCTAATGTAAAAATTCAAAGTGTCATAACTTTGCTAAATGAAATCCTACTAAAAAATGTCTAATGCAAAAAGTGTTTGGAATATAAATTTGCATATAAAAGCAATTTTTAATTATTTTTTTTTTGATAAAAACCGAGTCTTACCATATATTGACCGAGACCTCGAACGAGCTTTTATGCGACTCTGCATATAGTTAACGCTCGTACGAGGTTTCTATTTAAGAAATCGACTTGAATTTATTATACAAAATAGAGCTTTCGACTATACTTACGATACTATAAAAAAAAATTAAAAATTAAAAAATAAAAGTATTTTTTTTTCAAAACACGTTTAGTGTGATGAGTCGATCGACCCACCATACATACGCTCATAAGATTTTCAATATAGTTTAGGTCAGTGTGAGCTTATTTATACATATTTGAATTTTAATTTTTGTGACAGTATAGAATTCTTAAGCATCCTGTGTATGTTTGTTAGCAAAATCCATTTTGTCAATTTTTTGCAAAATGGCGACAAGTATTAAAATTCAATCACTTATAACTCAGTAGTGTTGAATTTTGTCAAAAAGGTCTCTATACATGAAATGTTGAGAAGCCTAAAGTTCATCTAAGTAAAATATAAAAAATATATATTTTTGCTTGAAAACAAGCGATGTATCAGTTCGATCGTACCCCCATACTAGCCATTTTGAGACTTTCGGAAGAGTTAACGCTCTTAACTGTTTGGTTTCGAAGGTAAAAATTTAAATTTTGAGTATCGCATAGAACTAACGTGCAGCCCCTATACGTTATGTTTAAAAAAAATATATAAAATTTTTTTTCAAAATCGCGGCTAATGTAAAAATTCAAAGTGTCATAACTTTGCTAAATGTAATCCTACTAAAAAATGTCTAATGCAAAAAGTGTTTGGAATTTTAATTTGCATATAAAAGCAATTTTTAATTATTTTTTTTTTGATAAAAACCGAGTCTTACCATATATTGACCGAGACCTCGAACGAGCTTTTATGCGACTCTGCATATAGTTAACGCTCGTACGAGGTTTCTATTTAAGAAATCGACTTAAATTTTTAATACAAAATAGAGCTTTCGACTATACTTACGATACTATTAAAAAAAATTAAAAATTAAAAAATAAAAGTATTTTTTTTTCAAAACACGTTTAGTGTGATGAGTCGATCGACCCACCATACATACGCTCATAAGATTTTCAATATAGTTTAGGTCAGTGTGAGCTTATTTATACATATTTGAATTTTAATTTTTGTGACAGTATAGAATTCTTAAGCATCCTGTGTATGTTTGTTAGCAAAATCCATTTTGTCAATTTTTTGCAAAATGGCGACAAGTATTAAAATTCAATCACTTATAACTCAGTAGTGTTGAATTTTGTCAAAAAGGTCTCTATACATGAAATGTTGAGAAGCCTAAAGTTCATCTAAGTAAAATATAAAAAATATATATTTTTGCTTGAAAACAAGCGATGTATCAGTTCGATCGTACCCCCATACTAGCCATTTTGAGACTTTCGGAAGAGTTAACGCTCTTAACTGTTTGGTTTCGAAGGTAAAAATTTAAATTTTGAGTATCGCATAGAACTAACGTGCAGCCCCTATACGTTATGTTTAAAAAAAATATATAAAATTTTTTTTCAAAATGGCGGCTAATGTAAAAATTCAAAGTATCATAACTTTGCTAAATGAAATCCTACTAAAAAATGTCTAATGCAAAAAGTGTTTGGAATTTTAATTTGCATATAAAAGCAATTTTTAATTATTTTTTTTTTGATAAAAACCGAGTCTTACCATATATTGACCGAGACCTCGAACGAGCTTTTATGCGACTCTGCATATAGTTAACGCTCGTACGAGGTTTTTATTTAAGAAATCGACTTAAATTTTTAATACAAAATAGAGCTTTCGACTATACTTACGATACTATAAAAAAAAATTAAAAATTAAAAAATAAAAGTATTTTTTTTTCAAAACACGTTTAGTGTGATGAGTCGATCGACCCACCATACATACGCTCATAAGATTTTCAATATAGTTTAGGTCAGTGTGAGCTTATTTATACATATTTGAATTTTAATTTTTGTGACAGTATAGAATTCTTAAGCATCCTGTGTATGTTTGTTAGCAAAATCCATTTTGTCAATTTTTTGCAAAATGGCGACAAGTATTAAAATTCAATCACTTATAACTCAGTAGTGTTGAATTTTGTCAAACAGGTCTCTATACATGAAATGTTGAGAAGCCTAAAGTTCATCTAAGTAAAATATAAAAAATATATATTTTTGCTTGAAAACAAGCGATGTATCAGTTCGATCGTACCCCCATACTAGCCATTTTGAGACTTTCGGAAGAGTTAACGCTCTTAACTGTTTGGTTTCGAAGGTAAAAATTTAAATTTTGAGTATCGCATAGAACTAACGTGCAGCCCCTATACGTTATGTTTAAAAAAATATATAAAATTTTTTTTCAAAATGGCGGCTAATGTAAAAATTCAAAGTGTCATAACTTTGCTAAATGAAATCCTACTAAAAAATGTCTAATGCAAAAAGTGTTTGGAATTTTAATTTGCATGTAAAAGCAATTTTTAATTATTTTTTTTTTGATAAAAACCGAGTCTTACCATATATTGACCGAGACCTCGAACGAGCTTTTATGCGACTCTGCATATAGTTAACGCTCGTACGAGGTTTCTATTTAAGAAATCGACTTGAATTTTTTAAACAAAATAGAGCTTTCGACTATACTTACGATACTATAAAAAAAAATTAAAAATTAAAAAATAAAAGTATTTTTTTTTCAAAACACGTTTAGTGTGATGAGTCGATCGACCCACCATACATACGCTCATAAGATTTTCAATATAGTTTAGGTCAGTGTGAGCTTATTTATACATATTTGAATTTTAATTTTTGTGACAGTATAGAATTCTTAAGCATCCTGTGTATGTTTGTTAGCAAAATCCATTTTGTCAATTTTTTGCAAAATGGCGACAAGTATTAAAATTCAATCACTTATAACTCAGTAGTGTTGAATTTTGTCAAAAAGGTCTCTATACATGAAATGTTGAGAAGCCTAAAGTTCATCTAAGTAAAATATAAAAAATATATATTTTTGCTTGAAAACAAGCGATGTATCAGTTCGATCGTACCCCCATACTAGCCATTTTGAGACTTTCGGAAGAGTTAACGCTCTTAACTGTTTGGTTTCGAAGGTAAAAATTTAAATTTTGAGTATCGCATAGAACTAACGTGCAGCCCCTATACGTTATGTTTAAAAAAAATATATAAAATTTTTTTTCAAAATCGCGGCTAATGTAAAAATTCAAAGTGTCATAACTTTGCTAAATGTAATCCTACTAAAAAATGTCTAATGCAAAAAGTGTTTGGAATTTTAATTTGCATATAAAAGCAATTTTTAATTATTTTTTTTTTGATAAAAACCGAGTCTTACCATATATTGACCGAGACCTCGAACGAGCTTTTATGCGACTCTGCATATAGTTAACGCTCGTACGAGGTTTCTATTTAAGAAATCGACTTAAATTTTTAATACAAAATAGAGCTTTCGACTATACTTACGATACTATTAAAAAAAATTAAAAATTAAAAAATAAAAGTATTTTTTTTTCAAAACACGTTTAGTGTGATGAGTCGATCGACCCACCATACATACGCTCATAAGATTTTCAATATAGTTTAGGTCAGTGTGAGCTTATTTATACATATTTGAATTTTAATTTTTGTGACAGTATAGAATTCTTAAGCATCCTGTGTATGTTTGTTAGCAAAATCCATTTTGTCAATTTTTTGCAAAATGGCGACAAGTATTAAAATTCAATCACTTATAACTCAGTAGTGTTGAATTTTGTCAAACAGGTCTCTATACATGAAATGTTGAGAAGCCTAAAGTTCATCTAAGTAAAATATAAAAAATATATATTTTTGCTTGAAAATAAGCGATGTATCAGTTCGATCGTACCCCCATACTAGCCATTTTGAGACTTTCGGAAGAGTTAACGCTCTTAACTGTTTGGTTTCGAAGGTAAAAATTTAAATTTTGAGTATCGCATAGAACTAACGTGCAGCCCCTATACGTTATGTTTAAAAAAAATATATAAAATTTTTTTTTAAAATGGCGGCTAATGTAAAAATTCAAAGTGTCATAACTTTGCTAAATGAAATCCCACTAAAAAATGTCTAATGCAAAAAGTGTTTGGAATTTTAATTTGCATATAAAAGCAATTTTTAATTATTTTTTTTTTGATAAAAACCGAGTCTTACCATATATTGACCGAGACCTCGAACGAGCTTTTATGCGACTCTGCATATAGTTAACGCTCGTACGAGGTTTCTATTTAAGAAATCGACTTGAATTTTTAATACAAAATAGAGCTTTCGACTATACTTACGATACTATAAAAAAAAATTAAAAATTAAAAAATAAAAGTATTTTTTTTTCAAAACACGTTTAGTGTGATGAGTCGATCGACCCACCATACATACGCTCATAAGATTTTCAATATAGTTTAGGTCAGTGTGAGCTTATTTATACATATTTGAATTTTAATTTTTGTGACAGTATAGAATTCTTAAGCATCCTGTGTATGTTTGTTAGCAAAATCCATTTTGTCAATTTTTTGCAAAATGGCGACAAGTATTAAAATTCAATCACTTATAACTCAGTAGTGTTGAATTTTGTCAGAAAGGTCTCTATACATGAAATGTTGAGAAGCCTAAAGTTCATCTAAGTAAAATATAAAAAATATATATTTTTGCTTGAAAACAAGCGATGTATCAGTTCGATCGTACCCCCATACTAGCCATTTTGAGACTTTCGGAAGAGTTAACGCTCTTAACTGTTTGGTTTCGAAGGTAAAAATTTAAATTTTGAGTATCGCATAGAACTAACGTGCAGCCCCTATACGTTATGTTTAAAAAAAATATATAAAATTTTTTTTCAAAATGGCGGCTAATGTAAAAATTCAAAGTGTCATAACTTTGCTAAATGAAATCCTACTAAAAAATGTCTAATGCAAAAAGTGTTTGGAATATAAATTTGCATATAAAAGCAATTTTTAATTATTTTTTTTTTGATAAAAACCGAGTCTTACCATATATTGACCGAGACCTCGAACGAGCTTTTATGCGACTCTGCATATAGTTAACGCTCGTACGAGGTTTCTATTTAAGAAATCGACTTTAATTTATTATACAAAATAGAGCTTTCGACTATACTTACGATACTATAAAAAAAAATTAAAAATTAAAAAATAAAAGTATTTTTTTTTCAAAACACGTTTAGTGTGATGAGTCGATCGACCCACCATACATACGCTCATAAGATTTTCAATATAGTTTAGGTCAGTGTGAGCTTATTTATACATATTTGAATTTTAATTTTTGTGACAGTATAGAATTCTTAAGCATCCTGTGTATGTTTGTTAGCAAAATCCATTTTGTCAATTTTTTGCAAAATGGCGACAAGTATTAAAATTCAATCACTTATAACTCAGTAGTGTTGAATTTTGTCAAAAAGGTCTCTATACATGAAATGTTGAGAAGCCTAAAGTTCATCTAAGTAAAATATAAAAAATATATATTTTTGCTTGAAAACAAGCGATGTATCAGTTCGATCGTACCCCCATACTAGCCATTTTGAGACTTTCGGAAGAGTTAACGCTCTTAACTGTTTGGTTTCGAAGGTAAAAATTTAAATTTTGAGTATCGCATAGAACTAACGTGCAGCCCCTATACGTTATGTTTAAAAAAAATATATAAAATTTTTTTTCAAAATCGCGGCTAATGTAAAAATTCAAAGTGTCATAACTTTGCTAAATGTAATCCTACTAAAAAATGTCTAATGCAAAAAGTGTTTGGAATTTTAATTTGCATATAAAAGCAATTTTTAATTATTTTTTTTTTGATAAAAACCGAGTCTTACCATATATTGACCGAGACCTCGAACGAGCTTTTATGCGACTCTGCATATAGTTAACGCTCGTACGAGGTTTCTATTTAAGAAATCGACTTAAATTTTTAATACAAAATAGAGCTTTCGACTATACTTACGATACTATTAAAAAAAATTAAAAATTAAAAAATAAAAGTATTTTTTTTTCAAAACACGTTTAGTGTGATGAGTCGATCGACCCACCATACATACGCTCATAAGATTTTCAATATAGTTTAGGTCAGTGTGAGCTTATTTATACATATTTGAATTTTAATTTTTGTGACAGTATAGAATTCTTAAGCATCCTGTGTATGTTTGTTAGCAAAATCCATTTTGTCAATTTTTTGCAAAATGGCGACAAGTATTAAAATTCAATCACTTATAACTCAGTAGTGTTGAATTTTGTCAAAAAGGTCTCTATACATGAAATGTTGAGAAGCCTAAAGTTCATCTAAGTAAAATATAAAAAATATATATTTTTGCTTGAAAACAAGCGATGTATCAGTTCGATCGTACCCCCATACTAGCCATTTTGAGACTTTCGGAAGAGTTAACGCTCTTAACTGTTTGGTTTCGAAGGTAAAAATTTAAATTTTGAGTATCGCATAGAACTAACGTGCAGCCCCTATACGTTATGTTTAAAAAAAATATATAAAATTTTTTTTCAAAATGGCGGCTAATGTAAAAATTCAAAGTATCATAACTTTGCTAAATGAAATCCTACTAAAAAATGTCTAATGCAAAAAGTGTTTGGAATTTTAATTTGCATATAAAAGCAATTTTTAATTATTTTTTTTTTGATAAAAACCGAGTCTTACCATATATTGACCGAGACCTCGAACGAGCTTTTATGCGACTCTGCATATAGTTAACGCTCGTACGAGGTTTTTATTTAAGAAATCGACTTAAATTTTTAATACAAAATAGAGCTTTCGACTATACTTACGATACTATAAAAAAAAATTAAAAATTAAAAAATAAAAGTATTTTTTTTTCAAAACACGTTTAGTGTGATGAGTCGATCGACCCACCATACATACGCTCATAAGATTTTCAATATAGTTTAGGTCAGTGTGAGCTTATTTATACATATTTGAATTTTAATTTTTGTGACAGTATAGAATTCTTAAGCATCCTGTGTATGTTTGTTAGCAAAATCCATTTTGTCAATTTTTTGCAAAATGGCGACAAGTATTAAAATTCAATCACTTATAACTCAGTAGTGTTGAATTTTGTCAAACAGGTCTCTATACATGAAATGTTGAGAAGCCTAAAGTTCATCTAAGTAAAATATAAAAAATATATATTTTTGCTTGAAAATAAGCGATGTATCAGTTCGATCGTACCCCCATACTAGCCATTTTGAGACTTTCGGAAGAGTTAACGCTCTTAACTGTTTGGTTTCGAAGGTAAAAATTTAAATTTTGAGTATCGCATAGAACTAACGTGCAGCCCCTATACGTTATGTTTAAAAAAAATATATAAAATTTTTTTTCAAAATGGCGGCTAATGTAAAAATTCAAAGTGTCATAACTTTGCTAAATGAAATCCCACTAAAAAATGTCTAATGCAAAAAGTGTTTGGAATTTTAATTTGCATATAAAAGCAATTTTTAATTATTTTTTTTTTGATAAAAACCGAGTCTTACCATATATTGACCGAGACCTCGAACGAGCTTTTATGCGACTCTGCATATAGTTAACGCTCGTACGAGGTTTCTATTTAAGAAATCGACTTGAATTTTTAATACAAAATAGAGCTTTCGACTATACTTACGATACTATAAAAAAAAATTAAAAATTAAAAAATAAAAGTATTTTTTTTTCAAAACACGTTTAGTGTGATGAGTCGATCGACCCACCATACATACGCTCATAAGATTTTCAATATAGTTTAGGTCAGTGTGAGCTTATTTATACATATTTGAATTTTAATTTTTGTGACAGTATAGAATTCTTAAGCATCCTGTGTATGTTTGTTAGCAAAATCCATTTTGTCAATTTTTTGCAAAATGGCGACAAGTATTAAAATTCAATCACTTATAACTCAGTAGTGTTGAATTTTGTCAAAAAGGTCTCTATACATGAAATGTTGAGAAGCCTAAAGTTCATCTAAGTAAAATATAAAAAATATATATTTTTGCTTGAAAACAAGCGATGTATCAGTTCGATCGTACCCCCATACTAGCCATTTTGAGACTTTCGGAAGAGTTAACGCTCTTAACTGTTTGGTTTCGAAGGTAAAAATTTAAATTTTGAGTATCGCATAGAACTAACGTGCAGCCCCTATACGTTATGTTTAAAAAAAATATATAAAATTTTTTTTCAAAATGGCGGCTAATGTAAAAATTCAAAGTGTCATAACTTTGCTAAATGAAATCCTACTAAAAAATGTCTAATGCAAAAAGTGTTTGGAATATAAATTTGCATATAAAAGCAATTTTTAATTATTTTTTTTTTGATAAAAACCAAGTCTTACCATATATTGACCGAGACCTCGAACGAGCTTTTATGCGACTCTGCATATAGTTAACGCTCGTACGAGGTTTCTATTTAAGAAATCGACTTGAATTTATTATACAAAATAGAGCTTTCGACTATACTTACGATACTATAAAAAAAAATTAAAAATTAAAAAATAAAAGTATTTTTTTTTCAAAACACGTTTAGTGTGATGAGTCGATCGACCCACCATACATACGCTCATAAGATTTTCAATATAGTTTAGGTCAGTGTGAGCTTATTTATACATATTTGAATTTTAATTTTTGTGACAGTATAGAATTCTTAAGCATCCTGTGTATGTTTGTTAGCAAAATCCATTTTGTCAATTTTTTGCAAAATGGCGACAAGTATTAAAATTCAATCACTTATAACTCAGTAGTGTTGAATTTTGTCAAAAAGGTCTCTATACATGAAATGTTGAGAAGCCTAAAGTTCATCTAAGTAAAATATAAAAAATATATATTTTTGCTTGAAAACAAGCGATGTATCAGTTCGATCGTACCCCCATACTAGCCATTTTGAGACTTTCGGAAGAGTTAACGCTCTTAACTGTTTGGTTTCGAAGGTAAAAATTTAAATTTTGAGTATCGCATAGAACTAACGTGCAGCCCCTATACGTTATGTTTAAAAAAAATATATAAAATTTTTTTTCAAAATCGCGGCTAATGTAAAAATTCAAAGTGTCATAACTTTGCTAAATGTAATCCTACTAAAAAATGTCTAATGCAAAAAGTGTTTGGAATTTTAATTTGCATATAAAAGCAATTTTTAATTATTTTTTTTTTGATAAAAACCGAGTCTTACCATATATTGACCGAGACCTCGAACGAGCTTTTATGCGACTCTGCATATAGTTAACGCTCGTACGAGGTTTCTATTTAAGAAATCGACTTAAATTTTTAATACAAAATAGAGCTTTCGACTATACTTACGATACTATTAAAAAAAATTAAAAATTAAAAAATAAAAGTATTTTTTTTTCAAAACACGTTTAGTGTGATGAGTCGATCGACCCACCATACATACGCTCATAAGATTTTCAATATAGTTTAGGTCAGTGTGAGCTTATTTATACATATTTGAATTTTAATTTTTGTGACAGTATAGAATTCTTAAGCATCCTGTGTATGTTTGTTAGCAAAATCCATTTTGTCAATTTTTTGCAAAATGGCGACAAGTATTAAAATTCAATCACTTATAACTCAGTAGTGTTGAATTTTGTCAAAAAGGTCTCTATACATGAAATGTTGAGAAGCCTAAAGTTCATCTAAGTAAAATATAAAAAATATATATTTTTGCTTGAAAACAAGCGATGTATCAGTTCGATCGTACCCCCATACTAGCCATTTTGAGACTTTCGGAAGAGTTAACGCTCTTAACTGTTTGGTTTCGAAGGTAAAAATTTAAATTTTGAGTATCGCATAGAACTAACGTGCAGCCCCTATACGTTATGTTTAAAAAAAATATATAAAATTTTTTTTCAAAATGGCGGCTAATGTAAAAATTCAAAGTATCATAACTTTGCTAAATGAAATCCTACTAAAAAATGTCTAATGCAAAAAGTGTTTGGAATTTTAATTTGCATATAAAAGCAATTTTTAATTATTTTTTTTTTGATAAAAACCGAGTCTTACCATATATTGACCGAGACCTCGAACGAGCTTTTACGCGACTCTGCATATAGTTAACGCTCGTACGAGGTTTTTATTTAAGAAATCGACTTAAATTTTTAATACAAAATAGAGCTTTCGACTATACTTACGATACTATAAAAAAAAATTAAAAATTAAAAAATAAAAGTATTTTTTTTTCAAAACACGTTTAGTGTGATGAGTCGATCGACCCACCATACATACGCTCATAAGATTTTCAATATAGTTTAGGTCAGTGTGAGCTTATTTATACATATTTGAATTTGAATTTTTGTGACAGTATAGAATTCTTAAGCATCCTGTGTATGTTTGTTAGCAAAATCCATTTTGTCAATTTTTTGCAAAATGGCGACAAGTATTAAAATTCAATCACTTATAACTCAGTAGTGTTGAATTTTGTCAAAAAGGTCTCTATACATGAAATGTTGAGAAGCCTAAAGTTCATCTAAGTAAAATATAAAAAATATATATTTTTGCTTGAAAACAAGCGATGTATCAGTTCGATCGTACCCCCATACTAGCCATTTTGAGACTTTCGGAAGAGTTAACGCTCTTAACTGTTTGGTTTCGAAGGTAAAAATTTAAATTTTGAGTATCGCATAGAACTAACGTGCAGCCCCTATACGTTATGTTTAAAAAAAATATATAAAATTTTTTTTCAAAATCGCGGCTAATGTAAAAATTCAAAGTGTCATAACTTTGCTAAATGTAATCCTACTAAAAAATGTCTAATGCAAAAAGTGTTTGGAATTTTAATTTGCATATAAAAGCAATTTTTAATTATTTTTTTTTTGATAAAAACCGAGTCTTACCATATATTGACCGAGACCTCGAACGAGCTTTTATGCGACTCTGCATATAGTTAACGCTCGTACGAGGTTTCTATTTAAGAAATCGACTTAAATTTTTAATACAAAATAGAGCTTTCGACTATACTTACGATACTATTAAAAAAAATTAAAAATTAAAAAATAAAAGTATTTTTTTTTCAAAACACGTTTAGTGTGATGAGTCGATCGACCCACCATACATACGCTCATAAGATTTTCAATATAGTTTAGGTCAGTGTGAGCTTATTTATACATATTTGAATTTTAATTTTTGTGACAGTATAGAATTCTTAAGCATCCTGTGTATGTTTGTTAGCAAAATCCATTTTGTCAATTTTTTGCAAAATGGCGACAAGTATTAAAATTCAATCACTTATAACTCAGTAGTGTTGAATTTTGTCAAAAAGGTCTCTATACATGAAATGTTGAGAAGCCTAAAGTTCATCTAAGTAAAATATAAAAAATATATATTTTTGCTTGAAAACAAGCGATGTATCAGTTCGATCGTACCCCCATACTAGCCATTTTGAGACTTTCGGAAGAGTTAACGCTCTTAACTGTTTGGTTTCGAAGGTAAAAATTTAAATTTTGAGTATCGCATAGAACTAACGTGCAGCCCCTATACGTTATGTTTAAAAAAAATATATAAAATTTTTTTTCAAAATGGCGGCTAATGTAAAAATTCAAAGTATCATAACTTTGCTAAATGAAATCCTACTAAAAAATGTCTAATGCAAAAAGTGTTTGGAATTTTAATTTGCATATAAAAGCAATTTTTAATTATTTTTTTTTTGATAAAAACCGAGTCTTACCATATATTGACCGAGACCTCGAACGAGCTTTTATGCGACTCTGCATATAGTTAACGCTCGTACGAGGTTTTTATTTAAGAAATCGACTTAAATTTTTAATACAAAATAGAGCTTTCGACTATACTTACGATACTATAAAAAAAAATTAAAAATTAAAAAATAAAAGTATTTTTTTTTCAAAACACGTTTAGTGTGATGAGTCGATCGACCCACCATACATACGCTCATAAGATTTTCAATATAGTTTAGGTCAGTGTGAGCTTATTTATACATATTTGAATTTTAATTTTTGTGACAGTATAGAATTCTTAAGCATCCTGTGTATGTTTGTTAGCAAAATCCATTTTGTCAATTTTTTGCAAAATGGCGACAAGTATTAAAATTCAATCACTTATAACTCAGTAGTGTTGAATTTTGTCAAAAAGGTCTCTATACATGAAATGTTGAGAAGCCTAAAGTTCATCTAAGTAAAATATAAAAAATATATATTTTTGCTTGAAAACAAGCGATGTATCAGTTCGATCGTACCCCCATACTAGCCATTTTGAGACTTTCGGAAGAGTTAACGCTCTTAACTGTTTGGTTTCGAAGGTAAAAATTTAAATTTTGAGTATCGCATAGAACTAACGTGCAGCCCCTATACGTTATGTTTAAAAAAAATATATAAAATTTTTTTTCAAAATGGCGGCTAATGTAAAAATTCAAAGTATCATAACTTTGCTAAATGAAATCCTACTAAAAAATGTCTAATGCAAAAAGTGTTTGGAATTTTAATTTGCATATAAAAGCAATTTTTAATTATTTTTTTTTTGATAAAAACCGAGTCTTACCATATATTGACCGAGACCTCGAACGAGCTTTTATGCGACTCTGCATATAGTTAACGCTCGTACGAGGTTTTTATTTAAGAAATCGACTTAAATTTTTAATACAAAATAGAGCTTTCGACTATACTTACGATACTATAAAAAAAAATTAAAAATTAAAAAATAAAAGTATTTTTTTTTCAAAACACGTTTAGTGTGATGAGTCGATCGACCCACCATACATACGCTCATAAGATTTTCAATATAGTTTAGGTCAGTGTGAGCTTATTTATACATATTTGAATTTTAATTTTTGTGACAGTATAGAATTCTTAAGCATCCTGTGTATGTTTGTTAGCAAAATCCATTTTGTCAATTTTTTGCAAAATGGCGACAAGTATTAAAATTCAATCACTTATAACTCAGTAGTGTTGAATTTTGTCAAACAGGTCTCTATACATGAAATGTTGAGAAGCCTAAAGTTCATCTAAGTAAAATATAAAAAATATATATTTTTGCTTGAAAATAAGCGATGTATCAGTTCGATCGTACCCCCATACTAGCCATTTTGAGACTTTCGGAAGAGTTAACGCTCTTAACTGTTTGGTTTCGAAGGTAAAAATTTAAATTTTGAGTATCGCATAGAACTAACGTGCAGCCCCTATACGTTATGTTTAAAAAAAATATATAAAATTTTTTTTCAAAATGGCGGCTAATGTAAAAATTCAAAGTGTCATAACTTTGCTAAATGAAATCCCACTAAAAAATGTCTAATGCAAAAAGTGTTTGGAATTTTAATTTGCATATAAAATCAATTTTTAATTATTTTTTTTTTGATAAAAACCGAGTCTTACCATATATTGACCGAGACCTCGAACGAGCTTTTATGCGACTCTGCATATAGTTAACGCTCGTACGAGGTTTCTATTTAAGAAATCGACTTGAATTTTTAATACAAAATAGAGCTTTCGACTATACTTACGATACTATAAAAAAAAATTAAAAATTAAAAAATAAAAGTATTTTTTTTTCAAAACACGTTTAGTGTGATGAGTCGATCGACCCACCATACATACGCTCATAAGATTTTCAATATAGTTTAGGTCAGTGTGAGCTTATTTATACATATTTGAATTTTAATTTTTGTGACAGTATAGAATTCTTAAGCATCCTGTGTATGTTTGTTAGCAAAATCCATTTTGTCAATTTTTTGCAAAATGGCGACAAGTATTAAAATTCAATCACTTATAACTCAGTAGTGTTGAATTTTGTCAGAAAGGTCTCTATACATGAAATGTTGAGAAGCCTAAAGTTCATCTAAGTAAAATATAAAAAATATATATTTTTGCTTGAAAACAAGCGATGTATCAGTTCGATCGTACCCCCATACTAGCCATTTTGAGACTTTCGGAAGAGTTAACGCTCTTAACTGTTTGGTTTCGAAGGTAAAAATTTAAATTTTGAGTATCGCATAGAACTAACGTGCAGCCCCTATACGTTATGTTTAAAAAAAATATATAAAATTTTTTTTCAAAATGGCGGCTAATGTAAAAATTCAAAGTGTCATAACTTTGCTAAATGAAATCCTACTAAAAAATGTCTAATGCAAAAAGTGTTTGGAATATAAATTTGCATATAAAAGCAATTTTTAATTATTTTTTTTTTGATAAAAACCGAGTCTTACCATATATTGACCGAGACCTCGAACGAGCTTTTATGCGACTCTGCATATAGTTAACGCTCGTACGAGGTTTCTATTTAAGAAATCGACTTGAATTTATTATACAAAATAGAGCTTTCGACTATACTTACGATACTATAAAAAAAAATTAAAAATTAAAAAATAAAAGTATTTTTTTTTCAAAACACGTTTAGTGTGATGAGTCGATCGACCCACCATACATACGCTCATAAGATTTTCAATATAGTTTAGGTCAGTGTGAGCTTATTTATACATATTTTAATTTTAATTTTTGTGACAGTATAGAATTCTTAAGCATCCTGTGTATGTTTGTTAGCAAAATCCATTTTGTCAATTTTTTGCAAAATGGCGACAAGTATTAAAATTCAATCACTTATAACTCAGTAGTGTTGAATTTTGTCAAAAAGGTCTCTATACATGAAATGTTGAGAAGCCTAAAGTTCATCTAAGTAAAATATAAAAAATATATATTTTTGCTTGAAAACAAGCGATGTATCAGTTCGATCGTACCCCCATACTAGCCATTTTGAGACTTTCGGAAGAGTTAACGCTCTTAACTGTTTGGTTTCGAAGGTAAAAATTTAAATTTTGAGTATCGCATAGAACTAACGTGCAGCCCCTATACGTTATGTTTAAAAAAAATATATAAAATTTTTTTTCAAAATGGCGGCTAATGTAAAAATTCAAAGTGTCATAACTTTGCTAAATGAAATCCTACTAAAAAATGTCTAATGCAAAAAGTGTTTGGAATTTTAATTTGCATATAAAAGCAATTTTTAATTATTTTTTTTTTGATAAAAACCGAGTCTTACCATATATTGACCGAGACCTCGAACGAGCTTTTATGCGACTCTGCATATAGTTAACGCTCGTACGAGGTTTCTATTTAAGAAATCGACTTGAATTTTTAATACAAAATAGAGCTTTCGACTATACTTACGATACTATAAAAAAAAATTAAAAATTAAAAAATAAAAGTATTTTTTTTTCAAAACACGTTTAGTGTGATGAGTCGATCGACCCACCATACATACGCTCATAAGATTTTCAATATAGTTTAGGTCAGTGTGAGCTTATTTATACATATTTGAATTTTAATTTTTGTGACAGTATAGAATTCTTAAGCATCCTGTGTATGTTTGTTAGCAAAATCCATTTTGTCAATTTTTTGCAAAATGGCGACAAGTATTAAAATTCAATCACTTATAACTCAGTAGTGTTGAATTTTGTCAAAAAGGTCTCTATACATGAAATGTTGAGAAGCCTAAAGTTCATCTAAGTAAAATATAAAAAATATATATTTTTGCTTGAAAACAAGCGATGTATCAGTTCGATCGTACCCCCATACTAGCCATTTTGAGACTTTCGGAAGAGTTAACGCTCTTAACTGTTTGGTTTCGAAGGTAAAAATTTAAATTTTGAGTATCGCATAGAACTAACGTGCAGCCCCTATACGTTATGTTTAAAAAAAATATATAAAATTTTTTTTCAAAATGGCGGCTAATGTAAAAATTCAAAGTATCATAACTTTGCTAAATGAAATCCTACTAAACAATGTCTAATGCAAAAAGTGTTTGGAATTTTAATTTGCATATAAAAGCAATTTTTAATTATTTTTTTTTTGATAAAAACCGAGTCTTACCATATATTGACCGAGACCTCGAACGAGCTTTTATGCGACTCTGCATATAGTTAACGCTCGTACGAGGTTTTTATTTAAGAAATCGACTTAAATTTTTAATACAAAATAGAGCTTTCGACTATACTTACGATACTATAAAAAAAAATTAAAAATTAAAAAATAAAAGTATTTTTTTTTCAAAACACGTTTAGTGTGATGAGTCGATCGACCCACCATACATACGCTCATAAGATTTTCAATATAGTTTAGGTCAGTGTGAGCTTATTTATACATATTTGAATTTTAATTTTTGTGACAGTATAGAATTCTTAAGCATCCTGTGTATGTTTGTTAGCAAAATCCATTTTGTCAATTTTTTGCAAAATGGCGACAAGTATTAAAATTCAATCACTTATAACTCAGTAGTGTTGAATTTTGTCAAACAGGTCTCTATACATGAAATGTTGAGAAGCCTAAAGTTCATCTAAGTAAAATATAAAAAATATATATTTTTGCTTGAAAATAAGCGATGTATCAGTTCGATCGTACCCCCATACTAGCCATTTTGAGACTTTCGGAAGAGTTAACGCTCTTAACTGTTTGGTTTCGAAGGTAAAAATTTAAATTTTGAGTATCGCATAGAACTAACGTGCAGCCCCTATACGTTATGTTTAAAAAAAATATATAAAATTTTTTTTCAAAATGGCGGCTAATGTAAAAATTCAAAGTGTCATAACTTTGCTAAATGAAATCCTACTAAAAAATGTCTAATGCAAAAAGTGTTTGGAATTTTAATTTGCATATAAAAGCAATTTTTAATTATTTTTTTTTTTGATAAAAACCGAGTCTTACCATATATTGACCGAGACCTCGAACGAGCTTTTATGCGACTCTGCATATAGTTAACGCTCGTACGAGGTTTCTATTTAAGAAATCGACTTGAATTTTTAATACAAAATAGAGCTTTCGACTATACTTACGATACTATAAAAAAAAATTAAAAATTAAAAAATAAAAGTATTTTTTTTTCAAAACACGTTTAGTGTGATGAGTCGATCGACCCACCATACATACGCTCATAAGATTTTCAATATAGTTTAGGTCAGTGTGAGCTTATTTATACATATTTGAATTTTAATTTTTGTGACAGTATAGAATTCTTAAGCATCCTGTGTATGTTTGTTAGCAAAATCCATTTTGTCAATTTTTTGCAAAATGGCGACAAGTATTAAAATTCAATCACTTATAACTCAGTAGTGTTGAATTTTGTCAAAAAGGTCTCTATACATGAAATGTTGAGAAGCCTAAAGTTCATCTAAGTAAAATATAAAAAATATATATTTTTGCTTGAAAACAAGCGATGTATCAGTTCGATCGTACCCCCATACTAGCCATTTTGAGACTTTCGGAAGAGTTAACGCTCTTAACTGTTTGGTTTTGAAGGTAAAAATTTAAATTTTGAGTATCGCATAGAACTAACGTGCAGCCCCTATACGTTATGTTTAAAAAAAATATATAAAATTTTTTTTCAAAATGGCGGCTAATGTAAAAATTCAAAGTGTCATAACTTTGCTAAATGAAATCCTACTAAAAAATGTCTAATGCAAAAAGTGTTTGGAATTTTAATTTGCATATAAAAGCAATTTTTAATTATTTTTTTTTTTGATAAAAACCGAGTCTTACCATATATTGACCGAGACCTCGAACGAGCTTTTATGCGACTCTGCATATAGTTAACGCTCGTACGAGGTTTCTATTTAAGAAATCGACTTGAATTTTTAATACAAAATAGAGCTTTCGACTATACTTACGATACTATAAAAAAAAATTAAAAATTAAAAAATAAAAGTATTTTTTTTTCAAAACACGTTTAGTGTGATGAGTCGATCGACCCACCATACATACGCTCATAAGATTTTCAATATAGTTTAGGTCAGTGTGAGCTTATTTATACATATTTGAATTTTAATTTTTGTGACAGTATAGAATTCTTAAGCATCCTGTGTATGTTTGTTAGCAAAATCCATTTTGTCAATTTTTTGCAAAATGGCGACAAGTATTAAAATTCAATCACTTATAACTCAGTAGTGTTGAATTTTGTCAGAAAGGTCTCTATACATGAAATGTTGAGAAGCCTAAAGTTCATCTAAGTAAAATATAAAAAATATATATTTTTGCTTGAAAACAAGCGATGTATCAGTTCGATCGTACCCCCATACTAGCCATTTTGAGACTTTCGGAAGAGTTAACGCTCTTAACTGTTTGGTTTCGAAGGTAAAAATTTAAATTTTGAGTATCGCATAGAACTAACGTGCAGCCCCTATACGTTATGTTTAAAAAAAATATATAAAATTTTTTTTCAAAATGGCGGCTAATGTAAAAATTCAAAGTGTCATAACTTTGCTAAATGAAATCCTACTAAAAAATGTCTAATGCAAAAAGTGTTTGGAATATAAATTTGCATATAAAAGCAATTTTTAATTATTTTTTTTTTGATAAAAACCGAGTCTTACCATATATTGACCGAGACCTCGAACGAGCTTTTATGCGACTCTGCATATAGTTAACGCTCGTACGAGGTTTCTATTTAAGAAATCGACTTGAATTTATTATACAAAATAGAGCTTTCGACTATACTTACGATACTATAAAAAAAAATTAAAAATTAAAAAATAAAAGTATTTTTTTTTCAAAACACGTTTAGTGTGATGAGTCGATCGACCCACCATACATACGCTCATAAGATTTTCAATATAGTTTAGGTCAGTGTGAGCTTATTTATACATATTTTAATTTTAATTTTTGTGACAGTATAGAATTCTTAAGCATCCTGTGTATGTTTGTTAGCAAAATCCATTTTGTCAATTTTTTGCAAAATGGCGACAAGTATTAAAATTCAATCACTTATAACTCAGTAGTGTTGAATTTTGTCAAAAAGGTCTCTATACATGAAATGTTGAGAAGCCTAAAGTTCATCTAAGTAAAATATAAAAAATATATATTTTTGCTTGAAAACAAGCGATGTATCAGTTCGATCGTACCCCCATACTAGCCATTTTGAGACTTTCGGAAGAGTTAACGCTCTTAACTGTTTGGTTTCGAAGGTAAAAATTTAAATTTTGAGTATCGCATAGAACTAACGTGCAGCCCCTATACGTTATGTTTAAAAAAAATATATAAAATTTTTTTTCAAAATGGCGGCTAATGTAAAAATTCAAAGTGTCATAACTTTGCTAAATGAAATCCTACTAAAAAATGTCTAATGCAAAAAGTGTTTGGAATTTTAATTTGCATATAAAAGCAATTTTTAATTATTTTTTTTTTGATAAAAACCGAGTCTTACCATATATTGACCGAGACCTCGAACGAGCTTTTATGCGACTCTGCATATAGTTAACGCTCGTACGAGGTTTCTATTTAAGAAATCGACTTGAATTTTTAATACAAAATAGAGCTTTCGACTATACTTACGATACTATAAAAAAAAATTAAAAATTAAAAAATAAAAGTATTTTTTTTTCAAAACACGTTTAGTGTGATGAGTCGATCGACCCACCATACATACGCTCATAAGATTTTCAATATAGTTTAGGTCAGTGTGAGCTTATTTATACATATTTGAATTTTAATTTTTGTGACAGTATAGAATTCTTAAGCATCCTGTGTATGTTTGTTAGCAAAATCCATTTTGTCAATTTTTTGCAAAATGGCGACAAGTATTAAAATTCAATCACTTATAACTCAGTAGTGTTGAATTTTGTCAAAAAGGTCTCTATACATGAAATGTTGAGAAGCCTAAAGTTCATCTAAGTAAAATATAAAAAATATATATTTTTGCTTGAAAACAAGCGATGTATCAGTTCGATCGTACCCCCATACTAGCCATTTTGAGACTTTCGGAAGAGTTAACGCTCTTAACTGTTTGGTTTCGAAGGTAAAAATTTAAATTTTGAGTATCGCATAGAACTAACGTGCAGCCCCTATACGTTATGTTTAAAAAAAATATATAAAATTTTTTTTCAAAATGGCGGCTAATGTAAAAATTCAAAGTATCATAACTTTGCTAAATGAAATCCTACTAAACAATGTCTAATGCAAAAAGTGTTTGGAATTTTAATTTGCATATAAAAGCAATTTTTAATTATTTTTTTTTTGATAAAAACCGAGTCTTACCATATATTGACCGAGACCTCGAACGAGCTTTTATGCGACTCTGCATATAGTTAACGCTCGTACGAGGTTTTTATTTAAGAAATCGACTTAAATTTTTAATACAAAATAGAGCTTTCGACTATACTTACGATACTATAAAAAAAAATTAAAAATTAAAAAATAAAAGTATTTTTTTTTCAAAACACGTTTAGTGTGATGAGTCGATCGACCCACCATACATACGCTCATAAGATTTTCAATATAGTTTAGGTCAGTGTGAGCTTATTTATACATATTTGAATTTTAATTTTTGTGACAGTATAGAATTCTTAAGCATCCTGTGTATGTTTGTTAGCAAAATCCATTTTGTCAATTTTTTGCAAAATGGCGACAAGTATTAAAATTCAATCACTTATAACTCAGTAGTGTTGAATTTTGTCAAACAGGTCTCTATACATGAAATGTTGAGAAGCCTAAAGTTCATCTAAGTAAAATATAAAAAATATATATTTTTGCTTGAAAATAAGCGATGTATCAGTTCGATCGTACCCCCATACTAGCCATTTTGAGACTTTCGGAAGAGTTAACGCTCTTAACTGTTTGGTTTCGAAGGTAAAAATTTAAATTTTGAGTATCGCATAGAACTAACGTGCAGCCCCTATACGTTATGTTTAAAAAAAATATATAAAATTTTTTTTCAAAATGGCGGCTAATGTAAAAATTCAAAGTGTCATAACTTTGCTAAATGAAATCCTACTAAAAAATGTCTAATGCAAAAAGTGTTTGGAATTTTAATTTGCATATAAAAGCAATTTTTAATTATTTTTTTTTTTGATAAAAACCGAGTCTTACCATATATTGACCGAGACCTCGAACGAGCTTTTATGCGACTCTGCATATAGTTAACGCTCGTACGAGGTTTCTATTTAAGAAATCGACTTGAATTTTTAATACAAAATAGAGCTTTCGACTATACTTACGATACTATAAAAAAAAATTAAAAATTAAAAAATAAAAGTATTTTTTTTTCAAAACACGTTTAGTGTGATGAGTCGATCGACCCACCATACATACGCTCATAAGATTTTCAATATAGTTTAGGTCAGTGTGAGCTTATTTATACATATTTGAATTTTAATTTTTGTGACAGTATAGAATTCTTAAGCATCCTGTGTATGTTTGTTAGCAAAATCCATTTTGTCAATTTTTTGCAAAATGGCGACAAGTATTAAAATTCAATCACTTATAACTCAGTAGTGTTGAATTTTGTCAAAAAGGTCTCTATACATGAAATGTTGAGAAGCCTAAAGTTCATCTAAGTAAAATATAAAAAATATATATTTTTGCTTGAAAACAAGCGATGTATCAGTTCGATCGTACCCCCATACTAGCCATTTTGAGACTTTCGGAAGAGTTAACGCTCTTAACTGTTTGGTTTTGAAGGTAAAAATTTAAATTTTGAGTATCGCATAGAACTAACGTGCAGCCCCTATACGTTATGTTTAAAAAAAATATATAAAATTTTTTTTCAAAATGGCGGCTAATGTAAAAATTCAAAGTGTCATAACTTTGCTAAATGAAATCCTACTAAAAAATGTCTAATGCAAAAAGTGTTTGGAATTTTAATTTGCATATAAAAGCAATTTTTAATTATTTTTTTTTTTGATAAAAACCGAGTCTTACCATATATTGACCGAGACCTCGAACGAGCTTTTATGCGACTCTGCATATAGTTAACGCTCGTACGAGGTTTCTATTTAAGAAATCGACTTGAATTTTTAATACAAAATAGAGCTTTCGTATATACTTACGATACTATAAAAAAAAATTAAAAATTAAAAAATAAAAGTATTTTTTTTTCAAAACACGTTTAGTGTGATGAGTCGATCGACCCACCATACATACGCTCATAAGATTTTCAATATAGTTTAGGTCAGTGTGAGCTTATTTATACATATTTGAATTTTAATTTTTGTGACAGTATAGAATTCTTAAGCATCCTGTGTATGTTTGTTAGCAAAATCCATTTTGTCAATTTTTTGCAAAATGGCGACAAGTATTAAAATTCAATCACTTATAACTCAGTAGTGTTGAATTTTGTCAAAAAGGTCTCTATACATGAAATGTTGAGAAGCCTAAAGTTCATCTAAGTAAAATATAAAAAATATATATTTTTGCTTGAAAATAAGCGATGTATCAGTTCGATCGTACCCCCATACTAGCCATTTTGAGACTTTCGGAAGAGTTAACGCTCTTAACTGTTTGGTTTCGAAGGTAAAAATTTAAATTTTGAGTATCGCATAGAACTAACGTGCAGCCCCTATACGTTATGTTTAAAAAAAATATATAAAATTTTTTTTCAAAATGGCGGCTAATGTAAAAATTCAAAGTGTCATAACTTTGCTAAATGAAATCCTACTAAAAAATGTCTAATGCAAAAAGTGTTTGGAATTTTAATTTGCATATAAAAGCAATTTTTAATTATTTTTTTTTTTGATAAAAACCGAGTCTTACCATATATTGACCGAGACCTCGAACGAGCTTTTATGCGACTCTGCATATAGTTAACGCTCGTACGAGGTTTCTATTTAAGAAATCGACTTGAATTTTTAATACAAAATAGAGCTTTCGACTATACTTACGATACTATAAAAAAAAATTAAAAATTAAAAAATAAAAGTATTTTTTTTTCAAAACACGTTTAGTGTGATGAGTCGATCGACCCACCATACATACGCTCATAAGATTTTCAATATAGTTTAGGTCAGTGTGAGCTTATTTATACATATTTGAATTTTAATTTTTGTGACAGTATAGAATTCTTAAGCATCCTGTGTATGTTTGTTAGCAAAATCCATTTTGTCAATTTTTTGCAAAATGGCGACAAGTATTAAAATTCAATCACTTATAACTCAGTAGTGTTGAATTTTGTCAAAAAGGTCTCTATACATGAAATGTTGAGAAGCCTAAAGTTCATCTAAGTAAAATATAAAAAATATATATTTTTGCTTGAAAACAAGCGATGTATCAGTTCGATCGTACCCCCATACTAGCCATTTTGAGACTTTCGGAAGAGTTAACGCTCTTAACTGTTTGGTTTCGAAGGTAAAAATTTAAATTTTGAGTATCGCATAGAACTAACGTGCAGCCCCTATACGTTATGTTTAAAAAAAATATATAAAATTTTTTTTCAAAATGGCGGCTAATGTAAAAATTCAAAGTGTCATAACTTTGCTAAATGAAATCCTACTAAAAAATGTCTAATGCAAAAAGTGTTTGGAATTTTAATTTGCATATAAAAGCAATTTTTAATTATTTTTGTTTTGATAAAAACCGAGTCTTACCATATATTGACCGAGACCTCGAACGAGCTTTTATGCGACTCTGCATATAGTTAACGCTCGTACGAGGTTTCTATTTAAGAAATCGACTTGAATTTTTAATACAAAATAGAGCTTTCGACTATACTTACGATACTATAAAAAAAAATTAAAAATTAAAAAATAAAAGTATTTTTTTTTCAAAACACGTTTAGTGTGATGAGTCGATCGACCCACCATACATACGCTCATAAGATTTTCAATATAGTTTAGGTCAGTGTGAGCTTATTTATACATATTTGAATTTTAATTTTTGTGACAGTATAGAATTCTTAAGCATCCTGTGTATGTTTGTTAGCAAAATCCATTTTGTCAATTTTTTGCAAAATGGCGACAAGTATTAAAATTCAATCACTTATAACTCAGTAGTGTTGAATTTTGTCAAAAAGGTCTCTATACATGAAATGTTGAGAAGCCTAAAGTTCATCTAAGTAAAATATAAAAAATATATATTTTTGCTTGAAAATAAGCGATGTATCAGTTCGATCGTACCCCCATACTAGCCATTTTGAGACTTTCGGAAGAGTTAACGCTCTTAACTGTTTGGTTTCGAAGGTAAAAATTTAAATTTTGAGTATCGCATAGAACTAACGTGCAGCCCCTATACGTTATGTTTAAAAAAAATATATAAAATTTTTTTTCAAAATGGCGGCTAATGTAAAAATTCAAAGTGTCATAACTTTGCTAAATGAAATCCTACTAAAAAATGTCTAATGCAAAAAGTGTTTGGAATTTTAATTTGCATATAAAAGCAATTTTTAATTATTTTTTTTTTTGATAAAAACCGAGTCTTACCATATATTGACCGAGACCTCGAACGAGCTTTTATGCGACTCTGCATATAGTTAACGCTCGTACGAGGTTTCTATTTAAGAAATCGACTTGAATTTTTAATACAAAATAGAGCTTTCGACTATACTTACGATACTATAAAAAAAAATTAAAAATTAAAAAATAAAAGTATTTTTTTTTCAAAACACGTTTAGTGTGATGAGTCGATCGACCCACCATACATACGCTCATAAGATTTTCAATATAGTTTAGGTCAGTGTGAGCTTATTTATACATATTTGAATTTTAATTTTTGTGACAGTATAGAATTCTTAAGCATCCTGTGTATGTTTGTTAGCAAAATCCATTTTGTCAATTTTTTGCAAAATGGCGACAAGTATTAAAATTCAATCACTTATAACTCAGTAGTGTTGAATTTTGTCAAAAAGGTCTCTATACATGAAATGTTGAGAAGCCTAAAGTTCATCTAAGTAAAATATAAAAAATATATATTTTTGCTTGAAAACAAGCGATGTATCAGTTCGATCGTACCCCCATACTAGCCATTTTGAGACTTTCGGAAGAGTTAACGCTCTTAACTGTTTGGTTTCGAAGGTAAAAATTTAAATTTTGAGTATCGCATAGAACTAACGTGCAGCCCCTATACGTTATGTTTAAAAAAAATATATAAAATTTTTTTTCAAAATTGCGGCTAATGTAAAAATTCAAAGTGTCATAACTTTGCTAAATGAAATCCTACTAAAAAATGTCTAATGCAAAAAGTGTTTGGAATTTTTATTTGCATATAAAAGCAATTTTTAATTATTTTTTTTTTTGATAAAAACCGAGTCTTACCATATATTGACCGAGACCTCGAACGAGCTTTTATGCGACTCTGCATATAGTTAACGCTCGTACGAGGTTTCTATTTAAGAAATCGACTTGAATTTTTAATACAAAATAGAGCTTTCGACTATACTTACGATACTATAAAAAAAAATTAAAAAATAAAAGTATTTTTTTTTCAAAACACGTTTAGTGTGATGAGTCGATCGACCCACCATACATACGCTCATAAGATTTTCAATATAGTTTAGGTCAGTGTGAGCTTATTTATACATATTTGAATTTTAATTTTTGTGACAGTATAGAATTCTTAAGCATCCTGTGTATGTTTGTTAGCAAAATCCATTTTGTCAATTTTTTGCAAAATGGCGACAAGTATTAAAATTCAATCACTTATAACTCAGTAGTGTTGAATTTTGTCAAAAAGGTCTCTATACATGAAATGTTGAGAAGCCTAAAGTTCATCTAAGTAAAATATAAAAAATATATATTTTTGCTTGAAAACAAGCGATGTATCAGTTCGATCGTACCCCCATACTAGCCATTTTGAGACTTTCGGAAGAGTTAACGCTCTTAACTGTTTGGTTTCGAAGGTAAAAATTTAAATTTTGAGTATCGCATAGAACTAACGTGCAGCCCCTATACGTTATGTTTAAAAAAAATATATAAAATTTTTTTTCAAAATGGCGGCTAATGTAAAAATTCAAAGTGTCATAACTTTGCTAAATGAAATCCTACTAAAAAATGTCTAATGCAAAAAGTGTTTGGAATTTTAATTTGCATGTAAAAGCAATTTTTAATTATTTTTTTTTTGATAAAAACCGAGTCTTACCATATATTGACCGAGACCTCGAACGAGCTTTTATGCGACTCTGCATATAGTTAACGCTCGTACGAGGTTTCTATTTAAGAAATCGACTTGAATTTTTTAAACAAAATAGAGCTTTCGACTATACTTACGATACTATAAAAAAAAATTAAAAATTAAAAAATAAAAGTATTTTTTTTTCAAAACACGTTTAGTGTGATGAGTCGATCGACCCACCATACATACGCTCATAAGATTTTCAATATAGTTTAGGTCAGTGTGAGCTTATTTATACATATTTGAATTTTAATTTTTGTGACAGTATAGAATTCTTAAGCATCCTGTGTATGTTTGTTAGCAAAATCCATTTTGTCAATTTTTTGCAAAATGGCGACAAGTATTAAAATTCAATCACTTATAACTCAGTAGTGTTGAATTTTGTCAAAAAGGTCTCTATACATGAAATGTTGAGAAGCCTAAAGTTCATCTAAGTAAAATATAAAAAATATATATTTTTGCTTGAAAACAAGCGATGTATCAGTTCGATCGTACCCCCATACTAGCCATTTTGAGACTTTCGGAAGAGTTAACGCTCTTAACTGTTTGGTTTCGAAGGTAAAAATTTAAATTTTGAGTATCGCATAGAACTAACGTGCAGCCCCTATACGTTATGTTTAAAAAAAATATATAAAATTTTTTTTCAAAATGGCGGCTAATGTAAAAATTCAAAGTGTCATAACTTTGCTAAATGAAATCCCACTAAAAAATGTCTAATGCAAAAAGTGTTTGGAATTTTAATTTGCATATAAAAGCAATTTTTAATTATTTTTTTTTTTTTAAAAACCGAGTCTTACCATATATTGACCGAGACCTCGAACGAGCTTTTATGCGACTCTGCATATAGTTAACGCTCGTACGAGGTTTCTATTTAAGAAATCGACTTGAATTTTTAATACAAAATAGAGCTTTCGACTATACTTACGATACTATAAAAAAAAATTAAAAAATAAAAGTATTTTTTTTTCAAAACACGTTTAGTGTGATGAGTCGATCGACCCACCATACATACGCTCATAAGATTTTCAATATAGTTTAGGTCAGTGTGAGCTTATTTATACATATTTGAATTTTAATTTTTGTGACAGTATAGAATTCTTAAGCATCCTGTGTATGTTTGTTAGCAAAATCCATTTTGTCAATTTTTTGCAAAATGGCGACAAGTATTAAAATTCAATCACTTATAACTCAGTAGTGTTGAATTTTGTCAAAAAGGTCTCTATACATGAAATGTTGAGAAGCCTAAAGTTCATCTAAGTAAAATTTAAAAAATATATATTTTTGCTTGAAAACAAGCGATGTATCAGTTCGATCGTACCCCCATACTAGCCATTTTGAGACTTTCGGAAGAGTTAACGCTCTTAACTGTTTGGTTTCGAAGGTAAAAATTTAAATTTTGAGTATCGCATAGAACTAACGTGCAGCCCCTATACGTTATGTTTAAAAAAAATATATAAAATTTTTTTTTAAAATGGCGGCTAATGTAAAAATTCAAAGTGTCATAACTTTGCTAAATGAAATCCTACTAAAAAATGTCTAATGCAAAAAGTGTTTGGAATATAAATTTGCATATAAAAGCAATTTTTAATTATTTTTTTTTTGATAAAAACCGAGTCTTACCATATATTGACCGAGACCTCGAACGAGCTTTTATGCGACTCTGCATATAGTTAACGCTCGTACGAGGTTTCTATGTAAGAAATCGACTTGAATTTTTAATACAAAATAGAGCTTTCGACTATACTTACGATACTATAAAAAAAAATTAAAAATTAAAAAATAAAAGTATTTTTTTTTCAAAACACGTTTAGTGTGATGAGTCGATCGACCCACCATACATACGCTCATAAGATTTTCAATATAGTTTAGGTCAGTGTGAGCTTATTTATACATATTTGAATTTTAATTTTTGTGACAGTATAGAATTCTTAAGCATCCTGTGTATGTTTGTTAGCAAAATCCATTTTGTCAATTTTTTGCAAAATGGCGACAAGTATTAAAATTCAATCACTTATAACTCAGTAGTGTTGAATTTTGTCAAAAAGGTCTCTATACATGAAATGTTGAGAAGCCTAAAGTTCATCTAAGTAAAATATAAAAAATATATATTTTTGCTTGAAAACAAGCGATGTATCAGTTCGATCGTACCCCCATACTAGCCATTTTGAGACTTTCGGAAGAGTTAACGCTCTTAACTGTTTGGTTTCGAAGGTAAAAATTTAAATTTTGAGTATCGCATAGAACTAACGTGCAGCCCCTATACGTTATGTTTAAAAAAAATATATAAAATTTTTTTTCAAAATCGCGGCTAATGTAAAAATTCAAAGTGTCATAACTTTGCTAAATGAAATCCTACTAAAAAATGTCTAATGCAAAAAGTGTTTGGAATTTTAATTTGCATATAAAAGCAATTTTTAATTATTTTTTTTTTGATAAAAACCGAGTCTTACCATATATTGACCGAGACCTCGAACGAGCTTTTATGCGACTCTGCATATAGTTAACGCTCGTACGAGGTTTCTATTTAAGAAATCGACTTAAATTTTTAATACAAAATAGAGCTTTCGACTATACTTACGATACTATTAAAAAAAATTAAAAATTAAAAAATAAAAGTATTTTTTTTTCAAAACACGTTTAGTGTGATGAGTCGATCGACCCACCATACATACGCTCATAAGATTTTCAATATAGTTTAGGTCAGTGTGAGCTTATTTATACATATTTGAATTTTAATTTTTGTGACAGTATAGAATTCTTAAGCATCCTGTGTATGTTTGTTAGCAAAATCCATTTTGTCAATTTTTTGCAAAATGGCGACAAGTATTAAAATTCAATCACTTATAACTCAGTAGTGTTTAATTTTGTCAAAAAGGTCTCTATACATGAAATGTTGAGAAGCCTAAAGTTCATCTAAGTAAAATATAAAAAATATATATTTTTGCTTGAAAATAAGCGATGTATCAGTTCGATCGTACCCCCATACTAGCCATTTTGAGACTTTCGGAAGAGTTAACGCTCTTAACTGTTTGGTTTCGAAGGTAAAAATTTAAATTTTGAGTATCGCATAGAACTAACGTGCAGCCCCTATACGTTATGTTTAAAAAAAATATATAAAATTTTTTTTCAAAATGGCGGCTAATGTAAAAATTCAAAGTGTCATAACTTTGCTAAATGAAATCCTACTAAAAAATGTCTAATGCAAAAAGTGTTTGGAATTTTAATTTGCATATAAAAGCAATTTTTAATTATTTTTTTTTTGATAAAAACCGAGTCTTACCATATATTGACCGAGACCTCGAACGAGCTTTTATGCGACTCTGCATACAGTTAACGCTCGTATGAGGTTTCTATTTAAGAAATCGACTTGAATTTTTTAAACAAAACAGAGCTTTCAACTATACTTACGATACTATAAAAAAAAATTAAAAATTAAAAAATAAAAGTATTTTTTTTTCAAAACACGTTTAGTGTGATGAGTCGATCGACCCACCATACATACGCTCATAAGATTTTCAATATAGTTTAGGTCAGTGTGAGCTTATTTATACATATTTGAATTTTAATTTTTGTGACAGTATAGAATTCTTAAGCATCCTGTGTATGTTTGTTAGCAAAATCCATTTTGTCAATTTTTTGCAAAATGGCGACAAGTATTAAAAATCAATCACTTATAACTCAGTAGTGTTGAATTTTGTCAAAAAGGTCTCTATACATGAAATGTTGAGAAGCCTAAAGTTCATCTAAGTAAAATATAAAAAATATATATTTTTGCTTGAAAACAAGCGATGTATCAGTTCGATCGTACCCCCATACTAGCCATTTTGAGACTTTCGGAAGAGTTAACGCTCCTAACTGTTTGGTTTCTAAGGTAAAAATTTAAATTTTGAGTATCGCATAGAACTAACGTGCAGCCCCTATACGTTATGTTTAAAAAAAATATATAAAATTTTTTTTCAAAATGGCGGCTAATGTAAAAATTCAAAGTGTCATAACTTTGCTAAATGAAATCCTACTAAAAAATGTCTAATGCAAAAAGTGTTTGGAATTTTAATTTGCATATAAAAGCAATTTTTTATTATTTTTTTTTTGATAAAAACCGAGTCTTACCATATATTGACCGAGACCTCGAACGAGCTTTTATGCGACTCTGCATATAGTTAACGCTCGTACGAGGTTTCTATTTAAGAAATCGACTTGAATTTTTAATACAAAATAGAGCTTTCGACTATACTTACGATACTATAAAAAAAAATTAAAAATTAAAAAATAAAAGTATTTTTTTTTCAAAACACGTTTAGTGTGATGAGTCGATCGACCCACCATACATACGCTCATAAGATTTTCAATATAGTTTAGGTCAGTGTGAGCTTATTTATACATATTTGAATTTTAATTTTTGTGACAGTATAGAATTCTTAAGCATCCTGTGTATGTTTGTTAGCAAAATCCATTTTGTCAATTTTTTGCAAAATGGCGACAAGTATTAAAATTCAATCACTTATAACTCAGTAGTGTTGAATTTTGTCAAAAAGGTCTCTATACATGAAATGTTGAGAAGCCTAAAGTTCATCTAAGTAAAATATAAAAAATATATATTTTTGCTTGAAAACAAGCGATGTATCAGTTCGATCGTACCCCCATACTAGCCATTTTGAGACTTTCGGAAGAGTTAACGCTCTTAACTGTTTGGTTTCGAAGGTAAAAATTTAAATTTTGAGTATCGCATAGAACTAACGTGCAGCCCCTATACGTTATGTTTAAAAAAAATATATAAAATTTTTTTTCAAAATGGCGGCTAATGTAAAAATTCAAAGTGTCATAACTTTGCTAAATGAAATCCTACTAAAAAATGTCTAATGCAAAAAGTGTTTGGAATTTTAATTTGCATATAAAAGCAATTTTTAATTATTTTTTTTTTGATAAAAACCGAGTCTTACCATATATTGACCGAGACCTCGAACGAGCTTTTATGCGACTCTGCATATAGTTAACGCTCGTACGAGGTTTCTATTTAAGAAATCGACTTGAATTTTTAATACAAAATAGAGCTTTCGACTATACTTACGATACTATAAAAAAAAATTAAAAATTAAAAAATAAAAGTATTTTTTTTTCAAAACACGTTTAGTGTGATGAGTCGATCGACCCACCATACATACGCTCATAAGATTTTCAATATAGTTTAGGTCAGTGTGAGCTTATTTATACATATTTGAATTTTAATTTTTGTGACAGTATAGAATTCTTAAGCATCCTGTGTATGTTTGTTAGCAAAATCCATTTTGTCAATTTTTTGCAAAATGGCGACAAGTATTAAAATTCAATCACTTATAACTCAGTAGTGTTGAATTTTGTCAAAAAGGTCTCTATACATGAAATGTTGAGAAGCCTAAAGTTCATCTAAGTAAAATATAAAAAATATATATTTTTGCTTGAAAACAAGCGATGTATCAGTTCGATCGTACCCCCATACTAGCCATTTTGAGACTTTCGGAAGAGTTAACGCTCTTAACTGTTTGGTTTCGAAGGTAAAAATTTAAATTTTGAGTATCGCATAGAACTAACGTGCAGCCCCTATACGTTTTGTTTAAAAAAAATATATAAAATTTTTTTTCAAAATGGCGGCTAATGTAAAAATTCAAAGTGTCATAACTTTGCTAAATGAAATCCTACTAAAAAATGTCTAATGCAAAAAGTGTTTGGAATTTTAATTTGCATATAAAAGCAATTTTTAATTATTTTTTTTTTGATAAAAACCGAGTCTTACCATATATTGACCGAGACCTCGAACGAGCTTTTATGCGACTCTGCATATAGTTAACGCTCGTACGAGGTTTCTATTTAAGAAATCGACTTGAATTTTTAATACAAAATAGAGCTTTCGACTATACTTACGATACTATAAAAAAAAATTAAAAATTAAAAAATAAAAGTATTTTTTTTTCAAAACACGTTTAGTGTGATGAGTCGATCGACCCACCATACATACGCTCATAAGATTTTCAATATAGTTTAGGTCAGTGTGAGCTTATTTATACATATTTGAATTTTAATTTTTGTGACAGTATAGAATTCTTAAGCATCCTGTGTATGTTTGTTAGCAAAATCCATTTTGTTAATTTTTTGCAAAATGGCGACAAGTATTAAAAATCAATCACTTATAACTCAGTAGTGTTGAATTTTGTCAAAAAGGTCTCTATACATGAAATGTTGAGAAGCCTAAAGTTCATCTAAGTAAAATATAAAAAATATATATTTTTGCTTGAAAACAAGCGATGTATCAGTTCGATCGTACCCCCATACTAGCCATTTTGAGACTTTCGGAAGAGTTAACGCTCTTAACTGTTTGGTTTCTAAGGTAAAAATTTAAATTTTGAGTATCGCATAGAACTAACGTGCAGCCCCTATACGTTATGTTTAAAAAAAATATATAAAATTTTTTTTCAAAATGGCGGCTAATGTAAAAATTCAAAGTGTCATAACTTTGCTAAATGAAATCCTACTAAAAAATGTCTAATGCAAAAAGTGTTTGGAATTTTAATTTGCATATAAAAGCAATTTTTTATTATTTTTTTTTTGATAAAAACCGAGTCTTACCATATATTGACCGAGACCTCGAACGAGCTTTTATGCGACTCTGCATATAGTTAACGCTCGTACGAGGTTTCTATTTAAGAAATCGACTTGAATTTTTAATACAAAATAGAGCTTTCGACTATACTTACGATACTATAAAAAAAAATTAAAAATTAAAAAATAAAAGTATTTTTTTTTCAAAACACGTTTAGTGTGATGAGTCGATCGACCCACCATACATACGCTCATAAGATTTTCAATATAGTTTAGGTCAGTGTGAGCTTATTTATACATATTTGAATTTTAATTTTTGTGACAGTATAGAATTCTTAAGCATCCTGTGTATGTTTGTTAGCAAAATCCATTTTGTCAATTTTTTGCAAAATGGCGACAAGTATTAAAATTCAATCACTTATAACTCAGTAGTGTTGAATTTTGTCAAAAAGGTCTCTATACATGAAATGTTGAGAAGCCTAAAGTTCATCTAAGTAAAATATAAAAAATATATATTTTTGCTTGAAAACAAGCGATGTATCAGTTCGATCGTACCCCCATACTAGCCATTTTGAGACTTTCGGAAGAGTTAACGCTCTTAACTGTTTGGTTTTGAAGGTAAAAATTTAAATTTTGAGTATCGCATAGAACTAACGTGCAGCCCCTATACGTTATGTTTAAAAAAAATATATAAAATTTTTTTTCAAAATGGCGGCTAATGTAAAAATTCAAAGTGTCATAACTTTGCTAAATGAAATCCTACTGAAAAATGTCTAATGCAAAAAGTGTTTGGAATTTTAATTTGCATATAAAAGCAATTTTTAATTATTTTTTTTTTAATAAAAACCGAGTCTTACCATATATTGACCGAGACCTCGAACGAGCTTTTATGCGACTCTGCATACAGTTAACGCTCGTATGAGGTTTCTATTTAAGAAATCGACTTGAATTTTTTAAACAAAACAGAGCTTTCAACTATACTTACGATACTATAAAAAAAAATTAAAAATTAAAAAATAAAAGTATTTTTTTTTCAAAACACGTTTAGTGTGATGAGTCGATCGACCCACCATACATACGCTCATAAGATTTTCAATATAGTTTAGGTCAGTGTGAGCTTATTTATACATATTTGAATTTTAATTTTTGTGACAGTATAGAATTCTTAAGCATCCTGTGTATGTTTGTTAGCAAAATCCATTTTGTCAATTTTTTGCAAAATGGCGACAAGTATTAAAAATCAATCACTTATAACTCAGTAGTGTTGAATTTTGTCAAAAAGGTCTCTATACATGAAATGTTGAGAAGCCTAAAGTTCATCTAAGTAAAATATAAAAAATATATATTTTTGCTTGAAAACAAGCGATGTATCAGTTCGATCGTACCCCCATACTAGCCATTTTGAGACTTTCGGAAGAGTTAACGCTCTTAACTGTTTGGTTTCTAAGGTAAAAATTTAAATTTTGAGTATCGCATAAAACTAACGTGCAGCCCCTATACGTTATGTTTAAAAAAAATATATAAAATTTTTTTTCAAAATGGCGGCTAATGTAAAAATTCAAAGTGTCATAACTTTGCTAAATGAAATCCTACTAAAAAATGTCTAATGCAAAAAGTGTTTGGAATTTTAATTTGCATATAAAAGCAATTTTTAATTATTTTTTTTTTGATAAAAACCGAGTCTTACCATATATTGACCGAGACCTCGAACGAGCTTTTATGCGACTCTGCATATAGTTAACGCTCGTACGAGGTTTCTATTTAAGAAATCGACTTGAATTTTTAATACAAAATAGAGCTTTCGACTATACTTACGATACTATAAAAAAAAATTAAAAATTAAAAAATAAAAGTATTTTTTTTTCAAAACACGTTTAGTGTGATGAGTCGATCGACCCACCATACATACGCTCATAAGATTTTCAATATAGTTTAGGTCAGTGTGAGCTTATTTATACATATTTGAATTTTAATTTTTGTGACAGTATAGAATTCTTAAGCATCCTGTGTATGTTTGTTAGCAAAATCCATTTTGTCAATTTTTTGCAAAATGGCGACAAGTATTAAAATTCAATCACTTATAACTCAGTAGTGTTGAATTTTGTCAAAAAGGTCTCTATACATGAAATGTTGAGAAGCCTAAAGTTCATCTAAGTAAAATATAAAAAATATATATTTTTGCTTGAAAACAAGCGATGTATCAGTTCGATCGTACCCCCATACTAGCCATTTTGAGACTTTCGGAAGAGTTAACGCTCTTAACTGTTTGGTTTTGAAGGTAAAAATTTAAATTTTGAGTATCGCATAGAACTAACGTGCAGCCCCTATACGTTATGTTTAAAAAAAATATATAAAATTTTTTTTCAAAATGGCGGCTAATGTAAAAATTCAAAGTGTCATAACTTTGCTAAATGAAATCCTACTGAAAAATGTCTAATGCAAAAAGTGTTTGGAATTTTAATTTGCATATAAAAGCAATTTTTAATTATTTTTTTTTTAATAAAAACCGAGTCTTACCATATATTGACCGAGACCTCGAACGAGCTTTTATGCGACTCTGCATACAGTTAACGCTCGTATGAGGTTTCTATTTAAGAAATCGACTTGAATTTTTTAAACAAAACAGAGCTTTCAACTATACTTACGATACTATAAAAAAAAATTAAAAATTAAAAAATAAAAGTATTTTTTTTTCAAAACACGTTTAGTGTGATGAGTCGATCGACCCACCATACATACGCTCATAAGATTTTCAATATAGTTTAGGTCAGTGTGAGCTTATTTATACATATTTGAATTTTAATTTTTGTGACAGTATAGAATTCTTAAGCATCCTGTGTATGTTTGTTAGCAAAATCCATTTTGTCAATTTTTTGCAAAATGGCGACAAGTATTAAAAATCAATCACTTATAACTCAGTAGTGTTGAATTTTGTCAAAAAGGTCTCTATACATGAAATGTTGAGAAGCCTAAAGTTCATCTAAGTAAAATATAAAAAATATATATTTTTGCTTGAAAACAAGCGATGTATCAGTTCGATCGTACCCCCATACTAGCCATTTTGAGACTTTCGGAAGAGTTAACGCTCTTAACTGTTTGGTTTCTAAGGTAAAAATTTAAATTTTGAGTATCGCATAGAACTAACGTGCAGCCCCTATACGTTATGTTTAAAAAAAATATATAAAATTTTTTTTCAAAATGGCGGCTAATGTAAAAATTCAAAGTGTCATAACTTTGCTAAATGAAATCCTACTAAAAAATGTCTAATGCAAAAAGTGTTTGGAATTTTAATTTGCATATAAAAGCAATTTTTTATTATTTTTTTTTTGATAAAAACCGAGTCTTACCATATATTGACCGAGACCTCGAACGAGCTTTTATGCGACTCTGCATATAGTTAACGCTCGTACGAGGTTTCTATTTAAGAAATCGACTTGAATTTTTAATACAAAATAGAGCTTTCGACTATACTTACGATACTATAAAAAAAAATTAAAAATTAAAAAATAAAAGTATTTTTTTTTCAAAACACGTTTAGTGTGATGAGTCGATCGACCCACCATACATACGCTCATAAGATTTTCAATATAGTTTAGGTCAGTGTGAGCTTATTTATACATATTTGAATTTTAATTTTTGTGACAGTATAGAATTCTTAAGCATCCTGTGTATGTTTGTTAGCAAAATCCATTTTGTCAATTTTTTGCAAAATGGCGACAAGTATTAAAATTCAATCACTTATAACTCAGTAGTGTTGAATTTTGTCAAAAAGGTTTCTATACATGAAATGTTGAGAAGCCTAAAGTTCATCTAAGTAAAATATAAAAAATATATATTTTTGCTTGAAAACAAGCGATGTATCAGTTCGATCGTACCCCCATACTAGCCATTTTGAGACTTTCGGAAGAGTTAACGCTCTTAACTGTTTGGTTTCGAAGGTAAAAATTTAAATTTTGAGTATCGCATAGAACTAACGTGCAGCCCCTATACGTTTTGTTTAAAAAAAATATATAAAATTTTTTTTCAAAATGGCGGCTAATGTAAAAATTCAAAGTGTCATAACTTTGCTAAATGAAATCCTACTAAAAAATGTCTAATGCAAAAAGTGTTTGGAATTTTAATTTGCATATAAAAGCAATTTTTAATTATTTTTTTTTTGATAAAAACCGAGTCTTACCATATATTGACCGAGACCTCGAACGAGCTTTTATGCGACTCTGCATATAGTTAACGCTCGTACGAGGTTTCTATTTAAGAAATCGACTTGAATTTTTAATACAAAATAGAGCTTTCGACTATACTTACGATACTATAAAAAAAAATTAAAAATTAAAAAATAAAAGTATTTTTTTTTCAAAACACGTTTAGTGTGATGAGTCGATCGACCCACCATACATACGCTCATAAGATTTTCAATATAGTTTAGGTCAGTGTGAGCTTATTTATACATATTTGAATTTTAATTTTTGTGACAGTATAGAATTCTTAAGCATCCTGTGTATGTTTGTTAGCAAAATCCATTTTGTCAATTTTTTGCAAAATGGCGACAAGTATTAAAATTCAATCACTTATAACTCAGTAGTGTTGAATTTTGTCAAAAAGGTCTCTATACATGAAATGTTGAGAAGCCTAAAGTTCATCTAAGTAAAATATAAAAAATATATATTTTTGCTTGAAAACAAGCGATGTATCAGTTCGATCGTACCCCCATACTAGCCATTTTGAGACTTTCGGAAGAGTTAACGCTCTTAACTGTTTGGTTTTGAAGGTAAAAATTTAAATTTTGAGTATCGCATAGAACTAACGTGCAGCCCCTATACGTTATGTTTAAAAAAAATATATAAAATTTTTTTTCAAAATGGCGGCTAATGTAAAAATTCAAAGTGTCATAACTTTGCTAAATGAAATCCTACTGAAAAATGTCTAATGCAAAAAGTGTTTGGAATTTTAATTTGCATATAAAAGCAATTTTTAATTATTTTTTTTTTAATAAAAACCGAGTCTTACCATATATTGACCGAGACCTCGAACGAGCTTTTATGCGACTCTGCATACAGTTAACGCTCGTATGAGGTTTCTATTTAAGAAATCGACTTGAATTTTTTAAACAAAACAGAGCTTTCAACTATACTTACGATACTATAAAAAAAAATTAAAAATTAAAAAATAAAAGAATTTTTTTTTCAAAACACGTTTAGTGTGATGAGTCGATCGACCCACCATACATACGCTCATAAGATTTTCAATATAGTTTAGGTCAGTGTGAGCTTATTTATACATATTTGAATTTTAATTTTTGTGACAGTATAGAATTCTTAAGCATCCTGTGTATGTTTGTTAGCAAAATCCATTTTGTCAATTTTTTGCAAAATGGCGACAAGTATTAAAAATCAATCACTTATAACTCAGTAGTGTTGAATTTTGTCAAAAAGGTCTCTATACATGAAATGTTGAGAAGCCTAAAGTTCATCTAAGTAAAATATAAAAAATATATATTTTTGCTTGAAAACAAGCGATGTATCAGTTCGATCGTACCCCCATACTAGCCATTTTGAGACTTTCGGAAGAGTTAACGCTCTTAACTGTTTGGTTTCTAAGGTAAAAATTTAAATTTTGAGTATCGCATAGAACTAACGTGCAGCCCCTATACGTTATGTTTAAAAAAAATATATAAAATTTTTTTTCAAAATGGCGGCTAATGTAAAAATTCAAAGTGTCATAACTTTGCTAAATGAAATCCTACTAAAAAATGTCTAATGCAAAAAGTGTTTGGAATTTTAATTTGCATATAAAAGCAATTTTTTATTATTTTTTTTTTGATAAAAACCGAGTCTTACCATATATTGACCGAGACCTCGAACGAGCTTTTATGCGACTCTGCATATAGTTAACGCTCGTACGAGGTTTCTATTTAAGAAATCGACTTGAATTTTTAATACAAAATAGAGCTTTCGACTATACTTACGATACTATAAAAAAAAATTAAAAATTAAAAAATAAAAGTATTTTTTTTTCAAAACACGTTTAGTGTGATGAGTCGATCGACCCACCATACATACGCTCATAAGATTTTCAATATAGTTTAGGTCAGTGTGAGCTTATTTATACATATTTGAATTTTAATTTTTGTGACAGTATAGAATTCTTAAGCATCCTGTGTATGTTTGTTAGCAAAATCCATTTTGTCAATTTTTTGCAAAATGGCGACAAGTATTAAAATTCAATCACTTATAACTCAGTAGTGTTGAATTTTGTCAAAAAGGTCTCTATACATGAAATGTTGAGAAGCCTAAAGTTCATCTAAGTAAAATATAAAAAATATATATTTTTGCTTGAAAACAAGCGATGTATCAGTTCGATCGTACCCCCATACTAGCCATTTTGAGACTTTCGGAAGAGTTAACGCTCTTAACTGTTTGGTTTCGAAGGTAAAAATTTAAATTTTGAGTATCGCATAGAACTAACGTGCAGCCCCTATACGTTATGTTTAAAAAAAATATATAAAATTTTTTTTCAAAATGGCGGCTAATGTAAAAATTCAAAGTGTCATAACTTTGCTAAATGAAATCCTACTAAAAAATGTCTAATGCAAAAAGTGTTTGGAATTTTAATTTGCATATAAAAGCAATTTTTAATTATTTTTTTTTTGATAAAAACCGAGTCTTACCATATATTGACCGAGACCTCGAACGAGCTTTTATGCGACTCTGCATATAGTTAACGCTCGTACGAGGTTTCTATTTAAGAAATCGACTTGAATTTTTAATACAAAATAGAGCTTTCGACTATACTTACGATACTATAAAAAAAAATTAAAAATTAAAAAATAAAAGTATTTTTTTTTCAAAACACGTTTAGTGTGATGAGTCGATCGACCCACCATACATACGCTCATAAGATTTTCAATATAGTTTAGGTCAGTGTGAGCTTATTTATACATATTTGAATTTTAATTTTTGTGACAGTATAGAATTCTTAAGCATCCTGTGTATGTTTGTTAGCAAAATCCATTTTGTCAATTTTTTGCAAAATGGCGACAAGTATTAAAATTCAATCACTTATAACTCAGTAGTGTTGAATTTTGTCAAAAAGGTCTCTATACATGAAATGTTGAGAAGCCTAAAGTTCATCTAAGTAAAATATAAAAAATATATATTTTTGCTTGAAAACAAGCGATGTATCAGTTCGATCGTACCCCCATACTAGCCATTTTGAGACTTTCGGAAGAGTTAACGCTCTTAACTGTTTGGTTTCGAAGGTAAAAATTTAAATTTTGAGTATCGCATAGAACTAACGTGCAGCCCCTATACGTTTTGTTTAAAAAAAATATATAAAATTTTTTTTCAAAATGGCGGCTAATGTAAAAATTCAAAGTGTCATAACTTTGCTAAATGAAATCCTACTAAAAAATGTCTAATGCAAAAAGTGTTTGGAATTTTAATTTGCATATAAAAGCAATTTTTAATTATTTTTTTTTTGATAAAAACCGAGTCTTACCATATATTGACCGAGACCTCGAACGAGCTTTTATGCGACTCTGCATATAGTTAACGCTCGTACGAGGTTTCTATTTAAGAAATCGACTTGAATTTTTAATACAAAATAGAGCTTTCGACTATACTTACGATACTATAAAAAAAAATTAAAAATTAAAAAATAAAAGTATTTTTTTTTCAAAACACGTTTAGTGTGATGAGTCGATCGACCCACCATACATACGCTCATAAGATTTTCAATATAGTTTAGGTCAGTGTGAGCTTATTTATACATATTTGAATTTTAATTTTTGTGACAGTATAGAATTCTTAAGCATCCTGTGTATGTTTGTTAGCAAAATCCATTTTGTCAATTTTTTGCAAAATGGCGACAAGTATTAAAAATCAATCACTTATAACTCAGTAGTGTTGAATTTTGTCAAAAAGGTCTCTATACATGAAATGTTGAGAAGCCTAAAGTTCATCTAAGTAAAATATAAAAAATATATATTTTTGCTTGAAAACAAGCGATGTATCAGTTCGATCGTACCCCCATACTAGCCATTTTGAGACTTTCGGAAGAGTTAACGCTCTTAACTGTTTGGTTTCTAAGGTAAAAATTTAAATTTTGAGTATCGCATAGAACTAACGTGCAGCCCCTATACGTTATGTTTAAAAAAAATATATAAATTTTTTTTTCAAAATGGCGGCTAATGTAAAAATTCAAAGTGTCATAACTTTGCTAAATGAAATCCTACTAAAAAATGTCTAATGCAAAAAGTGTTTGGAATTTTAATTTGCATATAAAAGCAATTTTTTATTATTTTTTTTTTGATAAAAACCGAGTCTTACCATATATTGACCGAGACCTCGAACGAGCTTTTATGCGACTCTGCATATAGTTAACGCTCGTACGAGGTTTCTATTTAAGAAATCGACTTGAATTTTTAATACAAAATAGAGCTTTCGACTATACTTACGATACTATAAAAAAAAATTAAAAATTAAAAAATAAAAGTATTTTTTTTTCAAAACACGTTTAGTGTGATGAGTCGATCGACCCACCATACATACGCTCATAAGATTTTCAATATAGTTTAGGTCAGTGTGAGCTTATTTATACATATTTGAATTTTAATTTTTGTGACAGTATAGAATTCTTAAGCATCCTGTGTATGTTTGTTAGCAAAATCCATTTTGTCAATTTTTTGCAAAATGGCGACAAGTATTAAAATTCAATCACTTATAACTCAGTAGTGTTGAATTTTGTCAAAAAGGTCTCTATACATGAAATGTTGAGAAGCCTAAAGTTCATCTAAGTAAAATATAAAAAATATATATTTTTGCTTGAAAACAAGCGATGTATCAGTTCGATCGTACCCCCATACTAGCCATTTTGAGACTTTCGGAAGAGTTAACGCTCTTAACTGTTTGGTTTCGAAGGTAAAAATTTAAATTTTGAGTATCGCATAGAACTAACGTGCAGCCCCTATACGTTATGTTTAAAAAAAATATATAAAATTTTTTTTCAAAATGGCGGCTAATGTAAAAATTCAAAGTGTCATAACTTTGCTAAATGAAATCCTACTAAAAAATGTCTAATGCAAAAAGTGTTTGGAATTTTAATTTGCATATAAAAGCAATTTTTAATTATTTTTTTTTTTAAAAAAACCGAGTCTTACCATATATTGACCGAGACCTCGAACGAGCTTTTATGCGACTCTGCATATAGTTAACGCTCGTACGAGGTTTCTATTTAAGAAATCGACTTGAATTTTTAATACAAAATAGAGCTTTCGACTATACTTACGATACTATAAAAAAAAATTAAAAATTAAAAAATAAAAGTATTTTTTTTTCAAAACACGTTTAGTGTGATGAGTCGATCGACCCACCATACATACGCTCATAAGATTTTCAATATAGTTTAGGTCAGTGTGAGCTTATTTATACATATTTGAATTTTAATTTTTGTGACAGTATAGAATTCTTAAGCATCCTGTGTATGTTTGTTAGCAAAATCCATTTTGTCAATTTTTTGCAAAATGGCGACAAGTATTAAAATTCAATCACTTATAACTCAGTAGTGTTGAATTTTGTCAAAAAGGTCTCTATACATGAAATGTTGAGAAGCCTAAAGTTCATCTAAGTAAAATATAAAAAATATATATTTTTGCTTGAAAACAAGCGATGTATCAGTTCGATCGTACCCCCATACTAGCCATTTTGAGACTTTCGGAAGAGTTAACGCTCTTAACTGTTTGGTTTCGAAGGTAAAAATTTAAATTTTGAGTATCGCATAGAACTAACGTGCAGCCCCTATACGTTATGTTTAAAAAAAATATATAAAATTTTTTTTCAAAATGGCGGCTAATGTAAAAATTCAAAGTGTCATAACTTTGCTAAATGAAATCCTACTAAAAAATGTCTAATGCAAAAAGTGTTTGGAATTTTAATTTGCATATAAAAGCAATTTTTAATTATTTTTTTTTTGATAAAAACCGAGTCTTACCATATATTGACCGAGACCTCGAACGAGCTTTTATGCGACTCTGCATATAGTTAACGCTCGTACGAGGTTTCTATTTAAGAAATCGACTTGAATTTTTAATACAAAATAGAGCTTTCGACTATACTTACGATACTATAAAAAAAAATTAAAAATTAAAAAATAAAAGTATTTTTTTTTCAAAACACGTTTAGTGTGATGAGTCGATCGACCCACCATACATACGCTCATAAGATTTTCAATATAGTTTAGGTCAGTGTGAGCTTATTTATACATATTTGAATTTTAATTTTTGTGACAGTATAGAATTCTTAAGCATCCTGTGTATGTTTGTTAGCAAAATCCATTTTGTCAATTTTTTGCAAAATGGCGACAAGTATTAAAATTCAATCACTTATAACTCAGTAGTGTTGAATTTTGTCAAAAAGGTCTCTATACATGAAATGTTGAGAAGCCTAAAGTTCATCTAAGTAAAATATAAAAAATATATATTTTTGCTTGAAAACAAGCGATGTATCAGTTCGATCGTACCCCCATACTAGCCATTTTGAGACTTTCGGAAGAGTTAACGCTCTTAACTGTTTGGTTTCGAAGGTAAAAATTTAAATTTTGAGTATCGCATAGAACTAACGTGCAGCCCCTATACGTTTTGTTTAAAAAAAATATATAAAATTTTTTTTCAAAATGGCGGCTAATGTAAAAATTCAAAGTGTCATAACTTTGCTAAATGAAATCCTACTAAAAAATGTCTAATGCAAAAAGTGTTTGGAATTTTAATTTGCATATAAAAGCAATTTTTAATTATTTTTTTTTTGATAAAAACCGAGTCTTACCATATATTGACCGAGACCTCGAACGAGCTTTTATGCGACTCTGCATATAGTTAACGCTCGTACGAGGTTTCTATTTAAGAAATCGACTTGAATTTTTAATACAAAATAGAGCTTTCGACTATACTTACGATACTATAAAAAAAAATTAAAAATTAAAAAATAAAAGTATTTTTTTTTCAAAACACGTTTAGTGTGATGAGTCGATCGACCCACCATACATACGCTCATAAGATTTTCAATATAGTTTAGGTCAGTGTGAGCTTATTTATACATATTTGAATTTTAATTTTTGTGACAGTATAGAATTCTTAAGCATCCTGTGTATGTTTGTTAGCAAAATCCATTTTGTCAATTTTTTGCAAAATGGCGACAAGTATTAAAAATCAATCACTTATAACTCAGTAGTGTTGAATTTTGTCAAAAAGGTCTCTATACATGAAATGTTGAGAAGCCTAAAGTTCATCTAAGTAAAATATAAAAAATATATATTTTTGCTTGAAAACAAGCGATGTATCAGTTCGATCGTACCCCCATACTAGCCATTTTGAGACTTTCGGAAGAGTTAACGCTCTTAACTGTTTGGTTTCTAAGGTAAAAATTTAAATTTTGAGTATCGCATAGAACTAACGTGCAGCCCCTATACGTTATGTTTAAAAAAAATATATAAATTTTTTTTTCAAAATGGCGGCTAATGTAAAAATTCAAAGTGTCATAACTTTGCTAAATGAAATCCTACTAAAAAATGTCTAATGCAAAAAGTGTTTGGAATTTTAATTTGCATATAAAAGCAATTTTTTATTATTTTTTTTTTGATAAAAACCGAGTCTTACCATATATTGACCGAGACCTCGAACGAGCTTTTATGCGACTCTGCATATAGTTAACGCTCGTACGAGGTTTCTATTTAAGAAATCGACTTGAATTTTTAATACAAAATAGAGCTTTCGACTATACTTACGATACTATAAAAAAAAATTAAAAATTAAAAAATAAAAGTATTTTTTTTTCAAAACACGTTTAGTGTGATGAGTCGATCGACCCACCATACATACGCTCATAAGATTTTCAATATAGTTTAGGTCAGTGTGAGCTTATTTATACATATTTGAATTTTAATTTTTGTGACAGTATAGAATTCTTAAGCATCCTGTGTATGTTTGTTAGCAAAATCCATTTTGTCAATTTTTTGCAAAATGGCGACAAGTATTAAAATTCAATCACTTATAACTCAGTAGTGTTGAATTTTGTCAAAAAGGTCTCTATACATGAAATGTTGAGAAGCCTAAAGTTCATCTAAGTAAAATATAAAAAATATATATTTTTGCTTGAAAACAAGCGATGTATCAGTTCGATCGTACCCCCATACTAGCCATTTTGAGACTTTCGGAAGAGTTAACGCTCTTAACTGTTTGGTTTCGAAGGTAAAAATTTAAATTTTGAGTATCGCATAGAACTAACGTGCAGCCCCTATACGTTATGTTTAAAAAAAATATATAAAATTTTTTTTCAAAATGGCGGCTAATGTAAAAATTCAAAGTGTCATAACTTTGCTAAATGAAATCCTACTAAAAAATGTCTAATGCAAAAAGTGTTTGGAATTTTAATTTGCATATAAAAGCAATTTTTAATTATTTTTTTTTTGATAAAAACCGAGTCTTACCATATATTGACCGAGACCTCGAACGAGCTTTTATGCGACTCTGCATATAGTTAACGCTCGTACGAGGTTTCTATTTAAGAAATCGACTTGAATTTTTAATACAAAATAGAGCTTTCGACTATACTTACGATACTATAAAAAAAAATTAAAAATTAAAAAATAAAAGTATTTTTTTTTCAAAACACGTTTAGTGTGATGAGTCGATCGACCCACCATACATACGCTCATAAGATTTTCAATATAGTTTAGGTCAGTGTGAGCTTATTTATACATATTTGAATTTTAATTTTTGTGACAGTATAGAATTCTTAAGCATCCTGTGTATGTTTGTTAGCAAAATCCATTTTGTCAATTTTTTGCAAAATGGCGACAAGTATTAAAATTCAATCACTTATAACTCAGTAGTGTTGAATTTTGTCAAAAAGGTCTCTATACATGAAATGTTGAGAAGCCTAAAGTTCATCTAAGTAAAATATAAAAAATATATATTTTTGCTTGAAAACAAGCGATGTATCAGTTCGATCGTACCCCCATACTAGCCATTTTGAGACTTTCGGAAGAGTTAACGCTCTTAACTGTTTGGTTTCGAAGGTAAAAATTTAAATTTTGAGTATCGCATAGAACTAACGTGCAGCCCCTATACGTTTTGTTTAAAAAAAATATATAAAATTTTTTTTCAAAATGGCGGCTAATGTAAAAATTCAAAGTGTCATAACTTTGCTAAATGAAATCCTACTAAAAAATGTCTAATGCAAAAAGTGTTTGGAATTTTAATTTGCATATAAAAGCAATTTTTAATTATTTTTTTTTTGATAAAAACCGAGTCTTACCATATATTGACCGAGACCTCGAACGAGCTTTTATGCGACTCTGCATATAGTTAACGCTCGTACGAGGTTTCTATTTAAGAAATCGACTTGAATTTTTAATACAAAATAGAGCTTTCGACTATACTTACGATACTATAAAAAAAAATTAAAAATTAAAAAATAAAAGTATTTTTTTTTCAAAACACGTTTAGTGTGATGAGTCGATCGACCCACCATACATACGCTCATAAGATTTTCAATATAGTTTAGGTCAGTGTGAGCTTATTTATACATATTTGAATTTTAATTTTTGTGACAGTATAGAATTCTTAAGCATCCTGTGTATGTTTGTTAGCAAAATCCATTTTGTCAATTTTTTGCAAAATGGCGACAAGTATTAAAAATCAATCACTTATAACTCAGTAGTGTTGAATTTTGTCAAAAAGGTCTCTATACATGAAATGTTGAGAAGCCTAAAGTTCATCTAAGTAAAATATAAAAAATATATATTTTTGCTTGAAAACAAGCGATGTATCAGTTCGATCGTACCCCCATACTAGCCATTTTGAGACTTTCGGAAGAGTTAACGCTCTTAACTGTTTGGTTTCTAAGGTAAAAATTTAAATTTTGAGTATCGCATAGAACTAACGTGCAGCCCCTATACGTTATGTTTAAAAAAAATATATAAATTTTTTTTTCAAAATGGCGGCTAATGTAAAAATTCAAAGTGTCATAACTTTGCTAAATGAAATCCTACTAAAAAATGTCTAATGCAAAAAGTGTTTGGAATTTTAATTTGCATATAAAAGCAATTTTTTATTATTTTTTTTTTGATAAAAACCGAGTCTTACCATATATTGACCGAGACCTCGAACGAGCTTTTATGCGACTCTGCATATAGTTAACGCTCGTACGAGGTTTCTATTTAAGAAATCGACTTGAATTTTTAATACAAAATAGAGCTTTCGACTATACTTACGATACTATAAAAAAAAATTAAAAATTAAAAAATAAAAGTATTTTTTTTTCAAAACACGTTTAGTGTGATGAGTCGATCGACCCACCATACATACGCTCATAAGATTTTCAATATAGTTTAGGTCAGTGTGAGCTTATTTATACATATTTGAATTTTAATTTTTGTGACAGTATAGAATTCTTAAGCATCCTGTGTATGTTTGTTAGCAAAATCCATTTTGTCAATTTTTTGCAAAATGGCGACAAGTATTAAAATTCAATCACTTATAACTCAGTAGTGTTGAATTTTGTCAAAAAGGTCTCTATACATGAAATGTTGAGAAGCCTAAAGTTCATCTAAGTAAAATATAAAAAATATATATTTTTGCTTGAAAACAAGCGATGTATCAGTTCGATCGTACCCCCATACTAGCCATTTTGAGACTTTCGGAAGAGTTAACGCTCTTAACTGTTTGGTTTCGAAGGTAAAAATTTAAATTTTGAGTATCGCATAGAACTAACGTGCAGCCCCTATACGTTATGTTTAAAAAAAATATATAAAATTTTTTTTCAAAATGGCGGCTAATGTAAAAATTCAAAGTGTCATAACTTTGCTAAATGAAATCCTACTAAAAAATGTCTAATGCAAAAAGTGTTTGGAATTTTAATTTGCATATAAAAGCAATTTTTAATTATTTTTTTTTTGATAAAAACCGAGTCTTACCATATATTGACCGAGACCTCGAACGAGCTTTTATGCGACTCTGCATATAGTTAACGCTCGTACGAGGTTTCTATTTAAGAAATCGACTTGAATTTTTAATACAAAATAGAACTTTCGACTATACTTACGATACTATAAAAAAAAATTAAAAATTAAAAAATAAAAGTATTTTTTTTTCAAAACACGTTTAGTGTGATGAGTCGATCGACCCACCATACATACGCTCATAAGATTTTCAATATAGTTTAGGTCAGTGTGAGCTTATTTATACATATTTGAATTTTAATTTTTGTGACAGTATAGAATTCTTAAGCATCCTGTGTATGTTTGTTAGCAAAATCCATTTTGTCAATTTTTTGCAAAATGGCGACAAGTATTAAAATTCAATCACTTATAACTCAGTAGTGTTGAATTTTGTCAAAAAGGTCTCTATACATGAAATGTTGAGAAGCCTAAAGTTCATCTAAGTAAAATATAAAAAATATATATTTTTGCTTGAAAACAAGCGATGTATCAGTTCGATCGTACCCCCATACTAGCCATTTTGAGACTTTCGGAAGAGTTAACGCTCTTAACTGTTTGGTTTCGAAGGTAAAAATTTAAATTTTGAGTATCGCATAGAACTAACGTGCAGCCCCTATACGTTTTGTTTAAAAAAAATATATAAAATTTTTTTTCAAAATGGCGGCTAATGTAAAAATTCAAAGTGTCATAACTTTGCTAAATGAAATCCTACTAAAAAATGTCTAATGCAAAAAGTGTTTGGAATTTTAATTTGCATATAAAAGCAATTTTTAATTATTTTTTTTTTGATAAAAACCGAGTCTTACCATATATTGACCGAGACCTCGAACGAGCTTTTATGCGACTCTGCATATAGTTAACGCTCGTACGAGGTTTTTATTTAAGAAATCGACTTAAATTTTTAATACAAAATAGAGCTTTCGACTATACTTACAATACTATAAAAAAAAATTAAAAATTAAAAAATAAAAGTATTTTTTTTTCAAAACACGTTTAGTGTGATGAGTCGATCGACCCACCATACATACGCTCATAAGATTTTCAATATAGTTTAGGTCAGTGTGAGCTTATTTATACATATTTGAATTTTAATTTTTGTGACAGTATAGAATTCTTAAGCATCCTGTGTATGTTTGTTAGCAAAATCCATTTTGTCAATTTTTTGCAAAATGGCGACAAGTATTAAAATTCAATCACTTATAACTCAGTAGTGTTTAATTTTGTCAAAAAGGTCTCTATACATGAAATGTTGAGAAGCCTAAAGTTCATCTAAGTAAAATATAAAAAATATATATTTTTGCTTGAAAATAAGCGATGTATCAGTTCGATCGTACCCCCATACTAGCCATTTTGAGACTTTCGGAAGAGTTAACGCTCTTAACTGTTTGGTTTCGAAGGTAAAAATTTAAATTTTGAGTATCGCATAGAACTAACGTGCAGCCCCTATACGTTATGTTTAAAAAAAATATATAAAATTTTTTTTCAAAATGGCGGCTAATGTAAAAATTCAAAGTGTCATAACTTTGCTAAATGAAATCCTACTAAAAAATGTCTAATGCAAAAAGTGTTTGGAATTTTAATTTGCATATAAAAGCAATTTTTAATTATTTTTTTTTTGATAAAAACCGAGTCTTACCATATATTGACCGAGACCTCGAACGAGCTTTTATGCGACTCTGCATATAGTTAACGCTCGTACGAGGTTTCTATTTAAGAAATCGACTTGAATTTTTAATACAAAATAGAGCTTTCGACTATACTTACGATACTATAAAAAAAAATTAAAAATTAAAAAATAAAAGTATTTTTTTTTCAAAACACGTTTAGTGTGATGAGTCGATCGACCCACCATACATACGCTCATAAGATTTTCAATATAGTTTAGGTCAGTGTGAGCTTATTTATACATATTTGAATTTTAATTTTTGTGACAGTATAGAATTCTTAAGCATCCTGTGTATGTTTGTTAGCAAAATCCATTTTGTCAATTTTTTGCAAAATGGCGACAAGTATTAAAATTCAATCACTTATAACTCAGTAGTGTTGAATTTTGTCAAAAAGGTCTCTATACATGAAATGTTGAGAAGCCTAAAGTTCATCTAAGTAAAATATAAAAAATATATATTTTTGCTTGAAAACAAGCGATGTATCAGTTCGATCGTACCCCCATACTAGCCATTTTGAGACTTTCGGAAGAGTTAACGCTCTTAACTGTTTGGTTTCGAAGGTAAAAATTTAAATTTTGAGTATCGCATAGAACTAACGTGCAGCCCCTATACGTTATGTTTAAAAAAAATATATAAAATTTTTTTTCAAAATGGCGGCTAATGTAAAAATTCAAAGTGTCATAACTTTGCTAAATGAAATCCTACTAAAAAATGTCTAATGCAAAAAGTGTTTGGAATTTTAATTTGCATATAAAAGCAATTTTTAATTATTTTTTTTTTGATAAAAACCGAGTCTTACCATATATTGACCGAGACCTCGAACGAGCTTTTATGCGACTCTGCATATAGTTAACGCTCGTACGAGGTTTCTATTTAAGAAATCGACTTGAATTTTTAATACAAAATAGAGCTTTCGACTATACTTACGATACTATAAAAAAAAATTAAAAATTAAAAAATAAAAGTATTTTTTTTTCAAAACACGTTTAGTGTGATGAGTCGATCGACCCACCATACATACGCTCATAAGATTTTCAATATAGTTTAGGTCAGTGTGAGCTTATTTATACATATTTGAATTTTAATTTTTGTGACAGTATAGAATTCTTAAGCATCCTGTGTATGTTTGTTAGCAAAATCCATTTTGTCAATTTTTTGCAAAATGGCGACAAGTATTAAAATTCAATCACTTATAACTCAGTAGTGTTGAATTTTGTCAAAAAGGTCTCTATACATGAAATGTTGAGAAGCCTAAAGTTCATCTAAGTAAAATATAAAAAATATATATTTTTGCTTGAAAACAAGCGATGTATCAGTTCGATCGTACCCCCATACTAGCCATTTTGAGACTTTCGGAAGAGTTAACGCTCTTAACTGTTTGGTTTCGAAGGTAAAAATTTAAATTTTGAGTATCGCATAGAACTAACGTGCAGCCCCTATACGTTTTGTTTAAAAAAAATATATAAAATTTTTTTTCAAAATGGCGGCTAATGTAAAAATTCAAAGTGTCATAACTTTGCTAAATGAAATCCTACTAAAAAATGTCTAATGCAAAAAGTGTTTGGAATTTTAATTTGCATATAAAAGCAATTTTTAATTATTTTTTTTTTGATAAAAACCGAGTCTTACCATATATTGACCGAGACCTCGAACGAGCTTTTATGCGACTCTGCATATAGTTAACGCTCGTACGAGGTTTCTATTTAAGAAATCGACTTGAATTTTTAATACAAAATAGAGCTTTCGACTATACTTACGATACTATAAAAAAAAATTAAAAATTAAAAAATAAAAGTATTTTTTTTTCAAAACACGTTTAGTGTGATGAGTCGATCGACCCACCATACATACGCTCATAAGATTTTCAATATAGTTTAGGTCAGTGTGAGCTTATTTATACATATTTGAATTTTAATTTTTGTGACAGTATAGAATTCTTAAGCATCCTGTGTATGTTTGTTAGCAAAATCCATTTTGTCAATTTTTTGCAAAATGGCGACAAGTATTAAAAATCAATCACTTATAACTCAGTAGTGTTGAATTTTGTCAAAAAGGTCTCTATACATGAAATGTTGAGAAGCCTAAAGTTCATCTAAGTAAAATATAAAAAATATATATTTTTGCTTGAAAACAAGCGATGTATCAGTTCGATCGTACCCCCATACTAGCCATTTTGAGACTTTCGGAAGAGTTAACGCTCTTAACTGTTTGGTTTCTAAGGTAAAAATTTAAATTTTGAGTATCGCATAGAACTAACGTGCAGCCCCTATACGTTATGTTTAAAAAAAATATATAAAATTTTTTTTCAAAATGGCGGCTAATGTAAAAATTCAAAGTGTCATAACTTTGCTAAATGAAATCCTACTAAAAAATGTCTAATGCAAAAAGTGTTTGGAATTTTAATTTGCATATAAAAGCAATTTTTTATTATTTTTTTTTTGATAAAAACCGAGTCTTACCATATATTGACCGAGACCTCGAACGAGCTTTTATGCGACTCTGCATATAGTTAACGCTCGTACGAGGTTTCTATTTAAGAAATCGACTTGAATTTTTAATACAAAATAGAGCTTTCGACTATACTTACGATACTATAAAAAAAAATTAAAAATTAAAAAATAAAAGTATTTTTTTTTCAAAACACGTTTAGTGTGATGAGTCGATCGACCCACCATACATACGCTCATAAGATTTTCAATATAGTTTAGGTCAGTGTGAGCTTATTTATACATATTTGAATTTTAATTTTTGTGACAGTATAGAATTCTTAAGCATCCTGTGTATGTTTGTTAGCAAAATCCATTTTGTCAATTTTTTGCAAAATGGCGACAAGTATTAAAATTCAATCACTTATAACTCAGTAGTGTTGAATTTTGTCAAAAAGGTCTCTATACATGAAATGTTGAGAAGCCTAAAGTTCATCTAAGTAAAATATAAAAAATATATATTTTTGCTTGAAAACAAGCGATGTATCAGTTCGATCGTACCCCCATACTAGCCATTTTGAGACTTTCGGAAGAGTTAACGCTCTTAACTGTTTGGTTTCGAAGGTAAAAATTTAAATTTTGAGTATCGCATAGAACTAACGTGCAGCCCCTATACGTTATGTTTAAAAAAAATATATAAAATTTTTTTTCAAAATGGCGGCTAATGTAAAAATTCAAAGTGTCATAACTTTGCTAAATGAAATCCTACTAAAAAATGTCTAATGCAAAAAGTGTTTGGAATTTTAATTTGCATATAAAAGCAATTTTTAATTATTTTTTTTTTGATAAAAACCGAGTCTTACCATATATTGACCGAGACCTCGAACGAGCTTTTATGCGACTCTGCATATAGTTAACGCTCGTACGAGGTTTCTATTTAAGAAATCGACTTGAATTTTTAATACAAAATAGAGCTTTCGACTATACTTACGATACTATAAAAAAAAATTAAAAATTAAAAAATAAAAGTATTTTTTTTTCAAAACACGTTTAGTGTGATGAGTCGATCGACCCACCATACATACGCTCATAAGATTTTCAATATAGTTTAGGTCAGTGTGAGCTTATTTATACATATTTGAATTTTAATTTTTGTGACAGTATAGAATTCTTAAGCATCCTGTGTATGTTTGTTAGCAAAATCCATTTTGTCAATTTTTTGCAAAATGGCGACAAGTATTAAAATTCAATCACTTATAACTCAGTAGTGTTGAATTTTGTCAAAAAGGTCTCTATACATGAAATGTTGAGAAGCCTAAAGTTCATCTAAGTAAAATATAAAAAATATATATTTTTGCTTGAAAACAAGCGATGTATCAGTTCGATCGTACCCCCATACTAGCCATTTTGAGACTTTCGGAAGAGTTAACGCTCTTAACTGTTTGGTTTCGAAGGTAAAAATTTAAATTTTGAGTATCGCATAGAACTAACGTGCAGCCCCTATACGTTATGTTTAAAAAAAATATATAAAATTTTTTTTCAAAATGGCGGCTAATGTAAAAATTCAAAGTGTCATAACTTTGCTAAATGAAATCCTACTAAAAAATGTCTAATGCAAAAAGTGTTTGGAATTTTAATTTGCATATAAAAGCAATTTTTAATTATTTTTTTTTTGATAAAAACCGAGTCTTACCATATATTGACCGAGACCTCGAACGAGCTTTTATGCGACTCTGCATATAGTTAACGCTCGTACGAGGTTTCTATTTAAGAAATCGACTTGAATTTTTAATACAAAATAGAGCTTTCGACTATACTTACGATACTATAAAAAAAAATTAAAAATTAAAAAATAAAAGTATTTTTTTTTCAAAACACGTTTAGTGTGATGAGTCGATCGACCCACCATACATACGCTCATAAGATTTTCAATATAGTTTAGGTCAGTGTGAGCTTATTTATACATATTTGAATTTTAATTTTTGTGACAGTATAGAATTCTTAAGCATCCTGTGTATGTTTGTTAGCAAAATCCATTTTGTCAATTTTTTGCAAAATGGCGACAAGTATTAAAATTCAATCACTTATAACTCAGTAGTGTTGAATTTTGTCAAAAAGGTCTCTATACATGAAATGTTGAGAAGCCTAAAGTTCATCTAAGTAAAATATAAAAAATATATATTTTTGCTTGAAAACAAGCGATGTATCAGTTCGATCGTACCCCCATACTAGCCATTTTGAGACTTTCGGAAGAGTTAACGCTCTTAACTGTTTGGTTTCGAAGGTAAAAATTTAAATTTTGAGTATCGCATAGAACTAACGTGCAGCCCCTATACGTTTTGTTTAAAAAAAATATATAAAATTTTTTTTCAAAATGGCGGCTAATGTAAAAATTCAAAGTGTCATAACTTTGCTAAATGAAATCCTACTAAAAAATGTCTAATGCAAAAAGTGTTTGGAATTTTAATTTGCATATAAAAGCAATTTTTAATTATTTTTTTTTTGATAAAAACCGAGTCTTACCATATATTGACCGAGACCTCGAACGAGCTTTTATGCGACTCTGCATATAGTTAACGCTCGTACGAGGTTTCTATTTAAGAAATCGACTTGAATTTTTAATACAAAATAGAGCTTTCGACTATACTTACGATACTATAAAAAAAAATTAAAAATTAAAAAATAAAAGTATTTTTTTTTCAAAACACGTTTAGTGTGATGAGTCGATCGACCCACCATACATACGCTCATAAGATTTTCAATATAGTTTAGGTCAGTGTGAGCTTATTTATACATATTTGAATTTTAATTTTTGTGACAGTATAGAATTCTTAAGCATCCTGTGTATGTTTGTTAGCAAAATCCATTTTGTCAATTTTTTGCAAAATGGCGACAAGTATTAAAAATCAATCACTTATAACTCAGTAGTGTTGAATTTTGTCAAAAAGGTCTCTATACATGAAATGTTGAGAAGCCTAAAGTTCATCTAAGTAAAATATAAAAAATATATATTTTTGCTTGAAAACAAGCGATGTATCAGTTCGATCGTACCCCCATACTAGCCATTTTGAGACTTTCGGAAGAGTTAACGCTCTTAACTGTTTGGTTTCTAAGGTAAAAATTTAAATTTTGAGTATCGCATAGAACTAACGTGCAGCCCCTATACGTTATGTTTAAAAAAAATATATAAAATTTTTTTTCAAAATGGCGGCTAATGTAAAAATTCAAAGTGTCATAACTTTGCTAAATGAAATCCTACTAAAAAATGTCTAATGCAAAAAGTGTTTGGAATTTTAATTTGCATATAAAAGCAATTTTTTATTATTTTTTTTTTGATAAAAACCGAGTCTTACCATATATTGACCGAGACCTCGAACGAGCTTTTATGCGACTCTGCATATAGTTAACGCTCGTACGAGGTTTCTATTTAAGAAATCGACTTGAATTTTTAATACAAAATAGAGCTTTCGACTATACTTACGATACTATAAAAAAAAATTAAAAATTAAAAAATAAAAGTATTTTTTTTTCAAAACACGTTTAGTGTGATGAGTCGATCGACCCACCATACATACGCTCATAAGATTTTCAATATAGTTTAGGTCAGTGTGAGCTTATTTATACATATTTGAATTTTAATTTTTGTGACAGTATAGAATTCTTAAGCATCCTGTGTATGTTTGTTAGCAAAATCCATTTTGTCAATTTTTTGCAAAATGGCGACAAGTATTAAAATTCAATCACTTATAACTCAGTAGTGTTGAATTTTGTCAAAAAGGTCTCTATACATGAAATGTTGAGAAGCCTAAAGTTCATCTAAGTAAAATATAAAAAATATATATTTTTGCTTGAAAACAAGCGATGTATCAGTTCGATCGTACCCCCATACTAGCCATTTTGAGACTTTCGGAAGAGTTAACGCTCTTAACTGTTTGGTTTCGAAGGTAAAAATTTAAATTTTGAGTATCGCATAGAACTAACGTGCAGCCCCTATACGTTATGTTTAAAAAAAATATATAAAATTTTTTTTCAAAATGGCGGCTAATGTAAAAATTCAAAGTGTCATAACTTTGCTAAATGAAATCCTACTAAAAAATGTCTAATGCAAAAAGTGTTTGGAATTTTAATTTGCATATAAAAGCAATTTTTAATTATTTTTTTTTTGATAAAAACCGAGTCTTACCATATATTGACCGAGACCTCGAACGAGCTTTTATGCGACTCTGCATATAGTTAACGCTCGTACGAGGTTTCTATTTAAGAAATCGACTTGAATTTTTAATACAAAATAGAGCTTTCGACTATACTTACGATACTATAAAAAAAAATTAAAAATTAAAAAATAAAAGTATTTTTTTTTCAAAACACGTTTAGTGTGATGAGTCGATCGACCCACCATACATACGCTCATAAGATTTTCAATATAGTTTAGGTCAGTGTGAGCTTATTTATACATATTTGAATTTTAATTTTTGTGACAGTATAGAATTCTTAAGCATCCTGTGTATGTTTGTTAGCAAAATCCATTTTGTCAATTTTTTGCAAAATGGCGACAAGTATTAAAATTCAATCACTTATAACTCAGTAGTGTTGAATTTTGTCAAAAAGGTCTCTATACATGAAATGTTGAGAAGCCTAAAGTTCATCTAAGTAAAATATAAAAAATATATATTTTTGCTTGAAAACAAGCGATGTATCAGTTCGATCGTACCCCCATACTAGCCATTTTGAGACTTTCGGAAGAGTTAACGCTCTTAACTGTTTGGTTTCGAAGATAAAAATTTAAATTTTGAGTATCGCATAGAACTAACGTGCAGCCCCTATACGTTATGTTTAAAAAAAATATATAAAATTTTTTTTCAAAATGGCGGCTAATGTAAAAATTCAAAGTGTCATAACTTTGCTAAATGAAATCCTACTAAAAAATGTCTAATGCAAAAAGTGTTTGGAATTTTAATTTGCATATAAAAGCAATTTTTAATTATTTTTTTTTTGATAAAAACCGAGTCTTACCATATATTGACCGAGACCTCGAACGAGCTTTTATGCGACTCTGCATATAGTTAACGCTCGTACGAGGTTTCTATTTAAGAAATCGACTTGAATTTTTAATACAAAATAGAGCTTTCGACTATACTTACGATACTATAAAAAAAAATTAAAAATTAAAAAATAAAAGTATTTTTCTTTCAAAACACGTTTAGTGTGATGAGTCGATCGACCCACCATACATACGCTCATAAGATTTTCAATATAGTTTAGGTCAGTGTGAGCTTATTTATACATATTTGAATTTCAATTTTTGTGACAGTATAGAATTCTTAAGCATCCTGTGTATGTTTGTTAGCAAAATCCATTTTGTCAATTTTTTGCAAAATGACGACAAGTATTAAAATTCAATCACTTATAACTCAGTAGTGTTGAATTTTGGCAAAAAGGTCTCTATACATGAAATGTTGAGAAGCCTAAAGTTCATCTAAGTAAAATATAAAAAATATATATTTTTGCTTGAAAACAAGCGATGTATCAGTTCGATCGTACCCCCATACTAGCCATTTTGAGACTTTCGGAAGAGTTAACGCTCTTAACTGTTTGGTTTCGAAGATAAAAATTTAAATTTTGAGTATCGCATAGAACTAACGTGCAGCCCCTATACGTTATGTTTAAAAAAAATATATAAAATTTTTTTTCAAAATGGCGGCTAATGTAAAAATTCAAAGTGTCATAACTTTGCTAAATGAAATCCTACTAAAAAATGTTTAGTGCAAAAAGTGTTTGGAATTTTAATTTGCATATAAAAGCAATTTTTATTAATTTTTTTTTTAATAAAAACCGAGTCTTACCATATATTGACCGAGACCACGAACGAGCTTTTATGCGACTCTGCACATAGTTAACGCTCGTATGAGGCTTCTATTCAAGAAATCGACTTGAATTTTTTTATACAAAATAGAGCTTTCGACTATACTTACGATACTATAAAAAAAAATTAAAAATTAAAAAATAAAAGTATTTTTTTTTCAAAACACGTTTAGTGTGATGAGTCGATCGACCCACCATACATACGCTCATAAGATTTTCAATATAGTTTAGGTCAGTGTGAGCTTATTTATACATATTTGAATTTCAATTTTTGTGACAGTATAGAATTCTTAAGCATCCTGTGTATGTTTGTTAGCAAAATCCATTTTGTCAATTTTTTGCAAAATGACGACAAGTATTAAAATTCAATCACTTATAACTCAGTAGTGTTGAATTTTGGCAAAAAGGTCTCTATACATGAAATGTTGAGAAGCCTAAAGTTCATCTAAGTAAAATATAAAAAATATATATTTTTGCTTAAAAACAAGCGATGTATCAGTTCGATCGTACCCCCATACTAGCCATTTTGAGACTTTCGGAAGAGTTAACGCTCTTAACTGTTTGGTTTCGAAGATAAAAATTTAAATTTTGAGTATCGCATAGAACTAACGTGCAGCCCCTATACGTTATGTTTAAAAAAAATATATAAAATTTTTTTTCAAAATGGCGGCTAATGTAAAAATTCAAAGTGTCATAACTTTGCTAAAAAAAACCCTACTAAAAAATGTTTAATTCAAAAAGTGTTTGGAATTTTAATTTGCATATAAAAGCAATTTTTAATTATTTTTTTTTAATAAAAACCGAGTCTTACCATATATTGACCGAGACCTCGAACGAGCTTTTATGCGACTCTGCATATAGTTAACGCTCGTATGAGGCTTCTATTCAAGAAATCGACTTGAATTTTTTATACAAAATAGAGCTTTCGACTATACTTACGATACTATAAAAAAAAATTAAAAATTAAAAAATAAAAGTATTTTTCTTTCAAAACACGTTTAGTGTGATGAGTCGATCGACCCACCATACATACGCTCATAAGATTTTCAATATAGTTTAGGTCAGTGTGAGCTTATTTATACATATTTAAATTTCAATTTTTGTGACAGTATAGAATTCTTAAGCATCCTGTGTATGTTTGTTAGCAAAATTCATTTTGTCAATTTTTTGCAAAATGACGACAAGTATTAAAATTCAATCACTTATAACTCAGTAGTGTTGAATTTTGGCCAAAAGGTCTCTATACATGAAATGTTGAGAAGCCTAAAGTTTATCTAAGTAAAATATAAAAAATATATATTTTTGCTTGAAAACAAGCGATGTATCAGTTCGATCGTACCCCCATACTAGCCATTTTGAGACTTTCGGAAGAGTTAACGCTCTTAACTGTTTGGTTTCGAAGATAAAAATTTAAATTTTGAGTATCGCATAGAACTAACGTGCAGCCCCTATACGTTATGTTTGAAAAAAATATATAAAATTTTTTTTCAAAATGGCGGCTAATGTAAAAATTCAAAGTGTCATAACTTTGCTAAATATAATCCTACTAAAAAATGTTTAATGCAAAAAGTGTTTGGAATTTTAATTTGCATATAAAAGCAATTTTTAATTATTTTTTTTTTAATAAAAACCGAGTCTTACCATATATTGACCGAGACCTCGAACGAGCTTTTATGCGACTCTGCATATAGTTAACGCTCGTATGAGGCTTCTATTCAAGAAATCGACTTGAATTTTTTATACAAAATAGAGCTTTCGACTATACTTACGATACTATAAAAAAAAATTAAAAATTAAAAAATAAAAGTATTTTTTTTTCAAAACACGTTTAGTGTGATGAGTCGATCGACCCACCATACATACGCTCATAAGATTTTCAATATAGTTTAGGTCAGTGTGAGCTTATTTATACATATTTGAATTTCAATTTTTGTGACAGTATAGAATTCTTAAGCATCCTGTGTATGTTTGTTAGCAAAATCCATTTTGTCAATTTTTTGCAAAATGACGACAAGTATTAAAATTCAATCACTTATAACTCAGTAGTGTTGAATTATGGCATAAAAATCTCTATACATGAAATGTTGAGAAGCCTAAAGTTCATCTAAGTAAAATATAAAAAATATTTATTTTTGCTTGAAAACAAGCGATGTATCAGTTCGATCGTACCCCCATACTAGACATTTTGAGACTTTCGGAAGAGTTAACGCTCTTAACTGTTTGGTTTCGAAGATAAAAATTTAAATTTTGAGTATCGCATAGAACTAACGTGCAGCCCCTATACGTTATGTTTAAAAAAAATATATAAAATTTTTTTTTAAAATGGCGGCTAATGTAAAAATTCAAAGTGTCATAACTTTGCTAAATAAAATCCTACTAAAAAATGTTTAATGCAAAAAGTGTTTGGAATTTTAATTTGCATATAAAAGCAATTTTTAATTATTTTTCTTTTAATAAAAACCGAGTGTTACCATATATTGACCGAGACCTCGAACGAGCTTTTATGCGACTCTGCATATAGTTAACGCTCGTATGAGGCTTCTATTCAAGAAATCGACTTGAATTTTTTATACAAAATAGAGCTTTCGACTATACTTACGATACTATAAAAAAAAATTAAAAATTAAAAAATAAAAGTATTTTTTTTTCAAAACACGTTTAGTGTGATGAGTCGATCGACCCACCATACATACGCTCATAAGATTTTCAATATAGTTTAGGTCAGTGTGAGCTTATTTATACATATTTGAATTTCAATTTTTGTGACAGTATAGAATTCTTAAGCATCCTGTGTATGTTTGTTAGCAAAATCCATTTTGTCAATTTTTTGCAAAATGACGACAAGTATTAAAATTCAATCACTTATAACTCAGTAGTGTTGAATTTTGGCAAAAAGGTCTCTATACATGAAATGTTGAGAAGCCTAAAGTTCATCTAAGTAAAATATAAAAAATATATATTTTTGTTTGAAAACAAGCGATGTATCAGTTCGATCGTACCCCCATACTAGCCATTTTGAGACTTTCGGAAAAGTTAACGCTCTTAACTGTTTGGTTTCGAAGATAAAAATTTAAATTTTGAGTATCGCATAGAACTAACGTGCAGCCCCTATACGTTATGTTTAAAAAAAATATATAAAAATTTTTTTCAAAATGGCGGCTAATGTAAAAATTCAAAGTGTCATAACTTTGCTAAATAAAATCCTACTAAAAAATGTTTAATGAAAAAAGTGTTTGGAATTTTAATTTGCATATAAAAGCAATTTTTTATTATTTTTTTTTTAATAAAAACCGAGTCTTACCATATATTGACCGAGACCTCGAACGAGCTTTTATGCGACTCTGCATATAGTTAACGCTCGTATGAGGCTTCTATTCAAGAAATCGACTTGAATTTTTTATACAAAATAGAGCTTTCGACTATACTTACGATACTATAAAAAAAAATTAAAAATTAAAAAATAAAAGTATTTTTTTTTCAAAACACGTTTAGTGTGATGAGTCGATCGACCCACCATACATACGCTCATAAGATTTTCAATATAGTTTAGGTCAGTGTGAGCTTATTTATACATATTTGAATTTCAATTTTTGTGACAGTATAGAATTCTTAAGCATCCTGTGTATGTTTGTTAGCAAAATCCATTTTGTCAATTTTTTGCAAAATGACGACAAGTATTAAAATTCAATCACTTATAACTCAGTAGTGTTGAATTTTGGCAAAAAGGTCTCTATACATGAAATGTTGAGAAGCCTAAAGTTCATCTAAGTAAAATATAAAAAATATATATTTTTGCTTGAAAACAAGCGATGTATCAGTTCGATCGTACCCCCATACTAGCCATTTTGAGACTTTCGGAAGAGTTAACGCTCTTAACTGTTTGGTTTCGAAGATAAAAATTTAAATTTTGAGTATCGCATAGAACTAACGTGCAGCCCCTATAAGTTATGTTTAAAAAAAATATATAAAATTTTTTTTCAAAATGGCGGCTAATGTAAAAATTCAAAGTGTCATAACTTTGCTAAATGAAATCCTACTAAAAAATGTTTAATTCAAAAAGTGTTTGGAATTTTAATTTGCATATAAAAGCAATTTTTAATTTTTTTTTTTTTTAAAAAAACCGAGTCTTACCATATATTGACCGAGACCTCGAACGAGCTTTTATGCGACTCTGCATATAGTTAACGCTCGTATGAGGCTTCTATTCAAGAAATCGACTTGAATTTTTTATACAAAATAGAGCTTTCGACTATACTTACGATACTATAAAAAAAAATTAAAAATTAAAAAATAAAAGTATTTTTTTTTCAAAACACGTTTAGTGTGATGAGTCGATCGACCCACCATACATACGCTCATAAGATTTTCAATATAGTTTAGGTCAGTGTGAGCTTATTTATACATATTTAAATTTCAATTTTTGTGACAGTATAGAATTCTTAAGCATCCTGTGTATGTTTGTTAGCAAAATTCATTTTGTCAATTTTTTGCAAAATGACGACAAGTATTAAAATTCAATCACTTATAACTCAGTAGTGTTGAATTTTGGCCAAAAGGTCTCTATACATGAAATGTTGAGAAGCCTAAAGTTTATCTAAGTAAAATATAAAAAATATATATTTTTGCTTGAAAACAAGCGATGTATCAGTTCGATCGTACCCCCATACTAGCCATTTTGAGACTTTCGGAAGAGTTAACGCTCTTAACTGTTTGGTTTCGAAGATAAAAATTTAAATTTTGAGTATCGCATAGAACTAACGTGCAGCCCCTATACGTTATGTTTGAAAAAAATATATAAAATTTTTTTTCAAAATGGCGGCTAATGTAAAAATTCAAAGTGTCATAACTTTGCTAAATATAATCCTACTAAAAAATGTTTAATGCAAAAAGTGTTTGGAATTTTAATTTGCATATAAAAGCAATTTTTAATTATTTTTTTTTTAATAAAAACCGAGTCTTACCATATATTGACCGAGACCTCGAACGAGCTTTTATGCGACTCTGCATATAGTTAACGCTCGTATGAGGCTTCTATTCAAGAAATCGACTTGAATTTTTTATACAAAATAGAGCTTTCGACTATACTTACGATACTATAAAAAAAAATTAAAAATTAAAAAATAAAAGTATTTTTTTTTCAAAACACGTTTAGTGTGATGAGTCGATCGACCCACCATACATACGCTCATAAGATTTTCAATATAGTTTAGGTCAGTGTGAGCTTATTTATACATATTTGAATTTCAATTTTTGTGACAGTATAGAATTCTTAAGCATCCTGTGTATGTTTGTTAGCAAAATCCATTTTGTCAATTTTTTGCAAAATGACGACAAGTATTAAAATTCAATCACTTATAACTCAGTAGTGTTGAATTATGGCATAAAAATCTCTATACATGAAATGTTGAGAAGCCTAAAGTTCATCTAAGTAAAATATAAAAAATATTTATTTTTGCTTGAAAACAAGCGATGTATCAGTTCGATCGTACCCCCATACTAGACATTTTGAGACTTTCGGAAGAGTTAACGCTCTTAACTGTTTGGTTTCGAAGATAAAAATTTAAATTTTGAGTATCGCATAGAACTAACGTGCAGCCCCTATACGTTATGTTTAAAAAAAATATATAAAATTTTTTTTTAAAATGGCGGCTAATGTAAAAATTCAAAGTGTCATAACTTTGCTAAATAAAATCCTACTAAAAAATGTTTAATGCAAAAAGTGTTTGGAATTTTAATTTGCATATAAAAGCAATTTTTAATTATTTTTCTTTTAATAAAAACCGAGTGTTACCATATATTGACCGAGACCTCGAACGAGCTTTTATGCGACTCTGCATATAGTTAACGCTCGTATGAGGCTTCTATTCAAGAAATCGACTTGAATTTTTTATACAAAATAGAGCTTTCGACTATACTTACGATACTATAAAAAAAAATTAAAAATTAAAAAATAAAAGTATTTTTTTTTCAAAACACGTTTAGTGTGATGAGTCGATCGACCCACCATACATACGCTCATAAGATTTTCAATATAGTTTAGGTCAGTGTGAGCTTATTTATACATATTTGAATTTCAATTTTTGTGACAGTATAGAATTCTTAAGCATCCTGTGTATGTTTGTTAGCAAAATCCATTTTGTCAATTTTTTGCAAAATGACGACAAGTATTAAAATTCAATCACTTATAACTCAGTAGTGTTGAATTTTGGCAAAAAGGTCTCTATACATGAAATGTTGAGAAGCCTAAAGTTCATCTAAGTAAAATATAAAAAATATATATTTTTGTTTGAAAACAAGCGATGTATCAGTTCGATCGTACCCCCATACTAGCCATTTTGAGACTTTCGGAAAAGTTAACGCTCTTAACTGTTTGGTTTCGAAGATAAAAATTTAAATTTTGAGTATCGCATAGAACTAACGTGCAGCCCCTATACGTTATGTTTAAAAAAAATATATAAAAATTTTTTTCAAAATGGCGGCTAATGTAAAAATTCAAAGTGTCATAACTTTGCTAAATAAAATCCTACTAAAAAATGTTTAATGAAAAAAGTGTTTGGAATTTTAATTTGCATATAAAAGCAATTTTTTATTATTTTTTTTTTAATAAAAACCGAGTCTTACCATATATTGACCGAGACCTCGAACGAGCTTTTATGCGACTCTGCATATAGTTAACGCTCGTATGAGGCTTCTATTCAAGAAATCGACTTGAATTTTTTATACAAAATAGAGCTTTCGACTATACTTACGATACTATAAAAAAAAATTAAAAATTAAAAAATAAAAGTATTTTTTTTTCAAAACACGTTTAGTGTGATGAGTCGATCGACCCACCATACATACGCTCATAAGATTTTCAATATAGTTTAGGTCAGTGTGAGCTTATTTATACATATTTGAATTTCAATTTTTGTGACAGTATAGAATTCTTAAGCATCCTGTGTATGTTTGTTAGCAAAATCCATTTTGTCAATTTTTTGCAAAATGACGACAAGTATTAAAATTCAATCACTTATAACTCAGTAGTGTTGAATTTTGGCAAAAAGGTCTCTATACATGAAATGTTGAGAAGCCTAAAGTTCATCTAAGTAAAATATAAAAAATATATATTTTTGCTTGAAAACAAGCGATGTATCAGTTCGATCGTACCCCCATACTAGCCATTTTGAGACTTTCGGAAGAGTTAACGCTCTTAACTGTTTGGTTTCGAAGATAAAAATTTAAATTTTGAGTATCGCATAGAACTAACGTGCAGCCCCTATAAGTTATGTTTAAAAAAAATATATAAAATTTTTTTTCAAAATGGCGGCTAATGTAAAAATTCAAAGTGTCATAACTTTGCTAAATGAAATCCTACTAAAAAATGTTTAATTCAAAAAGTGTTTGGAATTTTAATTTGCATATAAAAGCAATTTTTAATTTTTTTTTTTTTTAAAAAAACCGAGTCTTACCATATATTGACCGAGACCTCGAACGAGCTTTTATGCGACTCTGCATATAGTTAACGCTCGTATGAGGCTTCTATTCAAGAAATCGACTTGAATTTTTTATACAAAATAGAGCTTTCGACTATACTTACGATACTATAAAAAAAAATTAAAAATTAAAAAATAAAAGTATTTTTTTTTCAAAACACGTTTAGTGTGATGAGTCGATCGACCCACCATACATACGCTCATAAGATTTTCAATATAGTTTAGGTCAGTGTGAGCTTATTTATACATATTTGAATTTCAATTTTTGTGACAGTATAGAATTCTTAAGCATCCTGTGTATGTTTGTTAGCAAAATCCATTTTGTCAATTTTTTGCAAAATGACGACAAGTATTAAAATTCAATCACTTATAACTCAGTAGTGTTAAATTTTGGCAAAAAGGTCTCTATACATTAAATGTTGAGAAGCCTAAAGTTCATCTAAGTAAAATATAAAAAATATATATTTTTGCTTGAAAACAAGCGATGTATCAGTTCGATCGTACCCCCATACTAGCCATTTTGAGACTTTCGGAAGAGTTAACGCTCTTAACTGTTTGGTTTTGAAGATAAAAATTTAAATTTTGACTATCGCATAGAACTAACGTGCAGCCCCTATACGTTATGTTTAAAAAAAATATATAAAATTTTTTTTCAAAATAGCGGCTAATGTAAAAATTCAAAGTGTCATAACTTTGCTAAATAATATCCTACTTAAAAATGTTTAATGCAAAAAGTGTTTCGATTTTTAATTTGCATATAAAAGCAATTTTTAATTATTTTTTTTTAATAAAAACCGAGTCTTATTATATATTGACCGAGACCTAGAACGAGCTTTTATGCGACTCTGCATATAGTTAACGCTCGTATGAGGCTTCTATTTAAGAAATCGACTTGAATTTTTTATACAAAATAGAGCTTTCGACTATACTTACGATACTATAAAAAAAAATTAAAAATTAAAAAATAAAAGTATTTTTTTTTCAAAACACGTTTAGTGTGATGAGTCGATCGACCCACCATACATACGCTCATAAGATTTTCAATATAGTTTAGGTCAGTGTAAGCTTATTTATATATATTTGAATTTCAATTTTTGTGACAGTATAGAATTCTTAAGCATCCTGTGTATGTTTGTTAGCAAAATCCATTTTGTCAATTTTTTGCAAAATGACGACTAGTATTAAAATTCAATCACTTATAACTCAGTAGTGTTGAATTTTGGCAAAAAGGTCTCGATACATGAAATGTTGAGAAGCCTAAAGTTCATCTAAGTAAAATATAAAAAATATATATTTTTGCTTGAAAACAAGCGATGTATCAGTTCGATCGTACCCCCATACTAGCCATTTTGAGACTTTCGGAAAAGTTAACGCTCTTAACTGTTTGGTTTCGAAGATAAAAATTTAAATTTTGAGTATCGCATAGAACTAACGTGCAGCCCCTATACGTTATGTTTAAAAAAAATATATAAAATTTTTTTTCAAAATGGCGGCTAATGTAAAAATTCAAAGTGTCATAACTTTGCTAAATGAAATCCTACTAAAAAATGTTTAATGCAAAAAGTGTTTAAAATTTCAATTTGCATATAAAAGCAATTTTTAATTATTTTTTTTTTAATAAAAACCGAGTCTTACCATATATTGACCGAGACCTCGAACGAGCTTTTATGCGACTCTGCATATAGTTAACGCTCGTATGAGGCTTCTATTCAAGAAATCGACTTGAATTTTTTATACAAAATAGAGCTTTCGACTATACTTACGATACTATAAAAAAAAATTAAAAATTAAAAAATAAAAGTATTTTTTTTCAAAACACGTTTAGTGTGATGAGTCGATCGACCCACAATACATACGCTCATAAGATTTTCAATATAGTTTAGGTCAGTGTAAGCTTATTTATACATATTTGAATTTCAATTTTTGTGACAGTATAGAATTATTAAGCATCCTGTGTATGTTTGTTAGCAAAATCCATTTTGTCAATTTTTTGCAAAATGACGACAAGTATTAAAATTCAATCACTTATAACTCAGTAGTGTTGAATTTTGGCAAAAAAATCACTATACATGAAATGTTGAGAAGCCTAAAGTTCATCTAAGTAAAATATAAAAAATATATATTTTTGCTTGAAAACAAGCGATGTATCAGTTCGATCGTACCCCCATACTAGCCATTTTGAGACTTTCGGAAGAGTTAACGCTCTTAACTGTTTGGTTTCGAAGATAAAAATTTAAATTTTGAGTATCGCATAGAACTAACGTGCAGCCCCTATACGTTATGTTTAAAAAAAATATATAAAATTTTTTTTCAAAATGGCGGCTAATGTAAAAATTCAAAGTGTCATAACTTTGCTAAATGAAATCCTACTAAAAAATGTTTAATGCAAAAAGTGTTTGGAATTTCAATTTGCATATAAAAGCAATTTTTAATTATTTTTTTTTTAATAAAAACCGAGTCTTACCATATATTGACCGAGACTTCGAACGAGCTTTTATGCGACTCTGCATATAGTTAACGCTCGTATGAGGCTTCTATTCAAGAAAACGACTTGAATTTTTTATACAAAATAGAGCTTTCGACTATACTTACGATACTATAAAAAAAAATTAAAAATTAAAAAATAAAAGTATTTTTTTTCAAAACACGTTTAGTGTGATGAGTCGATCGACCCACCATACATACGCTCATAAGATTTTCAATATAGTTTAGGTCAGTGTGAGCTTATTTATACATATTTGAATTTCAATTTTTGTGACGGTATAGAATTCTTAAGCATCCTGTGTATGTTTGTTAGCAAAATCCATTTTGTCAATTTTTTGCAAAATGACGACAAGTATTAAAATTCAATCACTTATAACTCAGTAGTGTTGAATTTTGGCAAAAAGGTCTCTATACATGAAATGTTGAGAAGCCTAAAGTTCATCTAAGTAAAATATAAAAAATATATATTTTTGCTTGAAAACAAGCGATGTATCAGTTCGATCGTACCCCCATACTAGCCATTTTGAGACTTTCGGAAGAGTTAACGCTCTTAACTGTTTGGTTTCGAAGATAAAAATTTAAATTTTGAGTATCGCATAGAACTAACGTGCAGCCCCTATACGTTATGTTTAAAAAAAATATATAAAATTTTTTTTTAAAATGGCGGCTAATGTAAAAATTCAAAGTGTCATAACTTTGCTAAATGAAATACTACTTAAAAATGTTTAATGCAAAAAGTGTTTGGAATTTTAATTTGCATATAAAAGCAATTTTTAATTATTTTTTTTTTAATAAAAACCGAGTCTTACCATATATTGACCGAGACCTCGAACGAGCTTTTATGCGACTCTGCATATAGTTAACGCTCGTATGAGGCTTCTATTCAAGAAATCGACTTGAATTTTTTATACAAAATAGAGCTTTCGACTATACTTACGATACTATAAAAAAAAATTAAAAATTAAAAAATAAAAGTATTTTTTTTTCAAAACACGTTTAGTGTGATGAGTCGATCGACCCACCATACATACGCTCATAAGATTTTCAATATAGTTTAGGTCAGTGTGAGCTTATTTATACATATTTAAATTTCAATTTTTGTGACAGTATAGAATTCTTAAGCATCCTGTGTATGTTTGTTAGCAAATTCCATTTTGTCAATTTTTTGCAAAATGACGACAAGTATTAAAATTCAATCACTTATAACTCAGTAGTGTTAAATTTTGGCAAAAAGGTCTCTATACCTGAAATGTTGAGAAGCCTAATGTTCATCTAAGTAAAATATAAAAAATATATATTTTTGCTTGAAAACAAGCGATGTATCAGTTCGATCGTACCCCCATACTAGCCATTTTGAGACTTTCGGAAGAGTTAACGCTCTTAACTGTTTGGTTTCGAAGATAAAAATTTAAATTTTGAGTATCGCATAGAACTAACGTGCAGCCCCTATACGTTATGTTTAAAAAAAATATATAAAATTTTTATTCAAAATGGCGGCTAATGTAAAAATTCAAAGTGTCATAACTTTGCTAAATGAAATCCTACTAATAAATGTTTAATGCAAAAAGTGTTTGGAATTTTAATTTGCATATAAAAGCAATTTTTGATTATTTTTTTTTAAATAAAAACCGAGTCTTACCATATATTGACCGAGACCTCGAACGAGCTTTTATGCGACTCTGCATATAGTTAACGCTCGTATGAGGCTTCTATTCAAGAAATCGACTTGAATTTTTTATACAAAATAGAGCTTTCGACTATACTTACGATACTATAAAAAAAAATTAAAAATTAAAAAATAAAAGTATTTTTTTTTCAAAACACGTTTAGTGTGATGAGTCGATCGACCCACCATACATACGCTCATAAGATTTTCAATATAGTTTAGGTCAGTGTGAGCTTATTTATACATATTTGAATTTCAATTTTTGTGACGGTATAGAATTCTTAAGCATCCTGTGTATGTTTGTTAGCAAAATCCATTTTGTCAATTTTTTGCAAAATGACGACAAGTATTAAAATTCAATCACTTATAACTCAGTAGTGTTGAATTTTGGCAAAAAGGTCTCTATACATGAAATGTTGAGAAGCCTAAAGTTCATCTAAGTAAAATATAAAAAATATATATTTTTGCTTGAAAACAAGCGATGTATCAGTTCGATCGTACCCCCATACTAGCCATTTTGAGACTTTCGGAAGAGTTAACGCTCTTAACTGTTTGGTTTCGAAGATAAAAATTTAAATTTTGAGTATCGCATAGAACTAACGTGCAGCCCCTATACGTTATGTTTAAAAAAAATATATAAAATTTTTTTTTAAAATGGCGGCTAATGTAAAAATTCAAAGTGTCATAACTTTGCTAAATGAAATACTACTTAAAAATGTTTAATGCAAAAAGTGTTTGGAATTTTAATTTGCATATAAAAGCAATTTTTAATTATTTTTTTTTTAATAAAAACCGAGTCTTACCATATATTGACCGAGACCTCGAACGAGCTTTTATGCGACTCTGCATATAGTTAACGCTCGTATGAGGCTTCTATTCAAGAAATCGACTTGAATTTTTTATACAAAATAGAGCTTTCGACTATACTTACGATACTATAAAAAAAAATTAAAAATTAAAAAATAAAAGTATTTTTTTTTCAAAACACGTTTAGTGTGATGAGTCGATCGACCCACCATACATACGCTCATAAGATTTTCAATATAGTTTAGGTCAGTGTGAGCTTATTTATACATATTTAAATTTCAATTTTTGTGACAGTATAGAATTCTTAAGCATCCTGTGTATGTTTGTTAGCAAATTCCATTTTGTCAATTTTTTGCAAAATGACGACAAGTATTAAAATTCAATCACTTATAACTCAGTAGTGTTAAATTTTGGCAAAAAGGTCTCTATACCTGAAATGTTGAGAAGCCTAATGTTCATCTAAGTAAAATATAAAAAATATATATTTTTGCTTGAAAACAAGCGATGTATCAGTTCGATCGTACCCCCATACTAGCCATTTTGAGACTTTCGGAAGAGTTAACGCTCTTAACTGTTTGGTTTCGAAGATAAAAATTTAAATTTTGAGTATCGCATAGAACTAACGTGCAGCCCCTATACGTTATGTTTAAAAAAAATATATAAAATTTTTATTCAAAATGGCGGCTAATGTAAAAATTCAAAGTGTCATAACTTTGCTAAATGAAATCCTACTAATAAATGTTTAATGCAAAAAGTGTTTGGAATTTTAATTTGCATATAAAAGCAATTTTTGATTATTTTTTTTTAAATAAAAACCGAGTCTTACCATATATTGACCGAGACCTCGAACGAGCTTTTATGCGACTCTGCATATAGTTAACGCTCGTATGAGGCTTCTATTCAAGAAATCGACTTGAATTTTTTATACAAAATAGAGCTTTCGACTATACTTACGATACTATAAAAAAAAATTAAAAATTAAAAAATAAAAGTATTTTTTTTTCAAAACACGTTTAGTGTGATGAGTCGATCGACCCACCATACATACGCTCATAAGATTTTCAATATAGTTAAGGTCAGTGTGAGCTTATTTATACATATTTGAATTTTAATTTTTGTGACAGTATAGAATTCTTAAGCATCCTGTGTATGTTTGTTAGCAAAATCCATTTTGTCAATTTTTTGCAAAATGACGACAAGTATTAAAATTCAATCACTTATAACTCAGTAGTGTTGAATTTTGGCAAAAAGGTCTCTATACATGAAATGTTGAGAAGCCTAAAGTTCATCTAAGTAAAATATAAAAAATATATATTTTTGCTTGAAAACAAGCGATGTATCAGTTCGATCGTACCCCCATACTAGCCATTTTGAGACTTTCGGAAGAGTTAACGCTCTTAACTGTTTGGTTTCAAAGATAAAAATTTAAATTTTGAGTATCGCATAGAACTAACGTGCAGCCCCTATACGTTATGTTTAAAAAAAATATATAAAAATTTTTTTCAAAATGGCGGCTAATGTAAAAATTCAAAGTGTCATAACTTTGCTAAATTAAATCCTACTAAAAAATGTTAAATGCAAAAAGTGTTTGGAATTTTAATTTGCATATAAAAGAAATTTTTAATTATTTTTTTTTTAATAAAAACCGAGTCTTACCATATATTGACCGAGACCTCGAACGAGCTTTTATGCGACTCTGCATATAGTTAACGCTCGTATAAGGCTTCTATTCAAGAAATCGACTTGAATTTTTTATACAAAATAGAGCTTTCGACTATACTTACGATACTATAAAAAAAAATTAAAAATTAAAAAATAAAAGTATTTTTTTTTCAAAACACGTTTAGTGTGATGAGTCCATCGACCCACCATACATACGCTCATAAGATTTTCAATATAGTTTAGGTCAGTGTGAGCTTATTTATACATATTTGAATTTCAATTTTTGTGACAGTATAGAATTCTTAAGCATCCTGTGTATGTTTGTTAGCAAAATCCATTTTGTCAATTTTTTGCAAAATGACGACAAGTATTAAAATTCAATCACTTATAACTCAGTAGTGTTGAATTTTGGCAAAAAGGTCTCTATACATGAAATGTTGAGAAGCCTAAAGTTCATCTAAGTGAAATATAAAAAATATATATTTTTGCTTGAAAACAAGCGATGTATCAGTTCGATCGTACCCCCATACTAGCCATTTTGAGACTTTCGGAAGAGTTAACGCTCTTAACTGTTTGGTTTCGAAGATAAAAATTTAAATTTTAAGTATCGCATAGAACTAACGTGCAGCCCCTATACGTTATGTTTAAAAAAAATATATAAAATTTTTATTCAAAATTACGGCTAATGTAAAAATTCAAAGTGTCATAACTTTGCTAAATGAAATCCTACTAAAAAATGTTTAATGCAAAAAGTGTTTGGAATTTTAATTTGCATATAAAAGCAATTTTTTATTATTTTTTTTTTAATAAAAACCGAGTCTTACCATATATTGACCGAGACCTCGAACGAGCTTTTATGCGACTCTGCATATAGTTAACGCTCGTATGAGGCTTCTATTCAAGAAATCGACTTGAATTTTTTATACAAAATAGAGCTTTCGACTATACTTACGATACTATAAAAAAAAATTAAAAATTAAAAAATAAAAGTATTTTTCTTTCAAAACACGTTTAGTGTGATGAGTCGATCGACCCACCATACATACGCTCATAAGATTTTCAATATAGTTTAGGTCAGTGTGAGCTTATTTATACATATTTGAATTTCAATTTTTGTGACAGTATAGAATTCTTAAGCATCCTGTGTATGTTTGTTAGCAAAATCCATTTTGTCAATTTTTTGCAAAATGACGACAAGTATTAAAATTCAATCACTTATAACTCAGTAGTCTTGAATTTTGGCAAAAAGGTCTCTATACATGAAATGTTGAAAAGCCTAATGTTCATCTAAGTAAAATATAAAAAATATATATTTTTGCTTGAAAACAAGCGATGTATCAGTTCGATCGTACCCCAATACTAGCCATTTTGAGACTTTCGGAAGAGTTAACGCTCTTAACTGTTTGGTTTCGAAGATAAAAATTTAAATTTTGAGTATCGCATAGAACTAACGTGCAGCCCCTATACGTTATGTTTAAAAAAAATATATAAAATTTTTATTCAAAATGGCGGCTAATGTAAAAATTCAAAGTGTCATAACTTTGCTAAATGAAATCCTACTAAAAAATGTTTAATGCAAAAAGTGTTTGGAATTTTAATTTGCATATAAAAGCAATTTTTTATTATTTTTTTTTTAATAAAAACCGAGTCTTACCATATATTGACCGAGACCTCGAACGAGCTTTTATGCGACTCTGCATATAGTTAACGCTCGTATGAGGCTTCTATTCAAGAAATCGACTTGAATTTTTTATACAAAATAGAGCTTTCGACTATACTTACGATACTATAAAAAAAAATTAAAAATTAAAAAATAAAAGTATTTTTCTTTCAAAACACGTTTAGTGTGATGAGTCGATCGACCCACCATACATACGCTCATAAGATTTTCAATATAGTTTAGGTCAGTGTGAGCTTATTTATACATATTTGAATTTCAATTTTTGTGACAGTATAGAATTCTTAAGCATCCTGTGTATGTTTGTTAGCAAAATCCATTTTGTCAATTTTTTGCAAAATGACGACAAGTATTAAAATTCAATCACTTATAACTCAGTAGTGTTGAATTTTGGCAAAAAGGTCTCTATACATGAAATGTTGAGAAGCCTAATGTTCATCTAAGTAAAATATAAAAAATATATATTTTTGCTTGAAAACAAGCGATGTATCAGTTCGATCGTACCCCCATACTAGCCATTTTGAGACTTTCGGAAGAGTTAACGCTCTTAACTGTTTGGTTTCGAAGATAAAAATTTAAATTTTGAGTATCGCATAGAACTAACGTGCAGCCCCTATACGTTATGTTTAAAAAAAATATATAAAATTTTTTTTCAAAATGGCGGCTAATGTAAAAATTCAAAGTGTCATAACTTTGCTAAATGAAATCCTACTAAAAAATGTTTAATGCAAAAAGTGTTTGGAATTTTAATTTGCATATAAAAGCAATTTTTAATTATTTTTTTTTTTAAAAAAACCGAGTCTTACCATATATTGACCGAGACCTCGAACGAGCTTTTATGCGACTCTGCATATAGTTAACGCTCGTATGAGGCTTCTATTCAAGAAATCGACTTGAATTTTTTATACAAAATAGAGCTTTCGACTATACTTACGATACTATAAAAAAAAATTAAAAATTAAAAAATAAAAGTATTTTTTTTTCAAAACACGTTTAGTGTGATGAGTCGATCGACCCACCATACATACGCTCATAAGATTTTCAATATAGTTTAGGTCAGTGTGAGCTTATTTATACATATTTGAATTTCAATTTTTGTGACAGTATAGAATTCTTAAGCATCCTGTGTATGTTTGTTAGCAAATTCCATTTTGTCAATTTTTTGCAAAATGACGACAAGTATTAAAATTCAATCACTTATAACTCAGTAGTGTTGAATTTTGGCAAAAAGGTCTCTATACATGAAATGTTGAGAAGCCTAATGTTCATCTAAGTAAAATATAAAAAATATATATTTTTGCTTGAAAACAAGCGATGTATCAGTTCGATCGTACCCCCATACTAGCCATTTTGAGACTTTCGGAAGAGTTAACGCTCTTAACTGTTTGGTTTTGAAGATAAAAATTTAAATTTTGAGTATCGCATAGAACTAACGTGCAGCCCCTATACGTTATGTTTAAAAAAAATATATAAAATTTTTATTCAAAATGGCGGCTAATGTAAAAATTCAAAGTGTCATAACTTTGCTAAATGAAATCCTACTAAAAAATGTTTAATGCAAAAAGTGTTTGGAATTTTAATTTGCATATAAAAGCAATTTTTAATTATTTTTTTTTTAATAAAAACCGAGTCTTACCATATATTGACCGAGACCTCGAACGAGCTTTTATGCGACTCTGCATATAGTTAACGCTCGTATGAGGCTTCTATTCAAGAAATCGACTTGAATTTTTTATACAAAATAGAGCTTTCGACTATACTTACGATACTATAAAAAAAAATTAAAAATTAAAAAATAAAAGTATTTTTTTTCAAAACACGTTTAGTGTGATGAGTCGATCGACCCACCATACATACGCTCATAAGATTTTCAATATAGTTTAGGTCAGTGTGAGCTTATTTATACATATTTGAATTTCAATTTTTGTGACAGTATAGAATTCTTAAGCATCCTGTGTATGTTTGTTAGCAAAATCCATTTTGTCAATTTTTTGCAAAATGACGACAAGTATTAAAATTCAATCACTTATAACTCAGTAGTGTTGAATTTTGGCAAAAAGGTCTCTATACATGAAATGTTGAGAAGCCTAAAGTTCATCTAAGTAAAATATAACAAATATATATTTTTGCTTGAAAACAAGCGATGTATCAGTTCGATCGTACCCCCATACTAGCCATTTTGAGACTTTCGGAAGAGTTAACGCTCTTAACTGTTTGGTTTCGAAGATAAAAATTTAAATTTTGAGTATCGCATAGAACTAACGTGCAGCCCCTATACGTTATGTTTAAAAAAAATATATAAAATTTTTTTTCAAAATGGCGGCTAATGTAAAAATTCAAAGTGTCATAACTTTGCTAAATGAAATCCTACTAAAAAATGTTTAATGCAAAAAGTGTTTGGAATTTTAATTTGCATATAAAAGCAATTTTTAATTATTTTTTTTTTAATAAAAACCGAGTCTTACCATATATTGACCGAGACCTCGAACGAGCTTTTATGCGACTCTGCATATAGTTAACGCTCGTATGAGGCTTCTATTCAAGAAATCGACTTGAATTTTTTATACAAAATAGAGCTTTCGACTATACTTACGATACTATAAAAAAAAATTAAAAATTAAAAAATAAAAGTATTTTTCTTTCAAAACACGTTTAGTGTGATGAGTCGATCGACCCACCATACATACGCTCATAAGATTTTCAATATAGTTTAGGTCAGTGTGAGCTTATTTATACATATTTGAATTTCAATTTTTGTGACAGTATAGAATTCTTAAGCATCCTGTGTATGTTTGTTAGCAAATTCCATTTTGTCAATTTTTTGCAAAATGACGACAAGTATTAAAATTCAATCACTTATAACTCAGTAGTGTTAAATTTTGGCAAAAAGGTCTCTATACATGAAATGTTGAGAAGCCTAATGTTCATCTAAGTAAAATATAAAAAATATATATTTTTGCTTGAAAACAAGCGATGTATCAGTTCGATCGTACCCCCATACTAGCCATTTTGAGACTTTCGGAAGAGTTAACGCTCTTAACTGTTTGGTTTCGAAGATAAAAATTTAAATTTTGAGTATCGCATAGAACTAACGTGCAGCCCCTATACGTTATGTTTAAAAAAAATATATAAAATTTTTTTTCAAAATGGCAGCTAATGTAAAAATTGAAAGTGTCATAACTTTGCTAAATATAATCCTACTAAAAAATGTTTAATGCAAAAAGTGTTTGGAATTTTAATTTGCATATAAAAGCAATTTTTAATTATTTTTTTTTTAATAAAAACCGAGTCTTACCATATATTGACCGAGACCTCGAACGAGCTTTTATGCGACTCTGCATATAGTTAACGCTCGTATCAGGCTTCTATTCAAGAAATCGACTTGAATTTTTTATACAAAATAGAGCTTTCGACTATACTTACGATACTATAAAAAAAAATTAAAAATTAAAAAATAAAAGTATTTTTTTTTCAAAACACGTTTAGTGTGATGAGTCGATCGACCCACCATACATACGCTCATAAGATTTTCAATATAGTTTAGGTCAGTGTGAGCTTATTTATACATATTTGAATTTCAATTTTTGTGACAGTATAGAATTCTTAAGCATCCTGTGTATGTTTGTTAGCAAAATCCATTTTGTCAATTTTTTGCAAAATGACGACAAGTATTAAAATTCAATCACTTATAACTCAGTAGTGTTGAACTTTGTCAAAAGGGTCTCTATACATGAAATGTTGAGAGTAAGTAAAATATAAAAAATATATATTTTTGCTTGAAAACAAGCGATGTATCAGTTCGATCGTACCCCCATACTAGCCATTTTGAGACTTTCGGAAGAGTTAACGCTCTTAACTGTTTGGTTTCGAAGATAAAAATTTAAATTTTGAGTATCGCATGGAACTAACGTGCAGCCCCTATACGTTATATTTAAAAAAAATATATAAAATTTTTTTTCAAAATGGCGGCTAATGTAAAAATTCAAAGTGTCATAACTTTGCTAAATGAAATCCTACTAAAAAATGTTTAATGCAAAAAGTGTTTGGAATTTTAATTTGCATATAAAAGCAATTTTTAATTATTATTTTTTTAATAAAAACCGAGTCTTACCATATATTGACCGAGACCTCGAACGAGCTTTTATGCGACTCTGCATATAGTTAACGCTCGTATGAGGCTTCTATTCAAGAAATCGACTTAAATTTTTTATACAAAATAGAGCTTTCGACTATACTTACGATACTATAAAAAAAAATTAAAAATTAAAAAATAAAAGTATTTTTTTTTCAAAACACGTTTAGTGTGATGAGTCGATCGACCCACCATACATACGCTCATAAGATTTTCAATATAGTTTAGGTCAGTGTGAGCTTATTTATACATATTTGAATTGCAATTTTTGTGACAGTATAGAATTCTTAAGCATCCTGTGTATGTTTGTTAGCAAAATCCATTTTGTCTATTTTTTGCAAAATGACGACAAGTATTAAAATTCAATCACTTATAACTCAGTAGTGTTGAATTTTGGCAAAAAGGTCTCTATACATGAAATGTTGAGAAGCCTAAAGTTCATCTAAGTAAAATATAAAAAATATATATTTTTGCTTGAAAAAAAGCGATGTATCAGTTCGATCGTACCCCCATACTAGCCATTTTGAGACTTTCGGAAGAGTTAACGCTCTTAACTGTTTGGTTTCGAAAATAAAAATTTAAATTTTGAGTATCGCATAGAACTAACGTGCAGCCCCTATACGTTATGTTTAAAAAAAATATATAAATTTTTTTTTCAAAATGGCGGCTAATGTAAAAATTCAAAGTGTCATAACTTTGCTAAATGAAATCCTACTAAAAAATGTTTAATGCAAAAAGTGTTTGGAATTTTAATTTGCATATAAAAGCAATTTTTAATTATTTTTTTTTTAATAAAAACAGAGTCTTACCATATATTGACCGAGACCTCGAACGAGCTTTTATGCGACTCTGCATATAGTTAACGCTCGTATGAGGCTTCTATTCAAGAAATCGACTTGAATTTTTTATACAAAATAGAGCTTTCGACTATACTTACGATACTATTAAAAAAATTAAAAATTAAAAAATAAAAGTATTTTTTTTTCAAAACACGTTTAGTGTGATGAGTCGATCGACCCACCATACATACGCTCATAAGATTTTCAATATAGTTTAGGTCAGTGTGAGCTTATTTATACATATTTGAATTTCAATTTTTGTGACAGTATAGAATTCTTAAGCAACCTGTGTATGTTTGTTAGCAAAATCCATTTTGTCAATTTTTTGCAAAATGACGACAAGTATTAAAATTCAATCACTTATAACTCAGTAGTGTTAAACTTTGTCAAAAGGGTCTCTATACATGAAATGTTAAGAGTAAGTAAAATATAAAAAATATATATTTTTGCTTGAAAACAAGCGATGTATCAGTTCGATCGTACCCCCATACTAGCCATTTTGAGACTTTCGGAAGAGTTAACGCTCTTAACTGTTTGGTTTCGAAGATAAAAATTTAAATTTTGAGTATCGCATAGAACTAACGTGCAGCCCCTATACGTTATGTTTAAAAAAAATATATAAAATTTTTTTTCAAAATGGCGGCTAATGTAAAAATTCAAAGTGTCATAACTTTGCTAAATGAAATCCTACTAAAAAATGTTTAATGCAAAAAGTGTTTGGAATTTTAATTTGCATATAAAAGCAATTTTTAATTATTTTTTTTTTAATAAAAACCGAGTCTTACCATATATTGACCGAGACCTCGAACGAGCTTTTATGCGACTCTGCATATAGTTAACGCTCGTATGAGGCTTCTATTCAAGAAATCGACTTGAATTTTTTATACAAAATAGAGCTTTCGACTATACTTACGATACTATAAAAAAAAATTAAAAATTAAAAAATAAAAGTATTTTTTTTTCAAAACACGTTTAGTGTGATGAGTCGATCGACCCACCATACATACGCTCATAAGATTTTTAATATAGTTTAGGTCAGTGTGAGCTTATTTATACATATTTGAATTTCAATTTTTGTGACAGTATAGAATTCTTAAGCATTCTGTGTATGTTTGTTAGCAAAATCCATTTTGTCAATTTTTTGCAAAATGACGACAAGTATTAAAATTCAATCACTTATAACTCAGTAGTGTTGAATTTTGGCAAAAAGGTCTCTATACATGAAATGTTGAGAAGCCTAAAGTTCATCTAAGTAAAATATAAAAAATATATATTTTTGCTTGAAAACAAGCGATGTATAAGTTCGATCGTACCCCCATACTAGCCATTTTGAGACTTTCGGAAGAGTTAACGCTCTTAACTGTTTGGTTTCGAAGATAAAAATTTAAATTTTGAGTATCGCATAGAACTAACGTGCAGCCCCTATACGTTATGTGTAAAAAAAATATATAAAATTTTTTTTCAAAATGGCGGCTAATGTAAAAATTCAAAGTGTCATAACTTTGCTAAATGAAATCCTACTAAAAAATGTTTAATGCAAAAAGTGTTTGGAATTTTAATTTGCATATAAAAGCAATTTTTAATTATTTTTTTTTTAATAAAAACCGAGTCTTACCATATATTGACCGAGACCTCGAACGAGCTTTTATGCGACTCTGCTTATAGTTAACGCTCGTATGAGGCTTCTATTCAAGAAATCGACTTGAATTTTTTATACAAAATAGAGCTTTCGACTATACTTACGATACTATAAAAAAAAATTAAAAATTAAAAAATAAAAGTATTTTTTTTTCAAAACACGTTTAGTGTGATGAGTCCATCGACCCACCATACATACGCTCATAAGATTTTCAATATAGTTTAGGTCAGTGTGAGCTTATTTATACATATTTAAATTTCAATTTTTGTGACAGTATAGAATTCTTAAGCATCCTGTGTATGTTTGTTAGCAAATTCCATTTTGTCAATTTTTTGCAAAATGACGACAAGTATTAAAATTCAATCACTTATAACTCAGTAGTGTTGAATTTTGGCAAAAAGGTCTCTATACATGAAATGTTGAAAAGCCTAATGTTCATCTAAGTAAAATATAAAAAATATATATTTTTGCTTGAAAACAAGCGATGTATCAGTTCGATCGTACCCCCATACTAGCTATTTTGAGACTTTCGGAAGAGTTAACGCTCTTAACTGTTTGGTTTCGAAGATAAAAATTTAAATTTTGAGTATCGCATAGAACTAACGTGCAGCCCCTATACGTTATGTTTAAAAAAAATATATAAAATTTTTATTCAAAATGGCGGCTAATGTAAAAATTCAAAGTGTCATAACTTTGCTAAATGAAATCCTACTAAATAATGTTTAATGCAAAAAGTGTTTGGAATTTTAATTTGCATATAAAAGCAATTTTTTATTATTTTTTTTTTAATAAAAACCGAGTCTTACCATATATTGACCGAGACCTCGAACGAGCTTTTATGCGACTCTGCATATAGTTAACGCTCGTATGAGGCTTCTATTCAAGAAATCGACTTGAATTTTTTATACAAAATAGAGCTTTCGACTATACTTACGATACTATAAAAAAAAATTAAAAATTAAAAAATAAAAGTATTTTTCTTTCAAAACACGTTTAGTGTGATGAGTCGATCGACCCACCATACATACGCTCATAAGATTTTCAATATAGTTTAGGTCAGTGTGAGCTTATTTATACATATTTGAATTTCAATTTTTGTGACAGAATAGAATTCTTAAGCATCCTGTGTATGTTTGTTAGCAAAATCCATTTTGTCAATTTTTTGCAAAATGACGACAAGTATTAAAATTCAATCACTTATAACTCAGTAGTGTTGAATTTTGGCAAAAAGGTCTCTATACATGAAATGTTGAGAAGCCTAAAGTTCATCTAAGTAAAATATAAAAAATATATATTTTTGCTTGAAAACAAGCGATGTATCAGTTCGATCGTACCCCCATACTAGCCATTTTGAGACTTTCCGAAGAGTTAACGCTCTTAACTGTTTGGTTTCGAAGATAAAAATTTAAATTTTGAGTATCGCATAGAACTAACGTGCAGCCCCTATACGTTATGTTTAAAAAAAATATATAAATTTTTTTTTCAAAATGGCGGCTAATGTAAAAATTCAAAGTGTCATAACTTTGCTAAATGAAATCCTACTAAAAAATGTTTAATGCAAAAAGTGTTTGGAATTTTAATTTGCATATAAAAGCAATTTTTAATTATTTTTTTTTTAATAAAAACCGAGTCTTACCATATATTGACCGAGACCTCGAACGAGCTTTTATGCGACTCTGCATATAGTTAACGCTCGTATGAGGCTTCTATTCAAGAAATCGACTTGAATTTTTTATACAAAATAGAGCTTTCGACTATACTTACGATTCTATAAAAAAAAATTAAAAATTAAAAAATAAAAGTATTTTTTTTTCAAAACACGTTTAGTGTGATGAGTCCATCGACCCACCATACATACGCTCATAAGATTTTCAATATAGTTTAGGTCAGTGTGAGCTTATTTATACATATTTGAATTTCAATTTTTGTGACAGTATAGAATTCTTAAGCATCCTGTGTATGTTTGTTAGCAAATTCCATTTTGTCAATTTTTTGCAAAATGACGACAAGTATTAAAATTCAATCACTTATAACTCAGTAGTGTTGAATTTTGGCAAAAAGGTCTCTATACATGAAATGTTGAAAAGCCTAATGTTCATCTAAGTAAAATATAAAAAATATATATTTTTGCTTGAAAACAAGCGATGTATCAGTTCGATCGTACCCCCATACTAGCCATTTTGAGACTTTCGGAAGAGTTAACGCTCTTAACTGTTTGGTTTCGAAGATAAAAATTTAAATTTTGAGTATCGCATAGAACTAACGTGCAGCCCCTATACGTTATGTTTAAAAAAAATATATAAAATTTTTATTCAAAATGGCGGCTAATGTGAAAATTCAAAGTGTCATAACTTTGCTAAATGAAATCCTACTAAAAAATGTTTAATGCAAAAAGTGTTTGGAATTTTAATTTGCTAATAAAAGCAATTTTTTATTATTTTTTTTTTAATAAAAACCGAGTCTTACCATATATTGACCGAGACCTCGAACGAGCTTTTATGCGACTCTGCATATAGTTAACGCTCGTATGAGGCTTCTATTCAAGAAATCGACTTGAATTTTTTATACAAAATAGAGCTTTCGACTATACTTACGATACTATAAAAAAAAATTAAAAATTAAAAAATAAAAGTATTTTTCTTTCAAAACACGTTTAGTGTGATGAGTCGATCGACCCACCATACATACGCTCATAAGATTTTCAATATAATTTAGGTCAGTGTGAGCTTATTTATACATATTTGAATTTCAATTTTTGTGACAGTATAGAATTCTTAAGCATCCTGTGTATGTTTGTTAGCAAAATCCATTTTGTCAATTTTTTGCAAAATGACGACAAGTATTAAAATTCAATCACTTATAACTCAGTAGTGTTGAATTTTGGCAAAAAGGTCTCTATACATGAAATGTTGAGAAGCCTAAAGTTCATCTAAGTAAAATATAAAAAATATATATTTTTGCTTGAAAACAAGCGATGTATCAGTTCGATCGTACCCCCATACTAGCCATTTTGAGACTTTCGGAAGAGTTAACGCTCTTAACTGTTTGGTTTCGAAGATAAAAATTTAAATTTTGAGTATCGCATAGAACTAACGTGCAGCCCCTATACGTTATGTTTAAAAAAAATATATAAAATTTTTTTTAAAATGGCGGCTAATGTAAAAATTCAAAGTGTCATAACTTTGCTAAATGAAATCCTACTAAAAAATGTTTAATGCAAAAAGTGTTTGGAATTTTAATTTGCATATAAAAGCAATTTTTAATTATTTTTTTTTTAATAAAAACCGAGTCTTACCTTATATTGACCGAGACCTCGAACGAGCTTTTATGCGACTCTGCATATAGTTAACGCTCGTATGAGGCTTTTATTTAAGAAATCGACTTGAATTTTTTATACAAAATAGAGCTTTCGACTATACTTACGATACTATAAAAAAAAATTAAAAATTAAAAAATAAAAGTATTTTTTTTTCAAAACACGTTTAGTGTGATGAGTCGATCGACCCACCATACATACGCTCATAAGATTTTCAATATAGTTTAGGTCAGTGTGAGCTTATTTATACATATTTGAATTTCAATTTTTGTGACAGTATAGAATTCTTAAGCATCCTGTGTATGTTTGTTAGCAAATTCCATTTTGTCAATTTTTTGCAAAATGACGACAAGTATTAAAATTCAATCACTTATAACTCAGTAGTGTTGAATTTTGGCAAAAAGGTCTCTATACATGAAATGTTGAGAAGCCTAATGTTCATCTAAGTAAAATATAAAAAATATATATTTTTGCTTGAAAACAAGCGATGTATCAGTTCGATCGTACCCCCATACTAGCCATTTTGAGACTTTCGGAAGAGTTAACGCTCTTAACTGTTTGGTTTCGAAGATAAAAATTTAAATTTTGAGTATCGCATAGAACTAACGTGCAGCCCCTATACGTTATGTTTAAAAAAAATATATAAATTTTTTTTTCAAAATGGCGGCTAATGTAAAAATTCAAAGTGTCATAACTTTGCTAAATGAAATCCTACTAAAAAATGTTTAATGCAAAAAGTGTTTGGAATTTTAATTTGCATATAAAAGCAATTTTTAATTATTTTTTTTTTAATAAAAACCGAGTCTTACCATATATTGACCGAGACCTCGAACGAGCTTTTATGCGACTCTGCATATAGTTAACGCTCGTATGAGGCTTCTATTCAAGAAATCGACTTGAATTTTTTATACAAAATAGAGCTTTCGACTATACTTACGATACTATAAAAAAAAATTAAAAATTAAAAAATAAAAGTATTTTTTTTTCAAAACACGTTTAGTGTGATGAGTCGATCGACCCACCATACATACGCTCATAAGATTTTCAATATAGTTTAGGTCAGTGTGAGCTTATTTATACATATTTGAATTTCAATTTTTGTGACAGTATAGAATTCTTAAGCATCCTGTGTATGTTTGTTAGCAAAATCCATTTTGTCAATTTTTTGCAAAATGACGACAAGTATTAAAATTCAATCACTTATAACTCAGTAGTGTTGAACTTTGTCAAAAGGGTCTCTATACATGAAATGTTGAGAGTAAGTAAAATATAAAAAATATATATTTTTGCTTGAAAACAAGCGATGTATCAGTTCGATCGTACCCCCATACTAGCCATTTTGAGACTTTCGGAAGAGTTAACGCTCTTAACTGTTTGGTTTCGAAGATAAAAATTTAAATTTTGAGTATCGCATAGAACTAACGTGCAGCCCCTATACGTTATGTTTAAAAAAAATATATAAAATTTTTTTTCAAAATGGCGGCTAATGTAAAAATTCAAAGTGTCATAACTTTGCTAAATGAAATCCTACTACAAAATGTTTAATGCAAAAAGTGTTTGGAATTTTAATTTGCATATAAAAGCAATTTTTAGTTATTTTTTTTTTAATAAAAACCGAGTCTTACCATATATTGACCGAGACCTCGAACGAGCTTTTATGCGACTCTGCATATAGTTAACGCTCGTATGAGGCTTCTATTCAAGAAATCGACTTGAATTTTTTATACAAAATAGAGCTTTCGACTATACTTACGATACTATAAAAAAAAATTAAAAATTAAAAAATAAAAGTATTTTTTTTTCAAAACACGTTTAGTGTGATGAGTCGATCGACCCACCATACATACGCTCATAAGATTTTCAATATAGTTTAGGTCAGTGTGAGCTTATTTATACATATTTGAATTTCAATTTTTGTGACAGTATAGAATTCTTAAGCAACCTGTGTATGTTTGTTAGCAAAATCCATTTTGTCAATTTTTTGCAAAATGACGACAAGTATTAAAATTCAATCACTTATAACTCAGTAGTGTTAAACTTTGTCAAAAGGGTCTCTATACATGAAATGTTGAGAGTAAGTAAAATATAAAAAATATATATTTTTGCTTGAAAACAAGCGATGTATCAGTTCGATCGTACCCCCATACTAGCCATTTTGAGACTTTCGGAAGAGTTAACGCTCTTAACTGTTTGGTTTCGAAGATAAAAATTTAAATTTTGAGTATCGCATAGAACTAACGTGCAGCCCCTATACGTTATGTTTAAAAAAAATATATAAAATTTTTTTTCAAAATGGCGGCTAATGTAAAAATTCAAAGTGTCATAACTTTGCTAAATAAAATCCTACTAAAAAATGTTTAATGCAAAAAGTGTTTGGAATTTTAATTTGCATATAAAAGCAATTTTTAATTATTTTTTTTTTAATAAAAACCGAGTCTTACCATATATTGACCGAGACCTCGAACGAGCTTTTATGCGACTCTGCATATAGTTAACGCTCGTATGAGGCTTCTATTCAAGAAATCGACTTGAATTTTTTATACAAAATAGAGCTTTCGACTATACTTACGATACTATAAAAAAAAATTAAAAATTAAAAAATAAAAGTATTTTTCTTTCAAAACACGTTTAGTGTGATGAGTCGATCGACCCACCATACATACGCTCATAAGATTTTCAATATAGTTTAGGTCAGTGTGAGCTTATTTATACATATTTGAATTTCAATTTTTGTGACAGTATAGAATTCTTAAGCATCCTGTGTATGTTTGTTAGCAAAATCCATTTTGTCAATTTTTTGCAAAATGACGACAAGTATTAAAATTCAATCACTTATAACTCAGTAGTGTTGAATTTTGGCAAAAAGGTCTCTATACATGAAATGTTGAGAAGCCTAAAGTTCATCTAAGTAAAATATAAAAAATATATATTTTTGCTTGAAAACAAGCGATGTATCAGTTCGATCGTACCCCCATACTAGCCATTTTGAGACTTTCGGAAGAGTTAACGCTCTTAACTGTTTGGTTTCGAAGATAAAAATTTAAATTTTGAGTATCGCATAGAACTAACGTGCAGCCCCTATACGTTATGTTTAAAAAAAATATATAAAATTTTTTTTAAAATGGCGGCTAATGTAAAAATTCAAAGTGTCATAACTTTGCTAAATGAAATCCTACTAAAAAATGTTTAATGCAAAAAGTGTTTGGAATTTTAATTTGCATATAAAAGCAATTTTTAATTATTTTTTTTTTAATAAAAACCGAGTCTTACCTTATATTGACCGAGACCTCGAACGAGCTTTTATGCGACTCTGCATATAGTTAACGCTCGTATGAGGCTTTTATTTAAGAAATCGACTTGAATTTTTTATACAAAATAGAGCTTTCGACTATACTTACGATACTATAAAAAAAAATTAAAAATTAAAAAATAAAAGTATTTTTTTTTCAAAACACGTTTAGTGTGATGAGTCGATCGACCCACCATACATACGCTCATAAGATTTTCAATATAGTTTAGGTCAGTGTGAGCTTATTTATACATATTTGAATTTCAATTTTTGTGACAGTATAGAATTCTTAAGCATCCTGTGTATGTTTGTTAGCAAATTCCATTTTGTCAATTTTTTGCAAAATGACGACAAGTATTAAAATTCAATCACTTATAACTCAGTAGTGTTGAATTTTGGCAAAAAGGTCTCTATACATGAAATGTTGAGAAGCCTAATGTTCATCTAAGTAAAATATAAAAAATATATATTTTTGCTTGAAAACAAGCGATGTATCAGTTCGATCGTACACCCATACTAGCCATTTTGAGACTTTCGGAAGAGTTAACGCTCTTAACTGTTTGGTTTCGAAGATAAAAATTTAAATTTTGAGTATCGCATAGAACTAACGTGCAGCCCCTATACGTTATGTTTAAAAAAAATATATAAAATTTTTTTTCAAAATGGCGGCTAATGTAAAAATTCAAAGTGTCATAACTTTGCTAAATGAAATCCTACTAAAAAATGTTTAATGCAAAAAGTGTTTGGAATTTTAATTTGCATATAAAAGCAATTTTTAATTATTTTTTTTTTAATAAAAACCGAGTCTTACCATATATTGACCGAGACCTCGAACGAGCTTTTATGCGACTCTGCATATAGTTAACGCTCGTATGAGGCTTCTATTCAAGAAATCGACTTGAATTTTTTATACAAAATAGAGCTTTCGACTATACTTACGATACTATAAAAAAAAATTAAAAATTAAAAAATAAAAGTATTTTTTTTTCAAAACACGTTTAGTGTGATGAGTCGATCGACCCACCATACATACGCTCATAAGATTTTCAATATAGTTTAGGTCAGTGTGAGCTTATTTATACATATTTGAATTTCAATTTTTGTGACAGTATAGAATTCTTAAGCATCCTGTGTATGTTTGTTAGCAAAATCCATTTTGTCAATTTTTTGCAAAATGACGACAAGTATTAAAATTCAATCACTTATAACTCAGTAGTGTTGAACTTTGTCAAAAGGGTCTCTATACATGAAATGTTGAGAGTAAGTAAAATATAAAAAATATATATTTTTGCTTGAAAACAAGCGATGTATCAGTTCGATCGTACCCCCATACTAGCCATTTTGAGACTTTCGGAAGAGTTAACGCTCTTAACTGTTTGGTTTCGAAGATAAAAATTTAAATTTTGAGTATCGCATAGAACTAACGTGCAGCCCCTATACGTTATGTTTAAAAAAAATATATAAAATTTTTTTTCAAAATGGCGGCTAATGTAAAAATTCAAAGTGTCATAACTTTGCTAAATAAAATCCTACTACAAAATGTTTAATGCAAAAAGTGTTTGGAATTTTAATTTGCATATAAAATCAATTTTTAGTTATTTTTTTTTTAATAAAAACCGAGTCTTACCATATATTGACCGAGACCTCGAACGAGCTTTTATGCGACTCTGCATATAGTTAACGCTCGTATGAGGCTTCTATTCAAGAAATCGACTTGAATTTTTTATACAAAATAGAGCTTTCGACTATACTTACGATACTATAAAAAAAAATTAAAAATTAAAAAATAAAAGTATTTTTTTTTCAAAACACGTTTAGTGTGATGAGTCGATCGACCCACCATACATACGCTCATAAGATTTTCAATATAGTTTAGGTCAGTGTGAGCTTATTTATACATATTTGAATTTCAATTTTTGGACAGTATAGAATTCTTAAGCAACCTGTGTATGTTTGTTAGCAAAATCCATTTTGTCAATTTTTTGCAAAATGACGACAAGTATTAAAATTCAATCACTTATAACTCAGTAGTGTTAAACTTTGTCAAAAGGGTCTCTATACATGAAATGTTGAGAGTAAGTAAAATATAAAAAATATATATTTTTGCTTGAAAACAAGCGATGTATCAGTTCGATCGTACCCCCATACTAGCCATTTTGAGACTTTCGGAAGAGTTAACGCTCTTAACTGTTTGGTTTCGAAGATAAAAATTTAAATTTTGAGTATCGCATAGAACTAACGTGCAGCCCCTATACGTTATGTTTAAAAAAAATATATAAAATTTTTTTTCAAAATGGCGGTTAATGTAAAAATTCAAAGTGTCATAACTTTGCTAAATAAAATCCTACTAAAAAATGTTTAATGCAAAAAGTGTTTGGAATTTTAATTTGCATATAAAAGCAATTTTTAATTATTTTTTTTTTAATAAAAACCGAGTCTTACCATATATTGACCGAGACCTCGAACGAGCTTTTATGCGACTCTGCATATAGTTAACGCTCGTATGAGGCTTCTATTCAAGAAATCGACTTGAATTTTTTATACAAAATAGAGCTTTCGACTATACTTACGATACTATAAAAAAAAATTTAAAATTAAAAAATAAAAGTATTTTTTTTTCAAAACACGTTTAGTGTGATGAGTCGATCGACCCACCATACATACGCTCATAAGATTTTCAATATAGTTTAGGTCAGTGTGAGCTTATTTATACATATTTGAATTTCAATTTTTGTGACAGTATAGAATTTATAAGCATCCTGTGTATGTTTGTTAGCAAAATCCATTTTGTCAATTTTTTGCAAAATGACGACAAGTATTAAAATTCAATCACTTATAACTCAGTAGTGTTGAATTTTGGCAAAAAGGTCTCTATACATGAAATGTTGAGAAGCCTAAAGTTCATCTAAGTAAAATATAAAAAATATATATTTTTGCTTGAAAACAAGCGATGTATCAGTTCGATCGTACCCCCATACTAGCCATTTTGAGACTTTCGGAAGAGTTAACGCTCTTAACTGTTTGGTTTCGAAGATAAAAATTTAAATTTTGAGTATCGCATAGAACTAACGTGCAGCCCCTATACGTTATGTTTAAAAAAAATATATAAAATTTTTTTTCAAAATGGCGGCTAATGTAAAAATTCAAAGTGTCATAACTTTGCTAAATGAAATCCTACTAAAAAATGTTTAATGCAAAAAGTGTTTGGAATTTTAATTTGCATATAAAAGCAATTTTTAATTATTTTTTTTTTAATAAAAACCGAGTCTTACCATATATTGACCGAGACCTCGAACGAGCTTTTATGCGACTCTGCATATAGTTAACGCTCGTATGAGGCTTCTATTCAAGAAATCGACTTGAATTTTTTATACAAAATAGAGCTTTCGACTATACTTACGATACTATAAAAAAAAATTAAAAATTAAAAAATAAAAGTATTTTTTTTTCAAAACACGTTTAGTGTGATGAGTCCATCGACCCACCATACATACGCTCATAAGATTTTCAATATAGTTTAGGTCAGTGTGAGCTTATTTATACATATTTGAATTTAAATTTTTGTGACAGTATAGAATTCTTAAGCATCCTGTGTATGTTTGTTAGCAAATTCCATTTTGTCAATTTTTTGCAAAATGACGACAAGTATTAAAATTCAATCACTTATAACTCAGTAGTGTTGTATTTTGGCAAAAAGGTCTCTATACATGAAATGTTGAAAAGCCTAATGTTCATCTAAGTAAAATATAAAAAATATATATTTTTGCTTGAAAACAAGCGATGTATCAGTTCGATCGTACCCCCATACTAGCCATTTTGAGACTTTCGGAAGAGTTAACGCTCTTAACTGTTTGGTTTCGAAGATAAAAATTTAAATTTTGAGTATCGCATAGAACTAACGTGCAGCCCCTATACGTTATGTTTAAAAAAAATATATAAAATTTTTTTTCAAAATGGCGGCTAATGTAAAAATTCAAAGTGTCATAACTTTGCTAAATGAAATCCTACTAAAAAATGTTTAATGCAAAAAGTGTTTGGAATTTTAATTTGCATATAAAAACAATTTTTAATTATTTTTTTTTTAATAAAAACCGAGTCTTACCATATATTGACCGAGACCTCGAACGAGCTTTTATGCGACTCTGCATATAGTTAACGCTCGTATAAGGCTTCTATTTAAGAAATCGACTTAAATTTTTTATACAAAATAGAGCTTTCGACTATACTTACGATACTATAAAAAAAAATTAAAAATTAAAAAATAAAAGTATTTTTTTTTCAAAACACGTTTAGTGTGATGAGTCGATCGACCCACCATACATACGCTCATAAGATTTTCAATATAGTTTAGGTCAGTGTGAGCTTATTTATACATATTTGAATTTCAATTTTTGTGACAGTATAGAATTCTTAAGCATCCTGTGTATGTTTGTTAGCAAAATCCATTTTGTCAATTTTTTGCAAAATGACGACAAGTATTTAAATTCAATCACTTATAACTCAGTAGTGTTGAACTTTGGCAAAAAGGTCTCTATACATGAAATGTTGAGAAGCCTAAAGTTCATCTAAGTAAAATATAAAAAATATATATTTTTGCTTGAAAACAAGCGATGTATCAGTTCGATCGTACCCCCATACTAGCCATTTTGAGACTTTCGGAAGAGTTAACGCTCTTAACTGTTTGGTTTCGAAGATAAAAATTTAAATTTTAAGTATCGCATAGAACTAACGTGCAGCCCCTATACGTTATGTTTAAAAAAAATATATAAAATTTTTTTTCAAAATGGCGGCTAATGTAAAAATTCAAAGTGTCATAACTTTGCTAAATGAAATCCTACTAAAAAATGTTTAATGCAAAAAGTGTTTGGAATTTTAATTTGCATATAAAAGCAATTTTTAATTATTTTTTTTTTAATAAAAACCGAGTCTTACTATATATTGACCGAGACCTCGAACGAGCTTTTATGCGACTCTGCATATAGTTAACGTTCGTATGAGGCTTCTATTCAAGAAATCGACTTGAATTTTTTATACAAAATAGAGCTTTCGACTATACTTACGATACTATAAAAAAAAATTAAAAATTAAAAAATAAAAGTATTTTTCTTTCAAAACACGTTTAGTGTGATGAGTCGATCGACCCACCATACATACGCTCATAAGATTTTCAATATAGTGTAGGTCAGTGTGAGCTTATTTATACATATTTGAATTTCAATTTTTGTGACAGTATAGAATTCTTAAGCATCCTGTGTATGTTTGTTAGCAAAATCCATTTTGTCAATTTTTTGCAAAATGACGACAAGTATTAAAATTCAATCACTTATAACTCAGTAGTGTTGAACTTTGTCAAAAGGGTCTCTATACATGAAATGTTGAGAGTAAGTAAAATATAAAAAATATATATTTTTGCTTGAAAACAAGCGATGTATCAGTTCGATCGTACCCCCATACTAGCCATTTTGAGACTTTCGGAAGAGTTAACGCTCTTAACTGTTTGGTTTCGAAGATAAAAATTTAAATTTTGAGTATCGCATAGAACTAACGTGCAGCCCCTATACGTTATGTTTAAAAAAAATATATAAAATTTTTTTTCAAAATGGCGGCTAATGTAAAAATTCAAAGTGTCATAACTTTGCTAAATAAAATCCTACTAAAAAATGTTTGATGCAAAAAGTGTTTGGAATTTTAATTTGCATATAAAAGCAATTTTTAATTATTTTTTTTTTAATAAAAACCGAGTCTTACCATATATTGACCGAGACCTCGAACGAGCTTTTATGCGACTCTGCATATAGTTAACGCTCGTGGGAGGCTTCTATTCAAGAAATCGACTTGAATTTTTTATACAAAATAGAGCTTTCGACTATACTTACGATACTATAAAAAAAAATTAAAAATTAAAAAATAAAAGTATTTTTTTTTCAAAACACGTTTAGTGTGATGAGTCGATCGACCCACCATACATACGCTCATAAGATTTTCAATATAGTTTAGGTCAGTGTGAGCTTATTTATACATATTTGAATTTTAATTTTTGTGACAGTATAGAATTCTTAAGCATCCTGTGTATGTTTGTTAGCAAAATCCATTTTGTCAATTTTTTGCAAAATGACGACAAGTATTAAAATTCAATCACTAATAACTCAGTAGTGTTAAATTTTGGCAAAAAGGTCTCTATACATGAAATGTTGAAAAGCCTAATGTTCATCTAAGTAAAATATAAAAAATATATATTTTTGCTTGAAAACAAGCGATGTATCAGTACGATCGTACCCCCATACTAGCCATTTTGAGACTTTCGGAAGAGTTAACGCTCTTAACTGTTTGGTTTCGAAGATAAAAATTTAAATTTTGAGTATCGCATAGAACTAACGTGCAGCCCCTATACGTTATGTTTAAAAAAAATATATAAATTTTTTTTTCAAAATGGCGGCTAATGTAAAAATTCAAAGTTTCATAACTTTGCTAAATGAAATCCTACTAAAAAATGTTTAATTCAAAAAGTGTTTGGAATTTTAATTTGCATATAAAAGCAATTTTTAATTATTTTTTTTTTAATAAAAACCGAGTCTTACCATATATTGACCGAGACCTCGAACGAGCTTTTATGCGACTCTGCATATAGTTAACGCTCGTATGAGGCTTCTATTCAAGAAATCGACTTGAATTTTTTATACAAAATAGAGCTTTCGACTATACTTACGATACTATAAAAAAAAATTAAAAATTAAAAAATAAAAGTATTTTTTTTTCAAAACACGTTTAGTGTGATGAGTCGATCGACCCACCATACATACGCTCATAAGATTTTCAATATAGTTAAGGTCAGTGTGAGCTTATTTATACATATTTGAATTTCAATTTTTGTGACAGTATAGAATTCTTAAGCATCCTGTGTATGTTTGTTAGCAAAATCCATTTTGTCAATTTTTTGCAAAATGACGACAAGTATTAAAATTCAATCACTTATAACTCAGTAGTGTTGAATTTTGGCAAAAAGGTCTCTATACATGAAATGTTGAGAAGCCTAAAGTTCATCTAAGTAAAATATAAAAAATATATATTTTTGCTTGAAAACAAGCGATGTATCAGTTCGATCGTACCCCCATACTAGCCATTTTGAGACTTTCGGAAGAGTTAACGCTCTTAACTGTTTGGTTTCGAAGATAAAAATTTAAATTTTGAGTATCGCATAGAACTAACGTGCAGCCCTTATACGTTATGTTTAAAAAAAATATATAAAATTTTTTTTCAAAATGGCGGCTAATGTAAAAATTCAAAGTGTCATAACTTTGCTAAATGAAATCCTACTAAAAAATGTTTATTGCAAAAAGTGTTTGGAATTTTAATTTACAAATAAAAGCAATTTTTAATTATTTTTTTTTTAATAAAAACCGAGTCTTACCATATATTGACCGAGACCTCGAACGAGCTTTTATGCGACTCTGCATATAGTTAACGCTCGTATGAGGCTTCTATTTAAAAAATCGACTTGAATTTTTTATACAAAATAGAGCTTTCGACTATACTTACGATACTATAAAAAAAAATTAAAAATTAAAAAATAAAAGTATTTTTTTTTCAAAACACGTTTAGTGTGATGAGTCGATCGACCCACCATACATACGCTCATAAGATTTTCAATATAGTTTAGGTCAGTGTGAGCTTATTTATACATATTTGAATTTCAATTTTTGTGACAGTATGGAATTCTTAAGCATCCTGTGTATGTTTGTTAGCAAAATCCATTTTGTCAATTTTTTGCAAAATGACGACAAGTATTAAAATTCAATCACTTATAACTCAGTAGTGTTGAACTTTGTCAAAAGGGTCTCTATACATGAAATGTTGAGAGTAAGTAAAATATAAAAAATATATATTTTTGCTTGAAAACAAGCGATGTATCAGTTCGATCGTACCCCCATACTAGCCATTTTGAGACTTTCGGAAGAGTTAACGCTCTTAACTGTTTGGTTTCGAAGATAAAAATTTAAATTTTGAGTATCGCATAGAACTAACGTGCAGCCCCTATACGTTGAGTTTAAAAAAAATATATAAAATTTTTTTTCAAAATGGCGGCTAATGTAAAAATTCAAAGTGTCATAACTTTGCTAAATGAAATCCTACTAAAAAATGTTTAATGCAAAAAGTGTTTGGAATTTTAATTTGCATATAAAAGCAATTTTTAATTATTTTTTTTTTAATAAAAACCGAGTCTTACTATATATTGACCGAGACCTCGAACGAGCTTTTATGCGACTCTGCATATAGTTAACGCTCGTATGAGGCTTCTATTCAAGAAATCGACTTGAATTTTTTATACAAAATAGAGCTTTCGACTATACTTACGATACTATAAAAAAAAATTAAAAATTAAAAAATAAAAGTATTTTTTTTTCAAAACACGTTTAGTGTGATGAGTCGATCGACCCACCATACATACGCTCATAAGATTTTCAATATAGTTTAGGTCAGTGTGAGCTTATTTATACATATTTGAATTTCAATTTTTGTGACAGTATAGAATTCTTAAGCATCCTGTGTATGTTTGTTAGCAAAATCCATTTTGTCAATTTTTTGCAAAATGACGACAAATATTAAAATTCAATCACTTATAACTCAGTAGTGTTGAATTTTGGCAAAAAGGTCTCTATACATGAAATGTTGAGAAGCCTAAAGTTCATCTAAGTAAAATATAAAAAATATATATTTTTGCTTGAAAACAAGCGATGTATCAGTTTGATCGTACCCCCATACTAGCCATTTTGAGACTTTCGGAAGAGTTAACGCTCTTAACTGTTTGGTTTCGAAGATAAAAATTTAAATTTTGAGTATCGCATAGAACTAACGTGCAGCCCCTATACGTTATGTTTAAAAAAAATATATAAAATTTTTTTTCAAAATGGCGGCTAATGTAAAAATTCAAAGTGTCATAACTTTGCTAAATGAAATCCTACTAAAAAATGTATAATGCAAAAAGTGTTTGGAATTTTAATTTGCATATAAAAGCAATTTTTAATTATTTTTTTTAATAAAAACCGAGTCTTACCATATATTGACCGAGACCTCGAACGAGCTTTTATGCGACTCTGCATATAGTTACCGCTCGTGTGAAGCTTCTATTCAAGAAATCGACTTGAATTTTTTATACAAAATAGAGCTTTCGACTATACTTACGATACCATAAAAAAAAATTAAAAATTAAAAAATAAAAGTAATTTTTTTTCAAAACACGTTTAGTGTGATGAGTCGATCGACCCACCATACATACGCTCATAAGATTTTCAATATAGTTTAGGTCAGTGTGAGCTTATTTATACATATTTGAATTTCAATTTTTGTGACAGTATAGAATTCTTAAGCATCCTGTCTATGTTTGTTAGCAAAATCCATTTTGTCAATTTTTTGCAAAATGACGACAAGTATTAAAATTCAATCACTTATAACTCAGTAGTGTTGAATTTTGGCAAAAAGGTCTCTATACATGAAATGTTGAGAAGCCTAAAGTTCATCTAAGTAAAATATAAAAAATATATATTTTTGCTTGAAAACAAGCGATGTATCAGTTCGATCGTACCCCCATACTAGCCATTTTGAGACTTTCGGAAGAGTTAACGCTCTTAACTGTTTGGTTTCGAAGATAAAAATTTAAATTTTGAGTATCGCATAGAACTAACGTGCAGCCCCTATACGTTATGTTTAAAAAAAATATATAAAATTTTTTTTCAAAATGGCGGCTAATGTAAAAATTCAAAGTGTCATAACTTTGCTAAATGAAATCCTACTAAAAAATGTTTAATGCAAAAAGTGTTTGGAATTTTAATTTGCATATAAAAGCAATTTTTAATTTTTTTTTTTTTTTTAAAAACCGAGTCTTACCATATATTGACCGAGACCTAGAACGAGCTTTTATGCGACTCTGCATATAGTTAACGCTCGTATGAGGCTTCTATTCAAGAAATCGACTTGAATTTTTTATACAAAATAGAGCTTTCGACTATACTTACGATACTATAAAAAAAAATTAAAAATTAAAAAATAAAAGTATTTTTTTTTCAAAACACGTTTAGTGTGATGAGTCGATCGACCCACCATACATACGCTCATAAGATTTTCAATATAGTTTAGGTCAGTGTGAGCTTATTTATACATATTTAAATTTCAATTTTTGTGACAGTATGGAATTCTTAAGCATCCTGTGTATGTTTGTTAGCAAAATCCATTTTGTCAATTTTTTGCAAAATGACGACAAGTATTAAAATTCAATCACTTATAACTCAGTAGTGTTGAATTTTGGCAAAAAGGTCTCCATACATGAAATGTTGAGAAGCCTAAAGTTCATCTAAGTAAAATATAAAAAATATATATTTTTGCTTGAAAACAAGCGATGTATCAGTTCGATCGTACCCCCATACTAGCCATTTTGAGACTTTCGGAAGAGTTAACGCTCTTAACTGTTTGGTTTCGAAGATAAAAATTTAAATTTTGAGTATCGCATAGAACTAACGTGCAGCCCCTATACGTTATGTTTAAAAAAAATATATAAAATTTTTTTTCAAAATGGCGGCTAATGTATAAATTCAAAGTGTCATAACTTTGCTAAATAAAATCCTACTAAAAAATGTTTAATGCAAAAAGTGTTTGGAATTTTAATTTGCATATAAAAGCAATTTTTAATTATTTTTTTTTTAATAAAAACCGAGTCTTACCATATATTGACCGAGACCTCGAACGAGCTTTTATGCGACTCTGCATATAGTTAACGCTCGTGGGAGGCTTCTATTCAAGATCTCGACTTGAATTTTTTATACAAAATAGAGCTTTCGACTATACTTACGATACTATAAAAAAAAATTAAAAATTAAAAAATAAAAGTATTTTTTTTTCAAAACACGTTTAGTGTGATGAGTCGATCGACCCACCATACATACGCTCATAAGATTTTCAATATAGTTTAGGTCAGTGTGAGCTTATTTATACATATTTGAATTTCAATTTTTGTGACAGTATAGAATTCTTAAGCATCCTGTGTATGTTTGTTAGCAAAATCCATTTTGTCAATTTTTTGCAAAATGACGACAAGTATTAAAATTCAATCACTTATAACTCAGTAGTGTTGAATTTTGGCAAAAAGGTCTTTATACATAAAATGTTGAGAAGCCTAAAGTTCATCTAAGTAAAATATAAAAAATATATATTTTTGCTTGAAAACAAGCGATGTATCAGTTCGATCGTACCCCCATACTAGCCATTTTGAGACTTTCGGAAGAGTTAACGCTCTTAACTGTTTGGTTTCGAAGATAAAAATTTAAATTTTGAGTATCGCATAGAACTAACGTGCAGCCCCTATACGTTATGTTTAAAAAAAATATATAAAATTTTTTTTTAAAATGGCGGCTAATGTAAAAATTCAAAGTGTCATAACTTTGCTAAATGAAATCCTACTAAAAAATGTTTAATGCAAAAAGTGTTTGGAATTTTAATTTGCATATAAAAGCAATTTTTAATTATTTTTTTTTTAATAAAAACCGAGTCTAACTATATATTGACCGAGACCTCGAACGAGCTTTTATGCGACTCTGCATATAGTTAACGCTCGTATGAGGCTTCTATTCAAGAAATCGACTTGAATTTTTTATACAAAATAGAGCTTTCGACTATACTTACGATAGTATAAAAAAAAATTAAAAATTAAAAAATAAAAGTATTTTTCTTTCAAAACACGTTTAGTGTGATGAGTCGATCGACCCACCATACATACGCTCATAAGATTTTCAATATAGTTTAGGTCAGTGTGAGCTTATTTATACATATTTGAATTTAAATTTTTGTGACAGTATAGAATTCTTAAGCATCCTGTGTATGTTTGTTAGCAAAATCCATTTTGTCAATTTTTTGCAAAATGACGACAAGTATTAAAATTCAATCACTTATAACTCAGTAGTGTTGAACTTTGTCAAAAGGGTCTCTATACATGAAATGTTGAGAGTAAGTAAAATATAAAAAATATATATTTTTGCTTGAAAACAAGCGATGTATCAGTTCGATCGTACCCCCATACTAGCCATTTTGAGACTTTCGGAAGAGTTAACGCTCTTAACTGTTTGGTTTCGAAGATAAAAATTTAAATTTTGAGTATCGCATAGAACTAACGTGCAGCCCCTATACGTTATGTTTAAAAAAAATATATAAAATTTTTATTCAAAATGGCGGCTAATGTAAAAATTCAAAGTGTCATAACTTTGCTAAATGAAATCCTACTAAAAAATGTTTAATGCAAAAAGTGTTTGGAATTTTAATTTGCATATAAAAGCAATTTTTTATTATTTTTTTTTTAATAAAAACCGAGTCTTACCATATATTGACCGAGACCTCGAACGAGCTTTTATGCGACTCTGCATATAGTTAACGCTCGTATGAGGCTTCTATTCAAGAAATCGACTTGAATTTTTTATACAAAATAGAGCTTTCGACTATACTTACGATACTATAAAAAAAAATTAAAAATTAAAAAATAAAAGTATTTTTCTTTCAAAACACGTTTAGTGTGATGAGTCGATCGACCCACCATACATACGCTCATAAGATTTTCAATATAGTTTAGGTCAGTGTGAGCTTATTTATACATATTTGAATTTCAATTTTTGTGACAGTATAGAATTCTTAAGCATCCTGTGTATGTTTGTTAGCAAAATCCATTTTGTCAATTTTTTGCAAAATGACGACAAGTATTAAAATTCAATCACTTATAACTCAGTAGTGTTAAATTTTGGCAAAAAGGTCTCTATACATGAAATGTTGAGAAGCCTAAAGTTCATCTAAGTAAAATATAAAAAATATATATTTTTGCTTGAAAACAAGCGATGTATCAGTTCGATCGTACCCCCATACTAGCCATTTTGAGACTTTCGGAAGAGTTAACGCTCTTAACTGTTTGGTTTCGAAGATAAAAATTTAAATTTTGAGTATCGCATAGAACTAACGTGCAGCCCCTATACGTTATGTTTAAAAAAAATATATAAAATTTTTTTTCAAAATGGCGGCTAATGTAAAAATTCAAAGTGTCATAACTTTGCTAAATGAAATCCTACTAAAAAATGTTTAATGCAAAAAGTGTTTGGAATTTTAATTTGCATATAAAAGCAATTTTTAATTATTTTTTTTTTAATAAAAACCGAGTCTTACCATATATTGACCGAGACCTCGAACGAGCTTTTATGCGACTCTGCATATAGTTAACGCTCGTATGAGGCTTCTATTCAAGAAATCGACTTGAATTTTTTATACAAAATAGAGCTTTCGACTATACTTACGATACTATAAAAAAAAATTAAAAATTAAAAAATAAAAGTATTTTTTTTTCAAAACACGTTTAGTGTGATGAGTCGATCGACCCACCATACATACGCTCATAAGATTTTCAATATAGTTTAGGTCAGTGTGAGCTTATTTATACATATTTGAATTTCAATTTTTGTGACAGTATAGAATTCTTAAGCATCCTGTGTATGTTTGTTAGCAAATTCCATTTTGTCAATTTTTTGCAAAATGACGACAAGTATTAAAATTCAATCACTTATAACTCAGTAGTGTTGAATTTTGGCAAAAAGGTCTCTATACATGAAATGTTGAGAAGCCTAATGTTCATCTAAGTAAAATATAAAAAATATATATTTTTGCTTGAAAACAAGCGATGTATCAGTTCGATCGTACCCCCATACTAGCCATTTTGAGACTTTCGGAAGAGTTAACGCTCTTAACTGTTTGGTTTCGAAGATAAAAATTTAAATTTTAAGTATCGCATAGAACTAACGTGCAGCCCCTATACGTTATGTTTAAAAAAAATATATAAAATTTTTTTTCAAAATGGCGGCTAATGTAAAAATTCAAAGTGTCATAACTTTGCTAAATGAAATCCTACTAAAAAATGTTTAATGCAAAAAGTGTTTGGAATTTTAATTTGCATATAAAAGCAATTTTTAATTATTTTTTTTTTAATAAAAACCGAGTCTTACCATATATTGACCGAGACCTCGAACGAGCTTTTATGCGACTCTGCATATAGTTAACGCTCGTATGAGGCTTCTATTCAAGAAATCGACTTGAATTTTTTATACAAAATAGAGCTTTCGACTATACTTACGATACTATAAAAAAAAATTAAAAATTAAAAAATAAAAGTATTTTTTTTTCAAAACACGTTTAGTGTGATGAGTCGATCGACCCACCATACATACGCTCATAAGATTTTCAATATAGTTAAGGTCAGTGTAAGCTTATTTATACATATTTGAATTTCAATTTTTGTGACAGTATAGAATTCTTAAGCATCCTGTGTATGTTTGTTAGCAAAATCCATTTTGTCAATTTTTTGCAAAATGACGACAAGTATTAAAATTCAATCACTTATAACTCAGTAGTGTTGAATTTTGGCAAAAAGGTCTCTATACATGAAATGTTGAGAAGCCTAAAGTTCATCTAAGTAAAATATAAAAAATATATATTTTTGCTTGAAAACAAGCGATGTATCAGTTCGATCGTACCCCCATACTAGCCATTTTGAGACTTTCGGAAGAGTTAACGCTCTTAACTGTTTGGTTTCGAAGATAAAAATTTAAATTTTGAGTATCGCATAGAACTAACGTGCAGCCCCTATACGTTATGTTTAAAAAAAATATATAAAAATTTTTTTCAAAATGGCGGCTAATGTAAAAATTCAAAGTGTCATAACTTTGCTAAATGAAATCCTACTAAAAAATGTTTCATGCAAAAAGTGTTTGGAATTTTAATTTGCATATATAAGCAATTTTTAATTATTTTTTTTTTAATAAAAACCGAGTCTTACCATATATTGACCGAGACCTCGAACGAGCTTTTATGCGACTCTGCATATAGTTACCGCTCGTGTGAGGCTTCTATTCAAGAAATCGACTTGAATTTTTTATACAAAATAGAGCTTTCGACTATACTTACGATACTATAAAAAAAAATTAAAAATTAAAAAATAAAAGTATTTTTTTTTCAAAACACGTTTAGTGTGATGAGTCGATCGACCCACCATACATACGCTCATAAGATTTTCAATATAGTTTAGGTCAGTGTGAGCTTATTTATACATATTTGAATTTCAATTTTTGTGACAGTATAGAATTCTTAAGCATCCTGTCTATGTTTGTTAGCAAAATCCATTTTGTCAATTTTTTGCAAAATGACGACAAGTATTAAAATTCAATCACTTATAACTCAGTAGTGTTGAATTTTGGCAAAAAGGTCTCTATACATGAAATGTTGAGAAGCCTAAAGTTCATCTAAGTAAAATATAAAAAATATATATTTTTGCTTGAAAACAAGCGATGTATCAGTTCGATCGTACCCCCATACTAGCCATTTTGAGACTTTCGGAAGAGTTAACGCTCTTAACTGTTTGGTTTCGAAGATAAAAATTTAAATTTTGAGTATCGCATAGAACTAACGTGCAGCCCCTATACGTTATGTTTAAAAAAAATATATAAAATTTTTTTTCAAAATGGCGGCTAATGTAAAAATTCAAAGTGTCATAACTTTGCTAAATGAAATCCTACTAAAAAATGTTTGATGCAAAAAGTGTTTGGAATTTTAATTTGCATATAAAAGCAATTTTTAATTATTTTTTTTTTAATAAAAACCGAGTCTTACCATATATTGACCGAGACCTCGAACGAGCTTTTATGCGACTCTGCATATAGTTAACGCTCGTGTGACGCTTCTATTTAAGAAATCGACTTAAATTTTTTATACAAAATAGAGCTTTCGACTATACTTACGATACTATAAAAAAAAATTAAAAATTAAAAAATAAAAGTATTTTTTTTTCAAAACACGTTTAGTGTGATGAGTCGATCGACCCACCATACATACGCTCATAAGATTTTCAATATAGTTTAGGTCAGTGTGAGCTTATTTATACATATTTGAATTTCAATTTTTGTGACAGTATAGAATTCTTAAGCATCCTGTGTATGTTTGTTAGCAAAATCCATTTTGTCAATTTTTTGCAAAATGACGACAAGTATTAAAATTCAATCACTTATAACTCAGTAGTGTTGAATTTTGGCAAAAAGGTCTCTATACATGAAATGTTGAGAAGCCTAAAGTTCATCTAAGTAAAATATAAAAAATATATATTTTTGCTTGAAAACAAGCGATGTATCAGTTCGATCGTACCCCCATACTAGCTATTTTGAGACTTTCGGAAGAGTTAACGCTCTTAACTGTTTGGTTTCGAAGATAAAAATTTAAATTTTGAGTATCGCATAGAACTAACGTGCAGCCCCTATACGTTATGTTTAAAAAAAATATATAAAATTTTTTTTCAAAATGGCGGCTAATGTAAAAATTCAAAGTGTCATAACTTTGCTAAATGAAATCCTACTAAAAAATGTTTAATGCAAAAAGTGTTTGGAATTTTAATTTGCATATAAAAGCAATTTTTAATTATTTTTTTTTTAATAAAAACCGAGTCTTACTATATATTGACCGAGACCTCGAACGAGCTTTTATGCGACTCTGCATATAGTTAACGCTCGTATGAGGCTTCTATTCAAGAAATCGACTTGAATTTTTTATACAAAATAGAGCTTTAGACTATACTTACGATACTATAAAAAAAAATTAAAAATTAAAAAATAAAAGTATTTTTCTTTCAAAACACGTTTAGTGTGATGAGTCGATCGACCCACCATACATACGCTCATAAGATTTTCAATATAGTTTAGGTCAGTGTGAGCTTATTTATACATATTTGAATTTCAATTTTTGTGACAGTATAGAATTCTTAAGCATCCTGTGTATGTTTGTTAGCAAAATCCATTTTGTCAATTTTTTGCAAAATGACGACAAGTATTAAAATTCAATCACTTATAACTCAGTAGTGTTGAACTTTGTCAAAAGGGTCTCTATACATGAAATGTTGAGAGTAAGTAAAATATAAAAAATATATATTTTTGCTTGAAAACAAGCGATGTATCAGTTCGATCGTACCCCCATACTAGCCATTTTGAGACTTTCGGAAGAGTTAACGCTCTTAACTGTTTGGTTTCGAAGATAAAAATTTAAATTTTGAGTATCGCATAGAACTAACGTGCAGCCCCTATACGTTATGTTTAAAAAAAATATATAAAATTTTTTTTCAAAATGGCGGCTAATGTAAAAATTCAAAGTGTCATAACTTTGCTAAATGAAATCCTACTAAAAAATGTTTAATGCAAAAAGTGTTTGGAATTTTAATTTGCATATAAAAGCAATTTTTAATTATTTTTTTTTTAATAAAAACCGAGTCTTACCATATATTGACCGAGACCTCGAACGAGCTTTTATGCGACTCTGCATATAGTTAACGCTCGTATAAGGCTTCTATTACAGAAATCGACTTGAATTTTTTATACAAAATAGAGCTTTCGACTATACTTACGATACTATAAAAAAAAATTAAAAATTAAAAAATAAAAGTATTTTTCTTTCAAAACACGTTTAGTGTGATGAGTCGATCGACCCACCATACATACGCTCATAAGATTTTTAATATAGTTTAGGTCAGTGTGAGCTTATTTATACATATTTGAATTTCAATTTTTGTGACAGTATAGAATTCTTAAGCATCCTGTGTATGTTTGTTAGCAAAATCCATTTTGTCAATTTTTTGCAAAATGACGACAAGTATTAAAATTAAATCACTTATAACTCAGTAGTGTTGAATTTTGGCAAAAAGGACTCTATACATGAAATGTTGAGAAGCCTAAAGTTCATCTAAGTAAAATATAAAAAATATTTATTTTTGCTTGAAAACAAGCGATGTATCAGTTCGATCGTATCCCCATACTAGCCATTTTGAGACTTTCGGAAGAGTTAACGCTCTTAACTGTTTGGTTTTGAAGATAAAAATTTAAATTTTGAGTATCGCATAGAACTAACGTGCAGCCCCTATACGTTATGTTTAAAAAAAATATATAAAATTTTTTTTTAAAATGGCGGCTAATGTAAAAATTCAAAGTGTCATAACTTTGCTAAATGAAATCCTACTAAAAAATGTTTGATGCAAAAAGTGTTTGGAATTTTAATTTGCATATAAAAGCAATTTTTAATTATTTTTTTTTTAATAAAAACCGAGTCTTACCATATATTGACCGAGACCTCGAACGAGCTTTTATGCGACTCTGCATATAGTTAACGCTCGTATGAGGCTTCTATTCAAGAAATCGACTTGAATTTTTTATACAAAATAGAGCTTTCGACTATACTTACGATACTATAAAAAAAAATTAAAAATTAAAAAATAAAAGTATTTTTTTTTCAAAACACGTTTAGTGTGATGAGTCGATCGACCCACCATACATACGCTCATAAGATTTTCAATATAGTTTAGGTCAGTGTGAGCTTATTTATACATATTTGAATTTCAATTTTTGTGACAGTATAGAATTCTTAAGCATCCTGTGTATGTTTGTTAGCAAATTCCATTTTGTCAATTTTTTGCAAAATGACGACAAGTATTAAAATTCAATCACTTATAACTCAGTAGTGTTGAATTTTGGCAAAAAGGTCTCTATACATGAAATGTTGAGAAGCCTAATGTTCATCTAAGTAAAATATAAAAAATATATATTTTTGCTTGAAAACAAGCGATGTATCAGTTCGATCGTACCCCCATACTAGCCATTTTGAGACTTTCGGAAGAGTTAACGCTCTTAACTGTTTGGTTTCGAAGATAAAAATTTAAATTTTAAGTATCGCATAGAACTAACGTGCAGCCCCTATACGTTATGTTTAAAAAAAATATATAAAATTTTTTTTCAAAATGGCGGCTAATGTAAAAATTCAAAGTGTCATAACTTTGCTAAATGAAATCCTACTAAAAAATGTTTAATGCAAAAAGTGTTTGGAATTTTAATTTGCATATAAAAGCAATTTTTAATTATTTTTTTTTTAATAAAAACCGTGTCTTACCATATATTGACCGAGACCTCGAACGAGCTTTTATGCGACTCTGCATATAGTTAACGCTCGTATGAGGCTTCTATTCAAGAAATCGACTTGAATTTTTTATACAAAATAGAGCTTTCGACTATACTTACGATACTATAAAAAAAAATTAAAAATTAAAAAATAAAAGTATTTTTTTTTCAAAACACGTTTAGTGTGATGAGTCGATCGACCCACCATACATACGCTCATAAGATTTTCAATATAGTTAAGGTCAGTGTAAGCTTATTTATACATATTTGAATTTCAATTTTTGTGACAGTATAGAATTCTTAAGCATCCTGTGTATGTTTGTTAGCAAAATCCATTTTGTCAATTTTTTGCAAAATGACGACAAGTATTAAAATTCAATCACTTATAACTCAGTAGTGTTGAATTTTGGCAAAAAGGTCTCTATACATGAAATGTTGAGAAGCCTAAAGTTCATCTAAGTAAAATATAAAAAATATATATTTTTGCTTGAAAACAAGCGATGTATCAGTTCGATCGTACCCCCATACTAGCCATTTTGAGACTTTCGGAAGAGTTAACGCTCTTAACTGTTTGGTTTCAAAGATAAAAATTTAAATTTTGAGTATCGCATAGAACTAACGTGCAGCCCCTATACGTTATGTTTAAAAAAAATATATAAAATTTTTTTTCAAAATGGCGGCTAATGTAAAAATTCAAAGTGTCATAACTTTGCTTAATGAAATCCTACTAAAAAATGTTTTATGCAAAAAGTGTTTGGAATTTTAATTTGCATATATAAGCAATTTTTAATTATTTTTTTTTTAATAAAAACCGAGTCTTACCATATATTGACCGAGACCTCGAACGAGCTTTTATGCGACTCTGCATATAGTTACCGCTCGTGTGAGGCTTCTATTCAAGAAATCGACTTGAATTTTTTATACAAAATAGAGCTTTCGACTATACTTACGATACTATAAAAAAAAATTAAAAATTAAAAAATAAAAGTATTTTTATTTCAAAACACGTTTAGTGTGATGAGTCGATCGACCCACCATACATACGCTCATAAGATTTTCAATATAGTTTAGGTCAGTGTGAGCTTATTTATACATATTTGAATTTCAATTTTTGTGACAGTATAGAATTCTTAAGCATCCTGTCTATGTTTGTTAGCAAAATCCATTTTGTCAATATTTTGCAAAATGACGACAAGTATTAAAATTCAATCACTTATAACTCAGTAGTGTTGAATTTTGGCAAAAAGGTCTCTATACATGAAATGTTGAGAAGCCTAAAGTTCATCTAAGTAAAATATAAAAAATATATATTTTTGCTTGAAAACAAGCGATGTATCAGTTCGATCGTACCCCCATACTAGCCATTTTGAGACTTTCGGAAGTGTTAACGCTCTTAACTGTTTGGTTTCGAAGATAAAAATTTAAATTTTGAGTATCGCATAGAACTAACGTGCAGCCCCTATACGTTATGTTTAAAAAAAATATATAAAATTTTTTTTCAAAATGGCGGCTAATGTAAAAATTCAAAGTGTCATAACTTTGCTAAATAAAATCCTACTAAAAAATGTTTAATGCAAAAAGTGTTTGGAATTTTAATTTGCATATAAAAGCAATTTTTAATTATTTTTTTTTTAATAAAAACCGAGTCTTACCATATATTGACCGAGACCTCGAACGAGCTTTTATGCGACTCTGCATATAGTTAACGCTCGTGTGAGGCTTCTATTTAAGAAATCGATTAGAATTTTTTATACAAAATAGAGCTTTCGACTATACTTACGATACTATAAAAAAAAATTAAAAATTAAAAAATAAAAGTATTTTTTTTTCAAAACACGTTTAGTGTGATGAGTCGATCGACCCACCATACATACGCTCATAAGATTTTCAATATAGTTTAGGTCAGTGTGAGCTTATTTATACATATTTGAATTTCAATTTTTGTGACAGTATAGAATTCTTAAGCATCCTGTGTATGTTTGTTAGCAAAATCCATTTTGTCAATTTTTTGCAAAATGACGACAAGTATTAAAATTCAATCACTTATAACTCAGTAGTGTTGAATTTTGGCAAAAAGGTCTCTATACATGAAATGTTGAGAAGCCTAAAGTTCATCTAAGTAAAATATAAAAAATATATATTTTTGCTTGAAAACAAGCGATGTATCAGTTCGATCGTACCCCCATACTAGCCATTTTGAGACTTTCGGAAGAGTTAACGCTCTTAACTGTTTGGTTTCGAAGATAAAAATTTAAATTTTGAGTATCGCATAGAACTAACGTGCAGCCCCTATACGTTATGTTTAAAAAAATATATAAAATTTTTTTTCAAAATGGCGGCTAATGTAAAAATTTAAAGTGTCATAACTTTGCTAAATGAAATCCTACTAAAAAATGTTTGATGCAAAAAGTGTTTGGAATTTTAATTTGCATATAAAAGCAATTTTTAATTATTTTTTTTTTAATAAAAACCGAGTCTTACCATATATTGACCGAGACCTCGAACGAGCTTTTATGCGACTCTGCATATAGTTAACGCTCGTATGAGGCTTCTATTCAAGAAATCGACTTGAATTTTTTATACAAAATAGAGCTTTCGACTATACTTACGATACTATAAAAAAAAATTAAAAATTAAAAAATAAAAGTATTTTTTTTTCAAAACACGTTTAGTGTGATGAGTCGATCGACCCACCATACATACGCTCATAAGATTTTCAATATAGTTTAGGTCAGTGTGAGCTTATTTATACATATTTGAATTTCAATTTTTGTGACAGTATGGAATTCTTAAGCATCCTGTGTATGTTTGTTAGCAAAATCCATTTTGTCAATTTTTTGCAAAATGACGACAAGTATTAAAATTCAATCACTTATAACTCAGTAGTGTTGAATTTTGGCAAAAAGGTCTCTATACATGAAATGTTGAGAAGCCTAAAGTTCATCTAAGTAAAATATAAAAAATATATATTTTTGCTTGAAAACAAGCGATGTATCAGTTCGATCGTACCCCCATACTAGCCATTTTGAGACTTTCGGAAGAGTTAACGCTCTTAACTGTTTGGTTTCGAAGATAAAAATTTAAATTTTGAGTATCGCATAGAACTAACGTGCAGCCCCTATACGTTATGTTTAAAAAAAATATATAAAATTTTTTTTCAAAATGGCGGCTAATGTAAAAATTCAAAGTGTCATAACTTTGCTAAATGAAATCCTACTGAAAAATGTCTAATGCAAAAAGTGTTTGGAATTTTAATTTGCATATAAAAGCAATTTTTAATTATTTTTTTTTTAATAAAAACCGAGTCTTACCATATATTGACCGAGACCTCGAACGAGCTTTTATGCGACTCTGCATACAGTTAACGCTCGTATGAGGTTTCTATTTAAGAAATCGACTTGAATTTTTTAAACAAAACAGAGCTTTCAACTATACTTACGATACTATAAAAAAAAATTAAAAATTAAAAAATAAAAGTATTTTTTTTTCAAAACACGTTTAGTGTGATGAGTCGATCGACCCACCATACATACGCTCATAAGATTTTCAATATAGTTAAGGTCAGTGTGAGCTTATTTATACATATTTGAATTTTAATTTTTGTGACAGTATAGAATTCTTAAGCATCCTGTGTATGTTTGCTAGCAAAATCCATTTTGTCAATTTTTTGCAAAATTGCGACAAGTATTAAAATTCAATCACTTATAACTCGGTAGTGTTGAATTTCGTCAAAAAAGTCTCTATACATGAAATGTTCAGAAGCCTAAAGTTCATCAGAATAAAATATAAAAAATATATATTTTTGCTTGAAAACAAGCGATGTATCAGTTCGATCGTACCCCCATACTAGCCATTTTGAGACTTTCGGAAGAGTTAACGCTCTTAACTGTTTGGTTTCGAAGATAAAAATTTAAATTTTGAGTATCGCATAGAACTAACGTGCAGCCCCTATACGTTATGTTTAAAAAAAATATATAAAATTTTTTTTCAAAATGGCGGCTAATGTAAAAATTCAAAGTGTCATAACTTTGCTAAATGAAATCCTACTGAAAAATGTCTAATGCAAAAAGTGTTATGAATTTTAATTTGCATATAAAAGCAATTTTTAATTATTTTTTTTTTAATAAAAACCGAGTCTTACCATATATTGACCGAGACCTCGAACGAGCTTTTATGCGACTCTGCATACAGTTAACGCTCGTATGAGGTTTCTATTTAAGAAATCGACTTGAATTTTTTAAACAAAACAGAGCTTTCAACTATACTTACGATACTATAAAAAAAAATTAAAAATTAAAAAATAAAAGTATTTTTTTTTCAAAACACGTTTAGTGTGATGAGTCGATCGACCCACCATACATACGCTCATAAGATTTTCAATATAGTTAAGGTCAGTGTGAGCTTATTTATACATATTTGAATTTTAATTTTTGTGACAGTATAGAATTCTTAAGCATCCTGTGTATGTTTGCTAGCAAAATCCATTTTGTCAATTTTTTGCAAAATTGCGACAAGTATTAAAATTCAATCACTTATAACTCGGTAGTGTTGAATTTCGTCAAAAAAGTCTCTATACATGAAATGTTCAGAAGCCTAAAGTTCATCAGAATAAAATATAAAAAATATATATTTTTGCTTGAAAACAAGCGATGTATCAGTTCGATCGTACCCCCATACTAGCCATTTTGAGACTTTCGGAAGAGTTAACGCTCTTAACTGTTTGGTTTCGAAGATAAAAATTTAAATTTTGAGTATCGCATAGAACTAACGTGCAGCCCCTATACGTTATGTTTAAAAAAAATATATAAAATTTTTTTTCAAAATGGCGGCTAATGTAAAAATTCAAAGTGTCATAACTTTGCTAAATGAAATCCTACTGAAAAATGTCTAATGCAAAAAGTGTTTGGAATTTTAATTTGCATATAAAAGCAATTTTTAATTATTTTTTTTTTAATAAAAACCGAGTCTTACCATATATTGACCGAGACCTCGAACGAGCTTTTATGCGACTCTGCATACAGTTAACGCTCGTATGAGGTTTCTATTCAAGAAATCGACTTGAATTTTTTAAACAAAACAGAGCTTTCAACTATACTTACGATACTATAAAAAAAAATTAAAAATTAAAAAATAAAAGTATTTTTTTTTCAAAACACGTTTAGTGTGATGAGTCGATCGACCCACCATACATACGCTCATAAGATTTTCAATATAGTTAAGGTCAGTGTGAGCTTATTTATACATATTTGAATTTTAATTTTTGTGACAGTATAGAATTCTTAAGCATCCTGTGTATGTTTGTTAGCAAAATCCATTTTGTCAATTTTTTGCAAAATTGCGACAAGTATTAAAATTCAATCACTTATAACTCGGTAGTGTTGAATTTCGTCAAAAAAGTCTCTATACATGAAATGTTCAGAAGCCTAAAGTTCATCAGAATAAAATATAAAAAATATATATTTTTGCTTGAAAACAAGCGATGTATCAGTTCGATCGTACCCCCATACTAGCCATTTTGAGACTTTCGGAAGAGTTAACGCTCTTAACTGTTTGGTTTCGAAGATAAAAATTTAAATTTTGAGTATCGCATAGAACTAACGTGCAGCCCCTATACGTTATGTTTAAAAAAAATATATAAAATTTTTTTTCAAAATGGCGGCTAATGTAAAAATTCAAAGTGTCATAACTTTGCTAAATGAAATCCTACTGAAAAATGTCTAATGCAAAAAGTGTTTGGAATTTTAATTTGCATATAAAAGCAATTTTTAATTATTTTTTTTTTAATAAAAACCGAGTCTTACCATATATTGACCGAGACCTCGAACGAGCTTTTATGCGACTCTGCATACAGTTAACGCTCGTATGAGGTTTCTATTTAAGAAATCGACTTGAATTTTTTAAACAAAACAGAGCTTTCAACTATACTTACGATACTATAAAAAAAAATTAAAAATTAAAAAATAAAAGTATTTTTTTTTCAAAACACGTTTAGTGTGATGAGTCGATCGACCCACCATACATACGCTCATAAGATTTTCAATATAGTTAAGGTCAGTGTGAGCTTATTTATACATATTTGAATTTTAATTTTTGTGACAGTATAGAATTCTTAAGCATCCTGTGTATGTTTGTTAGCAAAATCCATTTTGTCAATTTTTTGCAAAATTGCGACAAGTATTAAAATTCAATCACTTATAACTCGGTAGTGTTGAATTTCGTCAAAAAAGTCTCTATACATGAAATGTTCAGAAGCCTAAAGTTCATCAGAATAAAATATAAAAAATATATATTTTTGCTTGGAAACAAGCGATGTATCAGTTCGATCGTACCCCCATACTAGCCATTTTGAGACTTTCGGAAGAGTTAACGCTCTTAACTGCTTGGTTTCGAAGATTAAAATTTAAATTTCTAATATCGCATAGAACTAACGTGCAGCCCCTATACGTTATGTTTAAAAAAAATATATAAAATTTTTTTTCAAAATGGCGGCTATCGTAAAAATTCAAAGTGTCATAACTTTGCTAAATAAAATCCTACTTAAAAATGTCGTATGCAAAAAGTGTTTGGAATTTTAATTTGCATATAAAAGCAATTTTTAATTATTTTTTTTTAATAAAAACCGAGTCTTACCATATATTGACCGAGACCTCGAACGAGCTTTTATGCGACTCTGCATACAGTTAACGCTCGTATGAGGTTTCTATTTAAGAAATCGACTTGAATTTTTTAAACAAAACAGAGCTTTCAACTATACTTACGATACTATAAAAAAAAATTAAAAATTAAAAAATAAAAGTATTTATTTTTCAAAACACGTTTAGTGTGATGAGTCGATCGACCCACCATACATACGCTCATAAGATTTTCAATATAGTTAAGGTCAGTGTGAGCTTATTTATACATATTTGAATTTTAATTTTTGTGACAGTATAGAATTCTTAAGCATCCTGTGTATGTTTGTTAGCAAAATCCATTTTGTCAATTTTTTGCAAAATTGCGACAAGTATTAAAATTCAATCACTTATAACTCGGTAGTGTTGAATTTCGTCAAAAAAGTCTCTATACATGAAATGTTCAGAAGCCTAAAGTTCATCAGAATAAAATATAAAAAATATATATTTTTGCTTGAAAACAAGCGATGTATCAGTTCGATCGTACCCCCATACTAGCCATTTTGAGACTTTCGGAAGAGTTAACGCTCTTAACTGTTTGGTTTCGAAGATAAAAATTTAAATTTTGAGTATCGCATAGAACTAACGTGCAGCCCCTATACGTTATGTTTAAAAAAAATATATAAAATTTTTTTTCAAAATGGCGGCTAATGTAAAAATTCAAAGTGTCATAACTTTGCTAAATAAAATCCTACTATAAAATGTCTAATGCAAAAAGTGTTTGGAATTTTAATTTGCATATAAAAGCAATTTTTAATTATTTTTTTTTTAATAAAAACCGAGTCTTACCATATATTGACCGAGACCTCGAACGAGCTTTTATGCGACTCTGCATACAGTTAACGCTCGTATGAGGTTTCTATTTAAGAAATCGACTTGAATTTTTTAAACAAAACAGAGCTTTCAACTATACTTACGATACTATAAAAAAAAATTAAAAATTAAAAAATAAAAGTATTTTTTTTTCAAAACACGTTTAGTGTGATGAGTCGATCGACCCACCATACATACGCTCATAATATTTTTCAATATAGTTAAGGTCAGTGTGAGCTTATTTATACATATTTGAATTTTAATTTTTGTGACAGTATAGAATTCTTAAGCATCCTGTGTATGTTTGTTAGCAAAATCCATTTTGTCAATTTTTTGCAAAATTGCGACAAGTATTAAAATTCAATCACTTATAACTCGGTAGTGTTGAATTTCGTCAAAAAAGTCTCTATACATGAAATGTTCAGAAGCCTAAAGTTCATCAGAATAAAATATAAAAAATATATATTTTTGCTTGAAAACAAGCGATGTATCAGTTCGATCGTACCCCCATACTAGCCATTTTGAAAATTTCGGAAGAGTTAACGCTCTTAACTGTTTGGTTTCAAAGATAAAAATTTAAATTTTGAGTATCGCATAGAACTAACGTGCAGCCCCTATACGTTATGTTTAAAAAAAATATATAAAATTTTTTTTCAAAATGGCGGCTAATGTAAAAATTCAAAGTGTCATAACTTTGCTAAATAAAATCCTACTGAAAAATGTCTAATGCAAAAAGTGTTTGGAATTTTAATTTGCATATAAAAGCAATTTTTAATTATTTTTTTTTTAATAAAAACCGAGTCTTACCATATATTGACCGAGACCTCGAACGAGCTTTTATGCGACTCTGCATACAGTTAACGCTCGTATGAGGTTTCTATTAAAGAAATCGACTTGAATTTTTCAAACAAAACAGAGCTTTCAACTATACTTACGATACTATAAAAAAAAATTAAAAATTAAAAAATAAAAGTATTTTTTTTTCAAAACACGTTTAGTGTGATGAGTCGATCGACCCACCATACATACGCTCATAAGTCTTTCAATATAGTTAAGGTCAGTGTGAGCTTATTTATACATATTTAAATTTTAATTTTTGTGACAGTATAGAATTCTTAAGCATCCTGTGTATGTTTGTTAGCAAAATCCATTTTGTCAATTTTTTGCAAAATTGCGACAAGTATTAAAATTCAATCACTTATAACTCGGTAGTGTTGAATTTCGTCAAAAAAGTCTCTATACATGAAATGTTCAGAAGCCTAAAGTTCATCAGAATAAAATATAAAAAATATATATTTTTGCTTGAAAACAAGCGATGTATCAGTTCGATCGTACCCCCATACTAGCCATTTTGAGACTTTCGGAAGAGTTAACGCTCTTAACTGTTTGGTTTCGAAGATAAAAATTTAAATTTTGAGTATCGCATAGAACTAACGTGCAGCCCCTATACGTTATGTTTAAAAAAAATATATAAAATTTTTTTTCTAAATGGCGGCTAATGTAAAAATTTAAAGTGTCATAACTTTGCTAAATGAAATCCTACTGAAAAATGTCTAATGCAAAAAGTGTTTGGAATTTTAAATTGCATATAAAAGCAATTTTTAATTATTTTTTTTTTAATAAAAACCGAGTCTTACCATATATTGACCGAGACCTCGAACGAGCTTTTATGCGACTCTGCATACAGTTAACGCTCGTATGAGGTTTCTATTTAAGAAATCGACTTGAATTTTTTAAACAAAACAGAGCTTTCTACTATACTTACGATACTATAAAAAAAAATTAAAAATTAAAAAATAAAAGTATTTTTTTTTCAAAACACGTTTAGTGTGATGAGTCGATCGACCCACCATACATACGCTCATAAGATTTTCAATATAGTTAAGGTCAGTGTGAGCTTATTTATACATATTTGAATTTTAATTTTTGTGACAGTATAATATTCTTAAGCATCCTGTGTATGTTTGTTAGCAAAATCCATTTTGTCAATTTTTTGCAAAATTGCGACAAGTATTAAAATTCAATCACTTATAACTCAGTAGTGTTGAATTTCGTCAAAAAAGTCTCTATACATGAAATGTTCAGAAGCCTAAAGTTCATCAGAATAAAATATAAAAAATATATATTTTTGCTTGGAAACAAGCGATGTATCAGTTCGATCGTACCCCCATACTAGCCATTTTGAGACTTTCGGAAGAGTTAACGCTCTTAACTGCTTGGTTTCGAAGATTAAAATTTAAATTTCTAATATCGCATAGAACTAACGTGCAGCCCCTATACGTTATGTTTAAAAAAAATATATAAAATTTTTTTTCAAAATGGCGGCTATCGTAAAAATTCAAAGTGTCATAACTTTGCTAAATAAAATCCTACTTAAAAATGTCGTATGCAAAAAGTGTTTGGAATTTTAATTTGCATATAAAAGCAATTTTTAATTATTTTTTTTTAATAAAAACCGAGTCTTACCATATATTGACCGAGACCTCGAACGAGCTTTTATGCGACTCTGCATACAGTTAACGCTCGTATGAGGTTTCTATTTAAGAAATCGACTTGAATTTTTTAAACAAAACAGAGCTTTCAACTATACTTACGATACTATAAAAAAAAATTAAAAATTAAAAAATAAAAGTATTTTTTTTTCAAAACACGTTTAGTGTGATGAGTCGATCGACCCACCATACATACGCTCATAAGATTTTCAATATAGTTAAGGTCAGTGTGAGCTTATTTATACATATTTGAATTTTAATTTTTGTGACAGTATAGAATTCTTAAGCATCCTGTGTATGTTTGTTAGCAAAATCCATTTTGTCAATTTTTTGCAAAATTGCGACAAGTATTAAAATTCAATCACTTATAACTCGGTAGTGTTGAATTTCGTCAAAAAAGTCTCTATACATGAAATGTTCAGAAGCCTAAAGTTCATCAGAATAAAATATAAAAAATATATATTTTTGCTTGAAAACAAGCGATGTATCAGTTCGATCGTACCCCCATACTAGCCATTTTGAGACTTTCAGAAGAGTTAACGCTCTTAACTGTTTGGTTTCGAAGATAAAAATTTAAATTTTGAGTATCGCATAGAACTAACGTGCAGCCCCTATACGTTATGTTTAAAAAAAATATATAAAATTTTTTTTCAAAATGGCGGCTAATGTAAAAATTCAAAGTGTCATAACTTTGCTAAATGAAATCCTACTGAAAAATGTCTAATGCAAAAAGTGTTTGGAATTTTAATTTGCATATAAAAGCAATTTTTAATTATTTTTTTTTTAATAAAAACCGAGTCTTACCATATATTGACCGAGACCTCGAACGAGCTTTTATGCGACTCTGCATACAGTTAACGCTCGTATGAGGTTTCTATTTAAGAAATCGACTTGAATTTTTTAAACAAAACAGAGCTTTCAACTATACTTACGATACTATAAAAAAAAATTAAAAATTAAAAAATAAAAGTATTTTTTTTTCAAAACACGTTTAGTGTGATGAGTCGATCGACCCACCATACATACGCTCATAAGATTTTCAATATAGTTAAGGTCAGTGTGAGCTTATTTATACATATTTGAATTTTAATTTTTGTGACAGTATAGAATTCTTAAGCATCCTGTGTATGTTTGTTAGCAAAATCCATTTTGTCAATTTTTTGCAAAATTGCGACAAGTATTAAAATTCAATCACTTATAACTCGGTAGTGTTGAATTTCGTCAAAAAAGTCTCTATACATGAAATGTTCAGAAGCCTAAAGTTCATCAGAATAAAATATAAAAAATATATATTTTTGCTTGGAAACAAGCGATGTATCAGTTCGATCGTACCCCCATACTAGCCATTTTGAGACTTTCGGAAGAGTTAACGCTCTTAACTGCTTGGTTTCGAAGATTAAAATTTAAATTTCTAATATCGCATAGAACTAACGTGCAGCCCCTATACGTTATGTTTAAAAAAAATATATAAAATTTTTTTTCAAAATGGCGGCTATCGTAAAAATTCAAAGTGTCATAACTTTGCTAAATAAAATCCTACTTAAAAATGTCGTATGCAAAAAGTGTTTGGAATTTTAATTTGCATATAAAAGCAATTTTTAATTATTTTTTTTTAATAAAAACCGAGTCTTACCATATATTGACCGAGACCTCGAACGAGCTTTTATGCGACTCTGCATACAGTTAACGCTTGTATGAGGTTTCTATTTAAGAAATCGACTTGAATTTTTTAAACAAAACAGAGCTTTCAACTATACTTACGATACTATAAAAAAAAATTAAAAATTAAAAAATAAAAGTATTTTTTTTTCAAAACACGTTTAGTGTGATGAGTCGATCGACCCACCATACATACGCTCATAAGATTTTCAATATAGTTAAGGTCAGTGTGAGCTTATTTATACATATTTGAATTTTAATTTTTGTGACAGTATAGAATTCTTAAGCATCCTGTGTATGTTTGTTAGCAAAATCCATTTTGTCAATTTTTTGCAAAATTGCGACAAGTATTAAAATTCAATCACTTATAACTCGGTAGTGTTGAATTTCGTCAAAAAAGTCTCTATACATGAAATGTTCAGAAGCCTAAAGTTCATCAGAATAAAATATAAAAAATATATATTTTTGCTTGAAAACAAGCGATGTATCAGTTCGATCGTACCCCCATACTAGCCATTTTGAGACTTTCGGAAGAGTTAACGCTCTTAACTGTTTGGTTTCGAAGATAAAAATTTAAATTTTGAGTATCGCATAGAACTAACGTGCAGCCCCTATACGTTATGTTTAAAAAAAATATATAAAATTTTTTTTCAAAATAGCGGCTAATGTAAAAATTCAAAGTGTCATAACTTTGCTAAATGAAATCCTACTGAAAAATGTCTAATGCAAAAAGTGTTTGGAATTTTAATTTGCATATTAAAGCAATTTTTAATTATTTTTTTTTTAATAAAAACCGAGTCTTACCATATATTGACCGAGACCTCGAACGAGCTTTTATGCGACTCTGCATACAGTTAACGCTCGTATGAGGTTTCTATTTAAGAAATCGACTTGAATTTTTTAAACAAAACAGAGCTTTCAACTATACTTACGATACTATAAAAAAAAATTAAAAATTAAAAAATAAAAGTATTTTTTTTTCAAAACACGTTTAGTGTGATGAGTCGATCGACCCACCATACATACGCTCATAAGATTTTCAATATAGTTAAGGTCAGTGTGAGCTTATTTATACATATTTGAATTTTAATTTTTGTGACAGTATAGAATTCTTAAGCATCCTGTGTATGTTTGCTAGCAAAATCCATTTTGTCAATTTTTTGCAAAATTGCGACAAGTATTAAAATTCAATCACTTATAACTCGGTAGTGTTGAATTTCGTCAAAAAAGTCTCTATACATGAAATGTTCAGAAGCCTAAAGTTCATCAGAATAAAATATAAAAAATATATATTTTTGCTTGAAAACAAGCGATGTATCAGTTCGATCGTACCCCCATACTAGCCATTTTGAGACTTTCGGAAGAGTTAACGCTCTTAACTGTTTGGTTTCGAAGATAAAAATTTAAATTTTGAGTATCGCATAGAACTAACGTGCAGCCCCTATACGTTATGTTTAAAAAAAATATATAAAATTTTTTTTCAAAATGGCGGCTAATGTAAAAATTCAAAGTGTCATAACTTTGCTAAATGAAATCCTACTGAAAAATGTCTAATGCAAAAAGTGTTTGGAATTTTAATTTGCATATAAAAGCAATTTTTAATTATTTTTTTTTTAATAAAAACCGAGTCTTACCATATATTGACCGAGACCTCGAACGAGCTTTTATGCGACTCTGCATACAGTTAACGCTCGTATGAGGTTTCTATTCAAGAAATCGACTTGAATTTTTTAAACAAAACAGAGCTTTCAACTATACTTACGATACTATAAAAAAAAATTAAAAATTAAAAAATAAAAGTATTTTTTTTTCAAAACACGTTTAGTGTGATGAGTCGATCGACCCACCATACATACGCTCATAAGATTTTCAATATAGTTAAGGTCAGTGTGAGCTTATTTATACATATTTGAATTTTAATTTTTGTGACAGTATAGAATTCTTAAGCATCCTGTGTATGTTTGTTAGCAAAATCCATTTTGTCAATTTTTTGCAAAATTGCGACAAGTATTAAAATTCAATCACTTATAACTCGGTAGTGTTGAATTTCGTCAAAAAAGTCTCTATACATGAAATGTTCAGAAGCCTAAAGTTCATCAGAATAAAATATAAAAAATATATATTTTTGCTTGAAAACAAGCGATGTATCAGTTCGATCGTACCCCCATACTAGCCATTTTGAGACTTTCGGAAGAGTTAACGCTCTTAACTGTTTGGTTTCGAAGATAAAAATTTAAATTTTGAGTATCGCATAGAACTAACGTGCAGCCCCTATACGTTATGTTTAAAAAAAATATATAAAATTTTTTTTCAAAATGGCGGCTAATGTAAAAATTCAAAGTGTCATAACTTTGCTAAATGAAATCCTACTGAAAAATGTCTAATGCAAAAAGTGTTTGGAATTTTAATTTGCATATAAAAGCAATTTTTAATTATTTTTTTTTTAATAAAAACCGAGTCTTACCATATATTGACCGAGACCTCGAACGAGCTTTTATGCGACTCTGCATACAGTTAACGCTCGTATGAGGTTTCTATTAAAGAAATCGACTTGAATTTTTTAAACAAAACAGAGCTTTCAACTATACTTACGATACTATAAAAAAAAATTAAAAATTAAAAAATAAAAGTATTTTTTTTTCAAAACACGTTTAGTGTGATGAGTCGATCGACCCACCATACATACGCTCATAAGATTTTCAATATAGTTAAGGTCAGTGTGAGCTTATTTATACATATTTGAATTTTAATTTTTGTGACAGTATAGAATTCTTAAGCATCCTGTGTATGTTTGTTAGCAAAATCCATTTTGTCAATTTTTTGCAAAATTGCGACAAGTATTAAAATTCAATCACTTATAACTCGGTAGTGTTGAATTTCGTCAAAAAAGTCTCTATACATGAAATGTTCAGAAGCCTAAAGTTCATCAGAATAAAATATAAAAAATATATATTTTTGCTTGGAAACAAGCGATGTATCAGTTCGATCGTACCCCCATACTAGCCATTTTGAGACTTTCGGAAGAGTTAACGCTCTTAACTGCTTGGTTTCGAAGATTAAAATTTAAATTTCTAATATCGCATAGAACTAACGTGCAGACCCTATACGTTATGTTTAAAAAAAATATATAAAATTTTTTTTCAAAATGGCGGCTATCGTAAAAATTTAAAGTGTCATAACTTTGCTAAATAAAATCCTACTTAAAAATGTCGTATGCAAAAAGTGTTTGGAATTTTAATTTGCATATAAAAGCAATTTTTAATTATTTTTTTTTAATAAAAACCGAGTCTTACCATATATTGACCGAGACCTCGAACGAGCTTTTATGCGACTCTGCATACAGTTAACGCTCGTATGAGGTTTCTATTTAAGAAATCGACTTGAATTTTTTAAACAAAACAGAGCTTTCAACTATACTTACGATACTATAAAAAAAAATTAAAAATTAAAAAATAAAAGTATTTATTTTTCAAAACACGTTTAGTGTGATGAGTCGATCGACCCACCATACATACGCTCATAAGATTTTCAATATAGTTAAGGTCAGTGTGAGCTTATTTATACATATTTGAATTTTAATTTTTGTGACAGTATAGAATTCTTAAGCATCCTGTGTATGTTTGTTAGCAAAATCCATTTTGTCAATTTTTTGCAAAATTGCGACAAGTATTAAAATTCAATCACTTATAACTCAGTAGTGTTTAATTTCGTCAAAAAAGTCTCTATACATGAAATGTTCAGAAGCCTAAAGTTCATCAGAATAAAATATAAAAAATATATATTTTTGCTTGAAAACAAGCGATGTATCAGTTCGATCGTACCCCCATACTAGCCATTTTGAGACTTTCGTAAGAGTTAACGCTCTTAACTGTTTGGTTTCGAAGATAAAAATTTAAATTTTGAGTATCGCATAGAACTAACGTGCAGCCCCTATACGTTATGTTTAAAAAAAATATATAAAATTTTTTTTCAAAATGGCGGCTAATGTAAAAATTCAAAGTGTCATAACTTTGCTAAATGAAATCCTACTGAAAAATGTCTAATACAAAAAGTGTTTGGAATTTTAATTTGCATATAAAAGCAATTTTTAATTATTTTTTTTTTAATAAAAACCGAGTCTCACCATATATTGACCGAGACCTCGAACGAGCTTTTATGCGACTCTGCATACAGTTAACGCTCGTATGAGGTTTCTATTTATGAAATCGACTTGAATTTTTTAAACAAAACAGAGCTTTCAACTATACTTACGATACTATAAAAAAAAATTAAAAATTAAAAAATAAAAGTATTTTTTTTTCAAAACACGTTTAGTGTGATGAGTCGATCGACCCACCATACATACGCTCATAAGATTTTCAATATAGTTAAGGTCAGTGTCAGCTTATTTATACATATTTGAATTTTAATTTTTGTGACAGTATAGAATTCTTAAGCATCCTGTGTATGTTTGTTAGCAAAATCCATTTTGTCAATTTTTTGCAAAATTGCGACAAGTATTAAAATTCAATCACTTATAACTCAGTAGTGTTGAATTTCGTCAAAAAAGTCTCTATACATGAAATGTTCAGAAGCCTAAAGTTCATCAGAATAAAATATAAAAAATATATATTTTTGCTTGAAAACAAGCGATGTATCAGTTCGATCGTACCCCCATACTAGCCATTTTGAGACTTTCGGAAGAGTTAACGCTCTTAACTGTTTGGTTTCGAAGGTAAAAATTTAAATTTTGAGTATCGCATAGAACTAACGTGCAGCCCCTATACGTTATGTTTAAAAAAAATATATAAAATTTTTTTTCAAAATGGCGGCTAATGTAAAAATTCAAAGTGTCATAACTTTGCTAAATGAAATCCTACTGAAAAATGTCTAATGCAAAAAGTGTTTGGAATTTTAATTTGCATATAAAAGCAATTTTTAATTATTTTTTTTTTAATAAAAACCGAGTCTTACCATATATTGACCGAGACCTCGAACGAGCTTTTATGCGACTCTGCATACAGTTAACGCTCGTATGAGGTTTCTATTTAAGAAATCGACTTAAATTTTTTAAACAAAACAGAGCTTTCAACTATACTTACGATACTATAAAAAAAAATTAAAAATTAAAAAATAAAAGTATTTTTTTTTCAAAACACGTTTAGTGTGATGAGTCGATCGACCCACCATACATACGCTCATAAGATTTTCAATATAGTTAAGGTCAGTGTGAGCTTATTTATACATATTTGAATTTTAATTTTTGTGACAGTATAGAATTCTTAAGCATCCTGTGTATGTTTGTTAGCAAAATCCATTTTGTCAATTTTTTGCAAAATTGCGACAAGTATTAAAATTCAATCACTTATAACTCAGTAGTGTTGAATTTCGTCAAAAAAGTCTCTATACATGAAATGTTCAGAAGCCTAAAGTTCATCAGAATAAAATATAAAAAATATATATTTTTGCTTGAAAACAAGCGATGTATCAGTTCGATCGTACCCCCATACTAGCCATTTTGAGACTTTCGGAAGAGTTAACGCTCTTAACTGTTTGGTTTCGAAGATAAAAATTTAAATTTTGAGTATCGCATAGAACTAACGTGCAGCCCCTATACGTTATGTTTAAAAAAAATATATAAAAATTTTTTTCAAAATGGCGGCTAATGTAAAAATTCAAAGTGTCATAACTTTGCTTAATGAAATCCTACTGAAAAATGTCTAATGCAAAAAGTGTTTGGAATTTTAATTTGCATTAAAAAGCAATTTTTAATTATTTTTTTTTTAATAAAAACCGAGTCTCACCATATATTGACCGAGACCTCGAACGAGCTTTTATGCGACTCTGCATACAGTTAACGCTCGTATGAGGTTTCTATTTAAGAAATCGACTTGAATTTTTTAAACAAAACAGAGCTTTCAACTATACTTACGATACTATAAAAAAAAATTAAAAATTAAAAAATAAAAGTATTTTTTTTTCAAAACACGTTTAGTGTGATGAGTCGATCGACCCACCATACATACGCTCATAAGATTTTCAATATAGTTAAGGTCAGTGTGAGCTTATTTATACATATTTGAATTTTAATTTTTGTGACAGTATAGAATTCTTAAGCATTCTGTGTATGTTTGTTAGCAAAATCCATTTTGTCAATTTTTTGCAAAATTGCGACAAGTATTAAAATTCAATCACTTATAACTCGGTAGTGTTGAATTTCGTCAAAAAAGTCTCTATACATGAAATGTTCAGAAGCCTAAAGTTCATCAGAATAAAATATAAAAAATATATATTTTTGCTTGAAAACAAGCGATGTATCAGTTCGATCGTACCCCCATACTAGCCATTTTGAGACTTTCGGAAGAGTTAACGACACGATTTCATTGAGGAGATGGACCGCGCCACTCGGTGAGGACGGACGCTCCGACAAGCTCGCGAACGCTAAGCATCGCCCGAAACCCGCGCATTGCCGTAGTGAAAGTGCAAGGGCTCGGTCGAAATGGCCGACCCTAGTGTGCCCCCCGCCCGCGCCGCGAAAAAACACATTCCGCGGCTGGAGACGATTCCCGCCACCGCTCCGGATGGCGCTGCCCACTCGCGGGTCCGATCCCGCTCGCGCGCGCGAGACCCGGAGATCGACGAGCTCCGCACCCGTTCGCGCATGCGCGACTCGGAGATGGACGACTTACGAGTCAAGGTCGACCTGCTGTTGAAACAGCGGGAAATCGACCTCAAGAAAATAGACGCGCTGACAGCCACTGTCAGAACTTTGAGCTCACAGAACGAGTTTCTGAGAGGCTTGGAAGGAGTGGCTAGTCAGCTCAAAACGACGACGCTGACCAGCTCGACGTCGCCTACACAGACCCCGACGCCGATCGCACCCCAGCTCACTCCGACTCCGCCCCAGGAACCGTCCGCTAGCGAATCGTCTGCTCTCTCCTCGACCGAGGAGATGGAGACGGACGGCTTCAGGACAACAAAGACGAAGCGCAAGCGCAGAAGGAAGACGACGCGCAGCGCAACGGAGGCGCCCGCCGCCACCTCTCCAGAAGCAGAAACAGCCCCAGCCACATCGGAAATAAAAACCGAAAAGGTGCCGCCAATTTTTATTAAGAGCGGCACCAGTTACGTGCGGCTCGAGGCTGACCTCCGTCGACTCGCGATCCCTGTCTCGTCTGCCAAGCAGACTAGAGACGGGATCAAGCTACAGCTGACCTCATCGACCAGCTACAGGACGGTGACGAGGCTCCTTTCCGAAAGGAAACAGGAGTTTCACACCTATCAGCTTCAGGAGGAAAAGCTGCTGAAGGTGGTGCTGCGAGGCGTCCCGACCGGCATCCAGACTGACGAACTACTTAAGGCGCTAAAGCTGACACATCCGGTGAAGTCAGTTCACCGAATGAAGGTCCGAGGCAAAGACGCCCCAATGATCCTAGTCCAAGCGGAGAGGACTGAAGCAGGTAAGTCAATTTTTAATATCACTCACCTGCTCGGCCTCAGCATCAGGGCCGAGGAGCTTAAAAGAAGACCAGGACACATCGGGCAGTGTCACCGGTGCCAGAAGTTTGGACACGGTGCCAGTTTCTGCAACGTGGCCCCGGCTTGCGTCAAATGTGCAGGCCCTCACCTAACGAGGGACTGCAAAAAGACGCAGGAACAGCACCCGAAATGCGTCAACTGCGGAGGCGACCATCCTGCTAATTACAGGAGGTGCGCAAAAGCCCCGCATGCTGCGTCCTACGCGAACATCGCGAAGGGTGCAGCACCCCAGACCACTAAACCATCTGTTGTAGGAACAGGAGGAGCTTCGCCGCCAGCTAAGCCCCTCGAAAATCTGACGAAGCTAGCTCCCACACTGGAGAGCGCGCTCCCGATGTTGGTAGAGGTTCTCCCTCTACTTACCCAGCTGATGGCCATCTTTGGCAAAAAAATAGATGGACGCGTTAGCCCCAGCCGAACAACTCAGACTCGTTTTCTGGAACGCGAACGGGCTGCTGAACAAGCGCAACGACGTGGAGCTTTTCGCGAAGCACCACGACCTAGACGTGATCCTGGTGAACGAGACCCACTTGAGGGCAGGCTACCGCGTCAACATCCCCGGCTACGTACTCCACCGAGACGACCGCACCGACAGGAAGGGAGGAGGCACAGCCGTCTACGTCAGGATAGGTCTCAAGCACCACAAGGAGCTGACTCCGGACTTGCTACATGCGGAGGCCACAATCGTGGTCCTCGAAATGGAGCACGGAGAAAAAATGAGGCTAGTATCCATCTACAACCCCCCAAACAGATTACTACTCACAAACGACCTTCTCCTTCTTTCAGACTCGTCGATCCCGACCGTCGTCGCCGGAGACTTCAACTCGAAGCACGTCCAATGGAACTCGCTCAAAACGAATCGCAACGGGCTCGTTCTGCGTGACTTCATTCAGCGCAGGCCGTACACGATAACCGTAGACGCGCCGGACACGCCCACGTTCTACAGCCACATCGTTCCGGGGGTCGCTGACGTTCTGGACATTGCCATGTTTCAAAACTTTCTCGGAACTTACATCATGACCAGCCTGTACGAGCTCTCGTCCGATCACAATCCCGTCCTGTTGACGATGGTCCTGTCGAACGCCCTACTGACGGCACGGCCGAGAATGCGCACCAACTGGGTCAAATTCAGGGAGACATTCGAGAACATCGTCACAGTCCCGGCGGGGATGCAAAGCGGAGAGGAACTGGATGCTGCGGTGGTCCGATTCACGGAAGAGATCATGGAGGCGGTCACGTCCAACTCTTCACCGATTGACCCCACAAAGGAACCGCCGGTACCGCTCCACATCAGGCAGCTGATCCGAGAAAGGAACCGTTCCAAAAGAAACTGGCAAAGATTCGGCAACCCCTCTGACAAACGAGAAAGAAACAGACTGGACCGCGAGGTGAAAGCCCAGCTAGCGGAGCTACGGAACGACAGGTGGACCAAGAAGATAGAGAGCCTCTCCACGGAGGACAACTCTATCTGGAAGTTAGCAAAGTCTCTCCGAACCGAACGCGCAGCGATTCCGCCTATCAAAAGGCCGGACGGCTCGACCGCCGTCTCGCCCGAAGAGAAGGCGGAGGCGTTCGCGGACGGGCTGAGGGACCAGTTCACGTCCACGGAAAACCATTGCGACCCGAACTTCAACGCTGAGCTGAAGGAGGAAACGCAGAACGCCCTACGAGCCAGCACAGACGAACGACTGGAGCCCACAAACGCGACTGAAGTCTGCGCCTACATCAGCCGCACGAAGATTGGAAAGGCCTCGGGGCCAGATCAGGTATCAGCGAGGGCGCTCAAGTCTCTCCCGGACAAAGGCATCCTCGCTCTCACCTACATAATCAACACAACACTAACACTGAAACACTTTCCACAGAAATGGAAGGAGGTGCAGGTGGTTCTCATCAGGAAGCCGAAAACGGGCGGCACGAAGACCTCCGACTACAGGCCGATCAGTCTCCTCTCGATCGCGGGGAAGATCTGCGAACGAGTCATCGAGTCCAGACTGCGTGACGCTGCGGATAAGAGGGATATCATCCCGGCTGTGCAGCACGGATTCCGTCCGAAACACTCGTCGGTCCATCAACTGATGAGGGTCGTGGAGAAGATCAACAAAGGATTCTCGTTGAAACTCTCCACGGGCGCAATCTTCCTAGACGTCGCAAAAGCTTTCGACAAAGTCTGGCACGCCGGACTGCTGCACAAGCTGCTGGAGGGCGGTATCCCTCTGCCGCTCTGTCAACTTCTGGACTCTTACTTGAAAAACAGATCTTTTCGAGTGAGAAACGAGGGGACGCTGTCGGGTTCCCGACCGATTGAAGCCGGAGTGCCGCAGGGCTCGATCTTGGGACCGCTTCTCTTCACCTGCTACATGGCCGACATCCCCATCCCGGAGGATCGCAGAGCCCAAATCGCGCTATACGCCGACGACACGGCACTCTCCTTCACGTCTGTCAACTTGAGGCTGGCCGTCGACAAACTGCAAGGCATATGTGAGATCCTCGAACGATGGTTCGCAAAGTGGAGGATTTCCATAAACCCCAAAAAGAGCGCAGCCGTAATGTTCACCAGGAGGCCTAAAAAGAAAACCGGTAGATTGAAACCCGTCACCATGTTCGGAGAGGACATCCCGTGGGTCAGCGAGACTCGATACCTCGGGGTCATCCTAGACAGTAGTCTGACGTGGAAACCCCACGTCGAGCACGTCAGAACAAAAGCACTCGGAGGGCTTGCGGCCGTCCGCCCGATTACGGGCAGACGCAGTAAGCTCAACGTGAAAAACAAAGTCCTCCTATATAAAATGATGATAAGACCGGTCATGACATACGCGGCGCCTGTTTGGGGCTATGCACGTGCAAAATTAATCGAAAGGCTTCAAGTTGTCCAGAACAGGATGCTGCGGGAGGCCACAGACGCTCCGTGGTTCGTCAGGAACGTTGATATCCGCAAGGATACCAACACCAGGCTAATCATGGAGTTCATGAAGGAACTCTCCACAAGGTTCCATAAGACCCTGCCGACGATCCCGAACGACACGATCAGGAACCTGAGCAGCAGAGACGACCCATACGGACACCCCCAGCCGAGAGACATCCTCAGATACAAGCCGCCTTAAAGCAGCGCACACTCCATTATCACACCATTATTCTTTTAATTATACACACACTTATGTAAATTGACATGAAGGCTGAAAGGCCGGATTAATTCTACTTTCATTTTCAGACACAAATACATTCGACTGTGAACGACGCGCTATGCGCAGAACACACACCACCAATACTTTGACTTTGACTTTTGGAAGAGTTAACGCTCTTAACTGTTTGGTTTCGAAGATAAAAATTTAAATTTTGAGTATCGCATAGAACTAACGTGCAGCCCCTATACGTTATGTTTAAAAAAAATATATAAAATTTTTTTTCAAAATGGCGGCTAATGTAAAAATTCAAAGTGTCATAACTTTGCTAAATGAAATCCTACTGAAAAATGTCTAATGCAAAAAGTGTTTGGAATTTTAATTTGCATTAAAAAGCAATTTTTAATTATTTTTTTTTTAATAAAAACCGAGTCTCACCATATATTGACCGAGACCTCGAACGAGCTTTTATGCGACTCTGCATACAGTTAACGCTCGTATGAGGTTTCTATTTAAGAAATCGACTTGAATTTTTTAAACAAAACAGAGCTTTCAACTATACTTACGATTCTATAAAAAAAAATTAAAAATTAAAAAATAAAAGTATTTTTTTTTCAAAACACGTTTAGTGTGATGAGTCGATCGACCCACCATACATACGCTCATAAGATTTTCAATATAGTTAAGGTCAGTGTGAGCTTATTTATACATATTTGAATTTTAATTTTTGTGACAGTATAGAATTCTTAAGCATCCTGTGTATGTTTGTTAGCAAAATCCATTTTGTCAATTTTTTGCAAAATTGCGACAAGTATTAAAATTCAATCACTTATAACTCAGTAGTGTTGAATTTCGTCAAAAAAGTCTCTATACATGAAATGTTCAGAAGCCTAAAGTTCATCAGAATAAAATATAAAAAATATATATTTTTGCTTGAAAACAAGCGATGTATCAGTTCGATCGTACCCCCATACTAGCCATTTTGAGACTTTCGGAAGAGTTAACGCTCTTAACTGTTTGGTTTCGAAGATAAAAATTTAAATTTTGAGTATCGCATAGAACTAACGTGCAGCCCCTATACGTTATGTTTAAAAAAAATATATAAAATTTTTTTTCAAAATGGCGGCTAATGTAAAAATTCAAAGTGTCATAACTTTGCTAAATGAAATCCTACTGAAAAATGTCTAATGCAAAAAGTGTTTGGAATTTTAATTTGCATATAAAAGCAATTTTTTATTATTTTTTTTTTAATAAAAACCGAGTCTTACCATATATTGACCGAGACCTCGAACGAGCTTTTATGCGACTCTGCATACAGTTAACGCTCGTATGAGGTTTCTATTTAAGAAATCGACTTGAATTTTTTAAACAAAACAGAGCTTTCAACTATACTTACGATACTATAAAAAAAAATTAAAAATTAAAAAATAAAAGTATTTTTTTTTCAAAACACGTTTAGTGTGATGAGTCGATCGACCCACCATACATACGCTCATAAGATTTTCAATATAGTTAAGGTCAGTGTGAGCTTATTTATACATATTTGAATTTTAATTTTTGTGACAGTATAGAATTCTTAAGCATCCTGTGTATGTTTGTTAGCAAAATCCATTTTGTCAATTTTTTGCAAAATTGCGACAAGTATTAAAATTCAATCACTTATAACTCAGTAGTGTTGAATTTCGTCAAAAAAGTCTCTATACATGAAATGTTCAGAAGCCTAAAGTTTATCAGAATAAAATATAAAAAATATATATTTTTGCTTGAAAACAAGCGATGTATCAGTTCGATCGTACCCCCATACTAGCCATTTTGAGACTTTCGGAAGAGTTAACGCTCTTAACTGTTTGGTTTCGAAGATGAAAATTTAAATTTTGAGTATCGCATAGAACTAACGTGCAGCCCCTATACGTTATGTTTAAAAAAAATATATAAAATTTTTTTTCAAAATGGCGGCTAATGTAAAAATTCAAAGTGTCATAACTTTGCTAAATGAAATCCTACTGAAAAATGTCTAATGCAAAAAGTGTTTGGAATTTTAATTTGCATATAAAAGCAATTTTTAATTATTTTTTTTTTAATAAAAACCGAGTCTTACCATATATTGACCGAGACCTCGAACGAGCTTTTATGCGACTCTGCATACAGTTAACGCTCGTATGAGGTTTCTATTTAAGAAATCGACTTGAATTTTTTAAACAAAACAGAGCTTTCAACTATACTTACGATACTATAAAAAAAAATTAAAAATTAAAAAATAAAAGTATTTTTTTTTCAAAACACGTTTAGTGTGATGAGTCGATCGACCCACCATACATACGCTCATAAGATTTTCAATATAGTTAAGGTCAGTGTGAGCTTATTTATACATATTTGAATTTTAATTTTTGTGACAGTATAGAATTCTTAAGCATCCTGTGTATGTTTGTTAGCAAAATCCATTTTGTCAATTTTTTGCAAAATTGCGACAAGTATTAAAATTCAATCACTTATAACTCAGTAGTGTTGAATTTCGTCAAAAAAGTCTCTATACATGAAATGTTCAGAAGCCTAAAGTTCATCAGAATAAAATATAAAAAATATATATTTTTGCTTGAAAACAAGCGATGTATCAGTTCGATCGTACCCCCATACTAGCCATTTTGAGACTTTCGGAAGAGTTAACGCTCTTAACTGTTTGGTTTCAAAGATAAAAATTTAAATTTTGAGTATCGCATAGAACTAACGTGCAGCCCCTATACGTTATGTTTAAAAAAAATATATAAAATTTTTTTTTAAAATGGCGGCTAATGTAAAAATTCAAAGTGTCATAACTTTGCTAAATGAAATCCTACTGAAAAATGTCTAATGCAAAAAGTGTTTGGAATTTTAATTTGCATATAAAAGCAATTTTTAATTATTTTTTTTTAAATAAAAACCGAGTCTCACCATATATTGACCGAGACCTTGAACGAGCTTTTATGCGACTCTGCATACAGTTAACGCTCGTATGAGGTTTCTATTTAAGAAATTGACTTGAATTTTTTAAACAAAACAGAGCTTTCAATTATACTTACGATACTATAAAAAAAAATTTAAAATTAAAAAATAAAAGTATTTTTTTTTCAAAACACGTTTAGTGTGATGAGTCGATCGACCCACCATACATACGCTCATAAGATTTTCAATATAGTTAAGGTCAGTGTGAGCTTATTTATACATATTTGAATTTTAATTTTTGTGACAGTATAGAATTCTTAAGCATCCTGTGTATGTTTGTTAGCAAAATCCATTTTGTCAATTTTTTGCAAAATTGCGACAAGTATTAAAATTCAATCACTTATAACTCAGTAGTGTTGAATTTCGTCAAAAAAGTCTCTATACATGAAATGTTTAGAAGCCTAAAGTTCATCAGAATAAAATATAAAAAATATATATTTTTGCTTGAAAACAAGCGATGTATCAGTTCGATCGTACCCCCATACTAGCCATTTTGAGACTTTCGGAAGAGTTAACGCTCTTAACTGTTTGGTTTCGAAGATAAAAATTTAAATTTTGAGTATCGCATAGAACTAACGTGCAGCCCCTATACGTTATGTTTAAAAAAAATATATAAAATTTTTTTTCAAAATGGCGGCTAATGTAAAAATTCAAAGTGTCATAACTTTGCTAAATGAAATCCTACTGAAAAATGTCTAATGCAAAAAGTGTTTGGAATTTTAATTTGCATATAAAAGCAATTTTTAATTATTTTTTTTTTTAATAAAAACCGAGTCTTACCATATATTGACCGAGACCTCGAACGAGCTTTTATGCGACTCTGCATACAGTTAACGCTCGTATGAGGTTTCTATTTAAGAAATCGACTTGAATTTTTTAAACAAAACAGAGCTTTCAACTATACTTACGATACTATAAAAAAAAATTAAAAATTAAAAAATAAAAGTATTTTTTTTTCAAAACACGTTTAGTGTGATGAGTCGATCGACCCACCATACATACGCTCATAAGATTTTCAATTCAGTTAAGGTCAGTGTGAGCTTATTTATACATATTTGAATTTTAATTTTTGTGACAGTATAGAATTCTTAAGCATCCTGTGTATGTTTGTTAGCAAAATCCATTTTGTCAATTTTTTGCAAAATTGCGACAAGTATTAAAATTCAATCACTTATAACTCGGTAGTGTTGAATTTCGTCAAAAAAGTCTCTATACATGAAATGTTCAGAAGCCTAAAGTTCATCAGAATAAAATATAAAAAATATATATTTTAGCTTGAAAACAAGCGATGTATCAGTTCGATCGTACCCCCATACTAGCCATTTTGAGACTTTCGGAAGAGTTAACGCTCTTAACTGTTTGGTTTCGAAGATAAAAATTTAAATTTTGAGTATCGCATAGAACTAACGTGCAGCCCCTATACGTTATGTTTAAAAAAAATATATAAAATTTTTTTTCAAAATGGCGGCTAATGTAAAAATTCAAAGTGTCATAACTTTGCTAAATGAAATCCTACTGAAAAATGTCTAATGCAAAAAGTGTTTGGAATTTTAATTTGCATTAAAAAGCAATTTTTAATTATTTTTTTTTTAATAAAAACCGAGTCTTACCATATATTGACCGAGACCTCGAACGAGCTTTTATGCGACTCTGCATACAGTTAACGCTCGTATGAGGTTTCTATTTAAGAAATCGACTTGAATTTTTTAAACAAAACAGAGCTTTCAACTATACTTACGATACTATAAAAAAAAATTAAAAATTAAAAAATAAAAGTATTTTTTTTTCAAAACACGTTTAGTGTGATGAGTCGATCGACCCACCATACATACGCTCATAAGATTTTCAATTCAGTTAAGGTCAGTGTGAGCTTATTTATACATATTTGAATTTTAATTTTTGTGACAGTATAGAATTCTTAAGCATCCTGTGTATGTTTGTTAGCAAAATCCATTTTGTCAATTTTTTGCAAAATTGCGACAAGTATTAAAATTCAATCACTTATAACTCGGTAGTGTTGAATTTCGTCAAAAAAGTCTCTATACATGAAATGTTCAGAAGCCTAAAGTGCATCAGAATAAAATATAAAAAATATATATTTTTGCTCGAAAACAAGCGATGTATCAGTTCGATCGTACCCCCATACTAGCCATTTTGAGACTTTCGGAAGAGTTAACGCTCTTAACTGTTTGGTTTCGAAGATAAAAATTTAAATTTTGAGTATCGCATAGAACTAACGTGCAGCCCCTATACGTTATGTTTAAAAAAAATATATAAAATTTTTTTTCAAAATGGCGGCTAATGTAAAAATTCAAAGTGTCATAACTTTGCTAAATAAAATCCTACTGAAAAATGTCTAATGCAAAAAGTGTTTGGAATTTTAATTTGCATAAAAAAGCAATTTTTAATTATTTTTTTTTTAATAAAAACCGAGTCTTACCATATATTGACCGAGACCTCGAACGAGCTTTTATGCGACTCTGCATACAGTTAACGCTCGTATGAGGTTTCTATTTAAGAAATCGACTTGAATTTTTTAAACAAAACAGAGCTTTCAACTATACTTACGATACTATAAAAAAAAATTAAAAATTAAAAAATAAAAGTATTTTTTTTTCAAAACACGTTTAGTGTGATGAGTCGATCGACCCACCATACATACGCTCATAAGATTTTCAATATAGTTAAGGTCAGTGTGAGCTTATTTATACATATTTGAATTTTAATTTTTGTGACAGTATAGAATTCTTAAGCATCCTGTGTATGTTTGTTAGCAAAATCCATTTTGTCAATTTTTTGCAAAATTGCGACAAGTATTAAAATTCAATCACTTATAACTCAGTAGTGTTGAATTTCGTCAAAAAAGTCTCTATACATGAAATGTTCAGAAGCCTAAAGTTCATCAGAATAAAATATAAAAAATATATATTTTTGCTTGAAAACAAGCGATGTATCAGTTCGATCGTACCCCCATACTAGCCATTTTGAGACTTTCGGAAGAGTTAACGCTCTTAACTGTTTGGTTTCGAAGATAAAAATTTAAATTTTGAGTATCGCATAGAACTAACGTGCAGCCCCTATACGTTATGTTTAAAAAAAATATATAAAATTTTTTTTCAAAATGGCGGCTAATGTAAAAATTCAAAGTGTCATAACTTTGCTAAATGAAATCCTACTGAAAAATGTCTAATGCAAAAAGTGTTTGGAATTTTAATTTGCATATAAAAGCAATTTTTAATTATTTTTTTTTTAATAAAAACCGAGTCTTACCATATATTGACCGAGACCTCGAACGAGCTTTTATGCGACTCTGCATACAGTTAACGCTCGTATGAGGTTTCTATTTAAGAAATCGACTTGAATTTTTTAAACAAAACAGAGCTTTCAACTGAACTTACGATACTATAAAAAAAAATTAAAAATTAAAAAATAAAAGTATTTTTTTTTCAAAACACGTTTAGTGTGATGAGTCGATCGACCCACCATACATACGCTCATAAGATTTTCAATTCAGTTAAGGTCAGTGTGAGCTTATTTATACATATTTGAATTTTAATTTTTGTGACAGTATAGAATTCTTAAGCATCCTGTGTATGTTTGTTAGCAAAATCCATTTTGTCAATTTTTTGCAAAATTGCGACAAGTATTAAAATTCAATCACTTATAACTCGGTAGTGTTGAATTTCGTCAAAAAAGTCTCTATACATGAAATGTTCAGAAGCCTAAAGTTCATCAGAATAAAATATAAAAAATATATATTTTTGCTTGAAAACAAGCGATGTATCAGTTCGATCGTACCCCCATACTAGCCATTTTGAGACTTTCGGAAGAGTTAACGCTCTTAACTGTTTGGTTTCGAAGATAAAAATTTAAATTTTGAGTATCGCATAGAACTAACGTGCAGCCCCTATACGTTATGTTTAAAAAAAATATATAAAATTTTTTTTCAAAATGGCGGCTAATGTAAAAATTCAAAGTGTCATAACTTTGCTATATAAAATCCTACTGAAAAATGTCTAATGCAAAAAGTGTTTGGAATTTTAATTTGCATATAAAAGCAATTTTTAATTATTTTTTTTTTAATAAAAACCGAGTCTTACCATATATTGACCGAGACCTCGAACGAGCTTTTATGCGACTCTGCATACAGTTAACGCTCGTATGAGGTTTCTATTTAAGAAATCGACTTGAATTTTTTAAACAAAACAGAGCTTTCAACTATACTTACGATACTATAAAAAAAAATTAAAAATTAAAAAATAAAAGTATTTTTTTTTCAAAACACGTTTAGTGTGATGAGTCGATCGACCCACCATACATACGCTCATAAGATTTTCAATATAGTTAAGGTCAGTGTGAGTTTATTTATACATATTTGAATTTTAATTTTTGTGACAGTATAGAATTCTTAAGCATCCTGTGTATGTTTGTTAGCAAAATCCATTTTGTCAATTTTTTGCAAAATTGCGACAAGTATTAAAATTCAATCACTTATAACTCAGTAGTGTTAAATTTCGTCAAAAAAGTCTCTATACATGAAATGTTCAGAAGCCTAAAGTTCATCAGAATAAAATATAAAAAATATATATTTTTGCTTGAAAACAAGCGATGTATCAGTTCGATCGTACCCCCATACTAGCCATTTTGAGACTTTCGGAAGAGTTAACGCTCTTAACTGTTTGGTTTCGAAGATAAAAATTTAAATTTTAAGTATCGCATAGAACTAACGTGCAGCCCCTATACGTTATGTTTAAAAAAAATATATAAAATTTTTTTTCAAAATGGCGGCTAATGTAAAAATTCAAAGTGTCATAACTTTGCTAAATAAAATCCTACTGAAAAATGTCTAATGCAAAAAGTGTTTGGAATTTTAATTTGCATATAAAAGCAATTTTTAATTATTTTTTTTTTAATAAAAACCGAGTCTTACCATATATTGACCGAGACCTCGAACGAGCTTTTATGCGACTCTGCATACAGTTAACGCTCGTATGAGGTTTCTATTTAAGAAATCGACTTGAATTTTTTAAACAAAACCGAGCTTTCAACTATACTTACGATACTATAAAAAAAAATTGAAAATTAAAAAATAAAAGTATTTTTTTTTCAAAACACGTTTAGTGTGATGAGTCGATCGACCCACCATACATACGCTCATAAGATTTTCAATATAGTTAAGGTCAGTGTGAGCTTATTTATACATATTTGAATTTTAATTTTTGTGACAGTATAGAATTCTTAAGCATCCTGTGTATGTTTGTTAGCAAAATCCATTTTGTCAATTTTTTGCAAAATTGCGACAAGTATTAAAATTCAATCACTTATAACTCCGTAGTGTTGAATTTCGTCAAAAAAGTCTCTATACATGAAATGTTCAGAAGCCTAAAGTTCATCAGAATAAAATATAAAAAATATATATTTTTGCTTGAAAACAAGCGATGTATCAGTTCGATCGTACCCCCATACTAGCCATTTTGAGACTTTCGGAAGAGTTAACGCTCTTAACTGTTTGGTTTCGAAGATAAAAATTTAAATTTTGAGTATCGCATAAAACTAACGTGCAGCCCCTATACGTTATGTTTAAAAAAAATATATAAAATTTTTTTTCAAAATGGCGGCTAATGTAAAAATTTAAAGTGTCATAACTTTGCTAAATAAAATCCTACTGAAAAATGTCTAATGCAAAAAGTGTTTGGAATTTTAATTTGCATATAAAACCAATTTTTAATTATTTTTTTTTTAATAAAAACCGAGTCTTACCATATATTGACCGAGACCTCGAACGAGCTTTTATGCGACTCTGCATACAGTTAACGCTCGTATGAGGTTTCTATTTAAGAAATCGACTTGAATTTTTTAAACAAAACAGAGCTTTCAACTATACTTACGATACTATAAAAAAAAATTAAAAATTAAAAAATAAAAGTATTTTTTTTTCAAAACACGTTTAGTGTGATGAGTCGATCGACCCACCATACATACGCTCATAAGATTTTCAATATAGTTAAGGTCAGTGTGAGCTTATTTATACATATTTGAATTTTAATTTTTGTGACAGTATAGAATTCTTAAGCATCCTGTGTATGTTTGTTAGCAAAATCCATTTTGTCAATTTTTTGCAAAATTGCGACAAGTATTAAAATTCAATCACTTATAACTCAGTAGTGTTGAATTTCGTCAAAAAAGTCTCTATACATGAAATGTTCAGAAGCCTAAAGTTCATCAGAATAAAATATAAAAAATATATATTTTTGCTTGAAAACAAGCGATGTATCAGTTCGATCGTACCCCCATACTAGCCATTTTGAGACTTTCGGAAGAGTTAACGCTCTTAACTGTTTGGTTTTAAAGATAAAAATTTAAATTTTGAGTATCGCATAGAACTAACGTGCAGCCCCTATACGTTATGTTTAAAAAAAATATATAAAATTTTTTTTCAAAATGGCGGCTAATGTAAAAATTCAAAGTGTCATAACTTTGCTAAATGAAATCCTACTGAAAAATGTCTAATGCAAAAAGTGTTTGGAATTTTAATTTGCATATAAAAGCAATTTTTAATTATTTTTTTTTTAATAAAAACCGAGTCTCACCATATATTGACCGAGACCTCGAACGAGCTTTTATGCGACTCTGCATACAGTTAACGCTCGTATGAGGTTTCTATTTAAGAAATCGACTTGAATTTTTTAAACAAAACAGAGCTTTCAACTATACTTACGATACTATAAAAAAAAATTAAAAATTAAAAAATAAAAGTATTTTTTTTTCAAAACACGTTTAGTGTGATGAGTCGATCGACCCACCATACATACGCTCATAAGATTTTCAATATAGTTAAGGTCAGTGTGAGCTTATTTATACATATTTGAATTTTAATTTTTGTGACAGTATAGAATTCTTAAGCATCCTGTGTATGTTTGTTAGCAAAATTTATTTTGTCAATTTTTTGCAAAATTGCGACAAGTATTAAAATTCAATCACTTATAACTCAGTAGTGTTGAATTTCGTCAAAAAAGTCTCTATACATGAAATGTTCAGAAGCCTAAAGTTCATCAGAATAAAATATAAAAAATATATATTTTTGCTTGAAAACAAGCGATGTATCAGTTCGATCGTACCCCCATACTAGCCATTTTGAGACTTTCGGAAGAGTTAACGCTCTTAACTGTTTGGTTTCGAAGATAAAAATTTAAATTTTGAGTATCGCATAGAACTAACGTGCAGCCCCTATACGTTATGTTTAAAAAAAATATATAAAAATTTTTTTCAAAATGGCGGCTAATGTAAAAATTCAAAGTGTCATAACTTTGCTAAATGAAATCCTACTGAAAAATGTCTAATGCAAAAAGTGTTTGGAATTTTAATTTGCATTAAAAAGCAATTTTTAATTATTTTTTTTTTAATAAAAACCGAGTCTTACCATATATTGACCGAGACCTCGAACGAGCTTTTATGCGACTCTGCATACAGTTAACGCTCGTATGAGGTTTCTATTTAAGAAATCGACTTGAATTTTTTAAACAAAACAGAGCTTTCAACTATACTTACGATACTATAAAAAAAAATTAAAAATTAAAAAATAAAAGTATTTTTTTTTCAAAACACGTTTAGTGTGATGAGTCGATCGACCCACCATACATACGCTTATAAGATTTTCAATATAGTTAAGGTCAGTGTGAGCTTATTTATACATATTTGAATTTTAATTTTTGTGACAGTATAGAATTCTTAAGCATCCTGTGTATGTTTGTTAGCAAAATCCATTTTGTCAATTTTTTGCAAAATTGCGACAAGTATTAAAATTCAATCACTTATAACTCAGTAGTGTTGAATTTCGTCAAAAAAGTCTCTATACATGAAATGTTCAGAAGCCTAAAGTTCATCAGAATAAAATATAAAAAATATATATTTTTGCTTGAAAACAAGCGATGTATCAGTTCGATCGTACCCCCATACTAGCCATTTTGAGACTTTCGGAAGAGTTAACGCTCTTAACTGTTTGGTTTCGAAGATAAAAATTTAAATTTTGAGTATCGCATAGAACTAACGTGCAGCCCCTATACGTTATGTTAAAAAAAAATATATAAAATTTTTTTTCAAAATGGCGGCTAATGTAAAAATTCAAAGTGTCATAACTTTGCTAAATGAAATCCTACTGAAAAATGTCTAATGCAAAAAGTGTTTGGAATTTTAATTTGCATATAAAAGCAATTTTTAATTTTTTTTTTTTTAATAAAAACCGAGTCTTACCATATATTGACCGAGACCTCGAACGAGCTTTTATGCGACTCTGCATACAGTTAACGCTCGTATGAGGTTTCTATTTAAGAAATCGACTTGAATTTTTTAAACAAAACAGAGCTTTCAACTATTCTTACGATACTATAAAAAAAAATTAAAAATTAAAAAATAAAAGTATTTTTTTTTCAAAACACGTTTAATGTGATGAGTCGATCGACCCACCATACATACGCTCATAAGATTTTCAATATAGTTAAGGTCAGTGTGAGCTTATTTATACATATTTGAATTTTAATTTTTGTGACAGTATAGAATTCTTAAGCATCCTGTGTATGTTTGTTAGCAAAATCCATTTTGTCAATTTTTTGCAAAATTGCGACAAGTATTAAAATTCAATCACTTATAACTCAGTAGTGTTGAATTTCGTCAAAAAAGTCTCTATACATGAAATGTTCAGAAGCCTAAAGTTCATCAGAATAAAATATAAAAAATATATATTTTTGCTTGAAAACAAGCGATGTATCAGTTCGATCGTACCCCCATACTAGCCATTTTGAGACTTTCGGAAGAGTTAACGCTCTTAACTGTTTGGTTTCGAAGATAAAAATTTAAATTTTGAGTATCGCATAGAACTAACGTGCAGCCCCTATACGTTATGTTTAAAAAAAATATATAAAATTTTTTTTCAAAATGGCGGCTAATGTAAAAATTTAAAGTGTCATAACTTTGCTAAATGAAATCCTACTGAAAAATGTCTAATGCAAAAAGTGTTTGGAATTTTAATTTGCATATAAAAGCAATTTTTAATTATTTTTTTTTTAATAAAAACCGAGTCTCACCATATATTGACCGAGACCTCGAACGAGCTTTTATGCGACTCTGCATACAGTTAACGCTCGTATGAGGTTTCTATTTAAGAAATCGACTTGAATTTTTTAAACAAAACAGAGCTTTCAACTATACTTACGATACTATAAAAAAAAATTAAAAATTAAAAAATAAAAGTATTTTTTTTTCAAAACACGTTTAGTGTGATGAGTCGATCGACCCACCATACATACGCTCATAAGATTTTCAATATAGTTAAGGTCAGTGTGAGCTTATTTATACATATTTGAATTTTAATTTTTGTGACAGTATAGAATTCTTAAGCATCCTGTGTATGTTTGTTAGCAAAATCCATTTTGTCAATTTTTTGCAAAATTGCGACAAGTATTAAAATTCAATCACTTATAACTCAGTAGTGTTGAATTTCGTCAAAAAAGTCTCTATACATGAAATGTTCAGAAGCCTAAAGTTCATCAGAATAAAATATAAAAAATATATATTTTTGCTTGAAAACAAGCGATGTATCAGTTCGATCGTACCCCCATACTAGCCATTTTGAGACTTTCGGAAGAGTTAACGCTCTTAACTGTTTGGTTTCGAAGATAAAAATTTAAATTTTGAGTATCGCATAGAACTAACGTGCAGCCCCTATACGTTATGTTAAAAAAAAATATATAAAATTTTTTTTCAAAATGGCGGCTAATGTAAAAATTCAAAGTGTCATAACTTTGCTAAATGAAATCCTACTGAAAAATGTCTAATGCAAAAAGTGTTTGGAATTTTAATTTGCATATAAAAGCAATTTTTAATTATTTTTTTTTTAATAAAAACCGAGTCTTACCATATATTGACCGAGACCTCGAACGAGCTTTTATGCGACTCTGCATACAGTTAACGCTCGTATGAGGTTTCTATTTAAGAAATCGACTTGAATTTTTTAAACAAAACAGAGCTTTCAACTATTCTTACGATACTATAAAAAAAAATTAAAAATTAAAAAATAAAAGTATTTTTTTTTCAAAACACGTTTAATGTGATGAGTCGATCGACCCACCATACATACGCTCATAAGATTTTCAATATAGTTAAGGTCAGTGTGAGCTTATTTATACATATTTGAATTTTAATTTTTGTGACAGTATAGAATTCTTAAGCATCCTGTGTATGTTTGTTAGCAAAATCCATTTTGTCAATTTTTTGCAAAATTGCGACAAGTATTAAAATTCAATCACTTATAACTCAGTAGTGTTGAATTTCGTCAAAAAAGTCTCTATACATGAAATGTTCAGAAGCCTAAAGTTCATCAGAATAAAATATAAAAAATATATATTTTTGCTTGAAAACAAGCGATGTATCAGTTCGATCGTACCCCCATACTAGCCATTTTGAGACTTTCGGAAGAGTTAACGCTCTTAACTGTTTGGTTTCGAAGATAAAAATTTAAATTTTGAGTATCGCATAGAACTAACGTGCAGCCCCTATACGTTATGTTTAAAAAAAATATATAAAAATTTTTTTCAAAATGGCGGCTAATGTAAAAATTCAAAGTGTCATAACTTTGCTAAATGAAATCCTACTGAAAAATGTCTAATGCAAAAAGTGTTTGGAATTTTAATTTGCATTAAAAAGCAATTTTTAATTATTTTTTTTTTAATAAAAACCGAGTCTTACCATATATTGACCGAGACCTCGAACGAGCTTTTATGCGACTCTGCATACAGTTAACGCTCGTATGAGGTTTCTATTTAAGAAATCGACTTGAATTTTTTAAACAAAACAGAGCTTTCAACTATACTTACGATACTATAAAAAAAAATTAAAAATTAAAAAATAAAAGTATTTTTTTTTCAAAACACGTTTAGTGTGATGAGTCGATCGACCCACCATACATACGCTCATAAGATTTTCAATATAGTTAAGGTCAGTGTGAGCTTATTTATACATATTTGAATTTTAATTTTTGTGACAGTATAGAATTCTTAAGCATCCTGTGTATGTTTGTTAGCAAAATCCATTTTGTCAATTTTTTGCAAAATTGCGACAAGTATTAAAATTCAATCACTTATAACTCAGTAGTGTTGAATTTCGTCAAAAAAGTCTCTATACATGAAATGTTCAGAAGCCTAAAGTTCATCAGAATAAAATATAAAAAATATATATTTTTGCTTGAAAACAAGCGATGTATCAGTTCGATCGTACCCCCATACTAGCCATTTTGAGACTTTCGGAAGAGTTAACGCTCTTAACTGTTTGGTTTCGAAGATAAAAATTTAAATTTTGAGTATCGCATAGAACTAACGTGCAGCCCCTATACGTTATGTTTAAAAAAAATATATAAAATTTTTTTTCAAAATGGCGGCTAATGTAAAAATTCAAAGTGTCATAACTTTGCTAAATGAAATCCTACTGAAAAATGTCTAATGCAAAAAGTGTTTGGAATTTTAATTTGCATATAAAAGCAATTTTTAATTATTTTTTTTTTAATAAAAACCGAGTCTCACCATATATTGACCGAGACCTCGAACGAGCTTTTATGCGACTCTGCATACAGTTAACGCTCGTATGAGGTTTCTATTTAAGAAATCGACTTGAATTTTTTAAACAAAACAGAGCTTTCAACTATACTTACGATACTATAAAAAAAAATTAAAAATTAAAAAATAAAAGTATTTTTTTTTCAAAACACGTTTAGTGTGATGAGTCGATCGACCCACCATACATACGCTCATAAGATTTTCAATATAGTTAAGGTCAGTGTGAGCTTATTTATACATATTTGAATTTTAATTTTTGTGACAGTATAGAATTCTTAAGCATCCTGTGTATGTTTGTTAGCAAAATTTATTTTGTCAATTTTTTGCAAAATTGCGACAAGTATTAAAATTCAATCACTTATAACTCAGTAGTGTTGAATTTCGTCAAAAAAGTCTCTATACATGAAATGTTCAGAAGCCTAAAGTTCATCAGAATAAAATATAAAAAATATATATTTTTGCTTGAAAACAAGCGATGTATCAGTTCGATCGTACCCCCATACTAGCCATTTTGAGACTTTCGGAAGAGTTAACGCTCTTAACTGTTTGGTTTCGAAGATAAAAATTTAAATTTTGAGTATCGCATAGAACTAACGTGCAGCCCCTATACGTTATGTTTAAAAAAAATATATAAAATTTTTTTTCAAAATGGCGGCTAATGTAAAAATTCAAAGTGTCATAACTTTGCTAAATGAAATCCTACTGAAAAATGTCTAATGCAAAAAGTGTTTGGAATTTTAATTTGCATATAAAAGCAATTTTTAATTATTTTTTTTTTAATAAAAACCGAGTCTTACCATATATTGACCGAGACCTCGAACGAGCTTTTATGCGACTCTGCATACAGTTAACGCTCGTATGAAGTTTCTATTTAAGAAATCGACTTGAATTTTTTAAACAAAACAGAGCTTTCAACTATACTTACGATACTATAAAAAAAAATTAAAAATTAAAAAATAAAAGTATTTTTTTTTCAAAACACGTTTAGTGTGATGAGTCGATCGACCCACCATACATACGCTCATAAGATTTTCAATATAGTTAAGGTCAGTGTGAGCTTATTTATACATATTTGAATTTTAATTTTTGTGACAGTATAGAATTCTTAAGCATCCTGTGTATGTTTGTTAGCAAAATCCATTTTGTCAATTTTTTGCAAAATTGCGACAAGTATTAAAATTCAATCACTTATAACTCAGTAGTGTTGAATTTCGTCAAAAAAGTCTCTATACATGAAATGTTCAGAAGCCTAAAGTTCATCAGAATAAAATATAAAAAATATATATTTTTGCTTGAAAACAAGCGATGTATCAGTTCGATCGTACCCCCATACTAGCCATTTTGAGACTTTCGGAAGAGTTAACGCTCTTAACTGTTTGGTTTCGAAGATAAAAATTTAAATTTTGAGTATCGCATAGAACTAACGTGCAGCCCCTATACGTTATGTTTAAAAAAAATATATAAAATTTTTTTTCAAAATGGCGGCTAATGTAAAAATTCAAAGTGTCATAACTTTGCTAAATGAAATCCTACTGAAAAATGTCTAATGCAAAAAGTGTTTGGAATTTTAATTTGCATATAAAAGCAATTTTTAATTATTTTTTTTTTAATAAAAACCGAGTCTCACCATATATTGACCGAGACCTCGAACGAGCTTTTATGCGACTCTGCATACAGTTAACGCTCGTATGAGGTTTCTATTTAAGAAATCGACTTGAATTTTTTAAACAAAACAGAGCTTTCAACTATACTTACGATACTATAAAAAAAAATTAAAAATTAAAAAATAAAAGTATTTTTTTTTCAAAACACGTTTAGTGTGATGAGTCGATCGACCCACCATACATACGCTCATAAGATTTTCAATATAGTTAAGGTCAGTGTGAGCTTATTTATACATATTTGAATTTTAATTTTTGTGACAGTATAGAATTCTTAAGCATCCTGTGTATGTTTGTTAGCAAAATCCATTTTGTCAATTTTTTGCAAAATTGCGACAAGTATTAAAATTCAATCACTTATAACTCAGTAGTGTTGAATTTCGTCAAAAAAGTCTCTATACATGAAATGTTCAGAAGCCTAAAGTTCATCAGAATAAAATATAAAAAATATATATTTTTGCTTGAAAACAAGCGATGTATCAGTTCGATCGTACCCCCATACTAGCCATTTTGAGACTTTCGGAAGAGTTAACGCTCTTAACTGTTTGGTTTCGAAGATAAAAATTTAAATTTTGAGTATCGCATAGAACTAACGTGCAGCCCCTATACGTTATGTTTAAAAAAAATATATAAAATTTTTTTTCAAAATGGCGGCTAATGTAAAAATTCAAAGTGTCATAACTTTGCTAAATGAAATCCTACTGAAAAATGTCTAATGCAAAAAGTGTTTGGAATTTTAATTTGCATATAAAAGCAATTTTTAATTATTTTTTTTTTAATAAAAACCGAGTCTCACCATATATTGACCGAGACCTCGAACGAGCTTTTATGCGACTCTGCATACAGTTAACGCTCGTATGAGGTTTCTATTTAAGAAATCGACTTGAATTTTTTAAACAAAACAGAGCTTTCAACTATACTTACGATACTATAAAAAAAAATTAAAAATTAAAAAATAAAAGTATTTTTTTTTCAAAACACGTTTAGTGTGATGAGTCGATCGACCCACCATACATACGCTCATAAGATTTTCAATATAGTTAAGGTCAGTGTGAGCTTATTTATACATATTTGAATTTTAATTTTTGTGACAGTATAGAATTCTTAAGCATCCTGTGTATGTTTGTTAGCAAAATCCATTTTGTCAATTTTTTGCAAAATTGCGACAAGTATTAAAATTCAATCACTCTTAACTCAGTAGTGTTGAATTTCGTCAAAAAAGTCTCTATACATGAAATGTTCAGAAGCCTAAAGTTCATCAGAATAAAATATAAAAAATATATATTTTTGCTTGAAAACAAGCGATGTATCAGTTCGATCGTACCCCCATACTAGCCATTTTGAGACTTTCGGAAGAGTTAACGCTCTTAACTGTTTGGTTTGGAAGATAAAAATTTAAATTTTGGGTATCGCATAGAACTAACGTGCAGCCCCTATACGTTATGTTTAAAAAAAATATATAAAATTTTTTTTCAAAATGGCGGCTAATGTAAAAATTCAAAGTGTCATAACTTTGCTAAATGAAATCCTACTGAAAAATGTCTAATGCAAAAAGTGTTTGGAATTTTAATTTGCATATAAAAGCAATTTTTAATTATTTTTTTTTTAATAAAAACCGAGTCTCACCATATATTGACCGAGACCTCGAACGAGCTTTTATGCGACTCTGCATACAGTTAACGCTCGTATGAGGTTTCTATTTAAGAAATCGACTTGAATTTTTTAAACAAAACAGAGCTTTCAACTATACTTACGATACTATAAAAAAAAATTAAAAATTAAAAAATAAAAGTATTTTTTTTTCAAAACACGTTTAGTGTGATGAGTCGATCGACCCACCATACATACGCTCATAAGATTTTCAATATAGTTAAGGTCAGTGTGAGCTTATTTATACATATTTGAATTTTAATTTTTGTGACAGTATAGAATTCTTAAGCATCCTGTGTATGTTTGTTAGCAAAATTTATTTTGTCAATTTTTTGCAAAATTGCGACAAGTATTAAAATTCAATCACTTATAACTCAGTAGTGTTGAATTTCGTCAAAAAAGTCTCTATACATGAAATGTTGAGAAGCCTAAAGTTCATCTAAGTAAAATATAAAAAATATATATTTTTGCTTGAAAACAAGCGATGTATCAGTTCGATCGTACCCCCATACTAGCCATTTTGAGACTTTCGGAAGAGTTAACGCTCTTAACTGTTTGGTTTCGAAGATAAAAATTTAAATTTTGAGTATCGCATAGAACTAACGTGCAGCCCCTATACGTTATGTTTAAAAAAAATATATAAAAATTTTTTTTAAAATGGCGGCTAATGTAAAAATTCAAAGTGTCATAACTTTGCTAAATGAAATCCTACTGAAAAATGTCTAATGCAAAAAGTGTTTGGAATTTTAATTTGCATTAAAAAGCAATTTTTAATTATTTTTTTTTTAATAAAAACCGAGTCTTACCATATATTGACCGAGACCTCGAACGAGCTTTTATGCGACTCTGCATACAGTTAACGCTCGTATGAGGTTTCTATTTAAGAAATCGACTTGAATTTTTTAAACAAAACAGAGCTTTCAACTATACTTACGATACTATAAAAAAAAATTAAAAATTAAAAAATAAAAGTATTTTTTTTTCAAAACACGTTTAGTGTGATGAGTCGATCGACCCACCATACATACGCTCATAAGATTTTCAATATAGTTCAGGTCAGTGTGAGCTTATTTATACATATTTGAATTTTAATTTTTGTGACAGTATAGAATTCTTAAGCATCCTGTGTATGTTTGTTAGCAAAATCCATTTTGTCAATTTTTTGCAAAATTGCGACAAGTATTAAAATTCAATCACTTATAACTCAGTAGTGTTGAATTTCGTCAAAAAAGTCTCTATACATGAAATGTTCAGAAGCCTAAAGTTCATCAGAATAAAATATAAAAAATATATATTTTTGCTTGAAAACAAGCGATGTATCAGTTCGATCGTACCCCCATACTAGCCATTTTGAGACTTTCGGAAGAGTTAACGCTCTTAACTGTTTGGTTTCGAAGATAAAAATTTAAATTTTGAGTATCGCATAGAACTAACGTGCAGCCCCTATACGTTATGTTTAAAAAAAATATATAAAATTTTTTTTCAAAATGGCGGCTAATGTAAAAATTCAAAGTGTCATAACTTTGCTAAATGAAATCCTACTGAAAAATGTCTAATGCAAAAAGTGTTTGGAATTTTAATTTGCATATAAAAGCAATTTTTAATTATTTTTTTTTTAATAAAAACCGAGTCTCACCATATATTGACCGAGACCTCGAACGAGCTTTTATGCGACTCTGCATACAGTTAACGCTCGTATGAGGTTTCTATTTAAGAAATCGACTTGAATTTTTTAAACAAAACAGAGCTTTCAACTATACTTACGATACTATAAAAAAAAATTAAAAATTAAAAAATAAAAGTATTTTTTTTTCAAAACACGTTTAGTGTGATGAGTCGATCGACCCACCATACATACGCTCATAAGATTTTCAATATAGTTAAGGTCAGTGTGAGCTTATTTATACATATTTGAATTTTAATTTTTGTGACAGTATAGAATTCTTAAGCATCCTGTGTATGTTTGTTAGCAAAATTTATTTTGTCAATTTTTTGCAAAATTGCGACAAGTATTAAAATTCAATCACTTATAACTCAGTAGTGTTGAATTTCGTTAAAAAAGTCTCTATACATGAAATGTTGAGAAGCCTAAAGTTCATCAGAATAAAATATAAAAAATATATATTTTTGCTTGAAAACAAGCGATGTATCAGTTCGATCGTACCCCCATACTAGCCATTTTGAGACTTTCGGAAGAGTTAACGCTCTTAACTGTTTGGTTTCGAAGATAAAAATTTAAATTTTGAGTATCGCATAGAACTAACGTGCAGCCCCTATACGTTATGTTTAAAAAAAATATATAAAATTTTTTTTCAAAATGGCGGCTAATGTAAAAATTCAAAGTGTCATAACTTTGCTAAATGAAATCCTACTGAAAAATGTCTAATGCAAAAAGTGTTTGGAATTTTAATTTGCATATAAAAGCAATTTTTAATTATTTTTTTTTTAATAAAAACCGAGTCTTACCATATATTGACCGAGACCTCGAACGAGCTTTTATGCGACTCTGCATACAGTTAACGCTCGTATGAAGTTTCTATTTAAGAAATCGACTTGAATTTTTTAAACAAAACAGAGCTTTCAACTATACTTACGATACTATAAAAAAAAATTAAAAATTAAAAAATAAAAGTATTTTTTTTTCAAAACACGTTTAGTGTGATGAGTCGATCGACCCACCATACATACGCTCATAAGATTTTCAATATAGTTAAGGTCAGTGTGAGCTTATTTATACATATTTGAATTTTAATTTTTGTGACAGTATAGAATTCTTAAGCATCCTGTGTATGTTTGTTAGCAAAATCCATTTTGTCAATTTTTTGCAAAATTGCGACAAGTATTAAAATTCAATCACTTATAACTCAGTAGTGTTGAATTTCGTCAAAAAAGTCTCTATACATGAAATGTTCAGAAGCCTAAAGTTCATCAGAATAAAATATAAAAAATATATATTTTTGCTTGAAAACAAGCGATGTATCAGTTCGATCGTACCCCCATACTAGCCATTTTGAGACTTTCGGAAGAGTTAACGCTCTTAACTGTTTGGTTTCGAAGATAAAAATTTAAATTTTGAGTATCGCATAGAACTAACGTGCAGCCCCTATACGTTATGTTTAAAAAAAATATATAAAATTTTTTTTCAAAATGGCGGCTAATGTAAAAATTCAAAGTGTCATAACTTTGCTAAATGAAATCCTACTGAAAAATGTCTAATGCAAAAAGTGTTTGGAATTTTAATTTGCATATAAAAGCAATTTTTAATTATTTTTTTTTTAATAAAAACCGAGTCTCACCATATATTGACCGAGACCTCGAACGAGCTTTTATGCGACTCTGCATACAGTTAACGCTCGTATGAGGTTTCTATTTAAGAAATCGACTTGAATTTTTTAAACAAAACAGAGCTTTCAACTATACTTACGATACTATAAAAAAAAATTAAAAATTAAAAAATAAAAGTATTTTTTTTTCAAAACACGTTTAGTGTGATGAGTCGATCGACCCACCATACATACGCTCATAAGATTTTCAATATAGTTAAGGTCAGTGTGAGCTTATTTATACATATTTGAATTTTAATTTTTGTGACAGTATAGAATTCTTAAGCATCCTGTGTATGTTTGTTAGCAAAATTTATTTTGTCAATTTTTTGCAAAATTGCGACAAGTATTAAAATTCAATCACTTAAAACTCAGTAGTGTTGAATTTTGTCAAAAAAGTCTCTATACATGAAATGTTCAGAAGCCTAAAGTTCATCAGAATAAAATATAAAAAATATATATTTTTGCTTGAAAACAAGCGATGTATCAGTTCGATCGTACCCCCATACTAGCCATTTTGAGACTTTCGGAAGAGTTAACGCTCTTAACTGTTTGGTTTCGAAGATAAAAATTTAAATTTTGAGTATCGCATAGAACTAACGTGCAGCCCCTATACGTTATGTTTAAAAAAAATATATAAAATTTTTTTTCAAAATGGCGGCTAATGTAAAAATTCAAAGTGTCATAACTTTGCTAAATGAAATCCTACTGAAAAATGTCTAATGCAAAAAGTGTTTGGAATTTTAATTTGCATTAAAAAGCAATTTTTAATTATTTTTTTTTTAATAAAAACCGAGTCTTACCATATATTGACCGAGACCTCGAACGAGCTTTTATGCGACTCTGCATACAGTTAACGCTCGTATGAGGTTTCTATTTAAGAAATCGACTTGAATTTTTTAAACAAAACAGAGCTTTCAACTATACTTACGATACTATAAAAAAAAATTAAAAATTAAAAAATAAAAGTATTTTTTTTTCAAAACACGTTTAGTGTGATGAGTCGATCGACCCACCATACATACGCTCATAAGATTTTCAATATAGTTAAGGTCAGTGTGAGCTTATTTATACATATTTGAATTTTAATTTTTGTGACAGTATAGAATTCTTAAGCATCCTGTGTATGTTTGTTAGCAAAATCCATTTTGTCAATTTTTTGCAAAATTGCGACAAGTATTAAAATTCAATCACTTATAACTCAGTAGTGTTGAATTTCGTCAAAAAAGTCTCTATACATGAAATGTTCAGAAGCCTAAAGTTCATCAGAATAAAATATAAAAAATATATATTTTTGCTTGAAAACAAGCGATGTATCAGTTCGATCGTACCCCCATACTAGCCATTTTGAGACTTTCGGAAGAGTTAACGCTCTTAACTGTTTGGTTTCGAAGATAAAAATTTAAATTTTGAGTATCGCATAGAACTAACGTGCAGCCCCTATACGTTATGTTTAAAAAAAATATATAAAATTTTTTTTCAAAATGGCGGCTAATGTAAAAATTCAAAGTGTCATAACTTTGCTAAATGAAATCCTACTGAAAAATGTCTAATGCAAAAAGTGTTTGGAATTTTAATTTGCATATAAAAGCAATTTTTAATTATTTTTTTTTTAATAAAAACCGAGTCTCACCATATATTGACCGAGACCTCGAACGAGCTTTTATGCGACTCTGCATACAGTTAACGCTCGTATGAGGTTTCTATTTAAGAAATCGACTTGAATTTTTTAAACAAAACAGAGCTTTCAACTATACTTACGATACTATAAAAAAAAATTAAAAATTAAAAAATAAAAGTATTTTTTTTTCAAAACACGTTTAGTGTGATGAGTCGATCGACCTACCATACATACGCTCATAAGATTTTCAATATAGTTAAGGTCAGTGTGAGCTTATTTATACATATTTGAATTTTAATTTTTGTGACAGTATAGAATTCTTAAGCATCCTGTGTATGTTTGTTAGCAAAATTTATTTTGTCAATTTTTTGCAAAATTGCGACAAGTATTAAAATTCAATCACTTATAACTCAGTAGTGTTGAATTTCGTCAAAAAAGTCTCTATACATGAAATGTTCAGAAGCCTAAAGTTCATCAGAATAAAATATAAAAAATATATATTTTTGCTTGAAAACAAGCGATGTATCAGTTCGATCGTACCCCCATACTAGCCATTTTGAGACTTTCGGAAGAGTTAACGCTCTTAACTGTTTGGTTTCGAAGATAAAAATTTAAATTTTGAGTATCGCATAGAACTAACGTGCAGCCCCTATACGTTATGTTTAAAAAAAATATATAAAATTTTTTTTCAAAATGGCGGCTAATGTAAAAATTCAAAGTGTCATAACTTTGCTAAATGAAATCCTACTGAAAAATGTCTAATGCAAAAAGTGTTTGGAATTTTAATTTGCATATAAAAGCAATTTTTAATTATTTTTTTTTTAATAAAAACCGAGTCTTACCATATATTGACCGAGACCTCGAACGAGCTTTTATGCGACTCTGCATACAGTTAACGCTCGTATGAAGTTTCTATTTAAGAAATCGACTTGAATTTTTTAAACAAAACAGAGCTTTCAACTATACTTACGATACTATAAAAAAAAATTAAAAATTAAAAAATAAAAGTATTTTTTTTTCAAAACACGTTTAGTGTGATGAGTCGATCGACCCACCATACATACGCTCATAAGATTTTCAATATAGTTAAGGTCAGTGTGAGCTTATTTATACATATTTGAATTTTAATTTTTGTGACAGTATAGAATTCTTAAGCATCCTGTGTATGTTTGTTAGCAAAATCCATTTTGTCAATTTTTTGCAAAATTGCGACAAGTATTAAAATTCAATCACTTATAACTCAGTAGTGTTGAATTTCGTCAAAAAAGTCTCTATACATGAAATGTTCAGAAGCCTAAAGTTCATCAGAATAAAATATAAAAAATATATATTTTTGCTTGAAAACAAGCGATGTATCAGTTCGATCGTACCCCCATACTAGCCATTTTGAGACTTTCGGAAGAGTTAACGCTCTTAACTGTTTGGTTTCGAAGATAAAAATTTAAATTTTGAGTATCGCATAGAACTAACGTGCAGCCCCTATACGTTATGTTTAAAAAAAATATATAAAATTTTTTTTCAAAATGGCGGCTAATGTAAAAATTCAAAGTGTCATAACTTTGCTAAATGAAATCCTACTGAAAAATGTCTAATGCAAAAAGTGTTTGGAATTTTAATTTGCATATAAAAGCAATTTTTAATTTTTTTTTTTTTAATAAAAACCGAGTCTTACCATATATTGACCGAGACCTCGAACGAGCTTTTATGCGACTCTGCATACAGTTAACGCTCGTATGAGGTTTCTATTTAAGAAATCGACTTGAATTTTTTTAACAAAACAGAGCTTTCAACTATTCTTACGATACTATAAAAAAAAATTAAAAATTAAAAAATAAAAGTATTTTTTTTTCAAAACACGTTTAGTGTGATGAGTCGATCGACCCACCATACATACGCTCATAAGATTTTCAATATAGTTAAGGTCAGTGTGAGCTTATTTATACATATTTGAATTTTAATTTTTGTGACAGTATAGAATTCTTAAGCATCCTGTGTATGTTTGTTAGCAAAATCCATTTTGTCAATTTTTTGCAAAATTGCGACAAGTATTAAAATTCAATCACTTATAACTCAGTAGTGTTGAATTTCGTCAAAAAAGTCTCTATACATGAAATGTTCAGAAGCCTAAAGTTCATCAGAATAAAATATAAAAAATATATATTTTTGCTTGAAAACAAGCGATGTATCAGTTCGATCGTACCCCCATACTAGCCATTTTGAGACTTTCGGAAGAGTTAACGCTCTTAACTGTTTGGTTTCGAAGATAAAAATTTAAATTTTGAGTATCGCATAGAACTAACGTGCAGCCCCTATACGTTATGTTTAAAAAAAATATATAAAATTTTTTTTCAAAATGGCGGCTAATGTAAAAATTCAAAGTGTCATAACTTTGCTAAATGAAATCCTACTGAAAAATGTCTAATGCAAAAAGTGTTTGGAATTTTAATTTGCATATAAAAGCAATTTTTAATTATTTTTTTTTTAATAAAAACCGAGTCTCACCATATATTGACCGAGACCTCGAACGAGCTTTTATGCGACTCTGCATACAGTTAACGCTCGTATGAGGTTTCTATTTAAGAAATCGACTTGAATTTTTTAAACAAAACAGAGCTTTCAACTATACTTACGATACTATAAAAAAAAATTAAAAATTAAAAAATAAAAGTATTTTTTTTTCAAAACACGTTTAGTGTGATGAGTCGATCGACCCACCATACATACGCTCATAAGATTTTCAATATAGTTAAGGTCAGTGTGAGCTTATTTATACATATTTGAATTTTAATTTTTGTGACAGTATAGAATTCTTAAGCATCCTGTGTATGTTTGTTAGCAAAATTTATTTTGTCAATTTTTTGCAAAATTGCGACAAGTATTAAAATTCAATCACTTAAAACTCAGTAGTGTTGAATTTTGTCAAAAAAGTCTCTATACATGAAATGTTCAGAAGCCTAAAGTTCATCAGAATAAAATATAAAAAATATATATTTTTGCTTGAAAACAAGCGATGTATCAGTTCGATCGTACCCCCATACTAGCCATTTTGAGACTTTCGGAAGAGTTAACGCTCTTAACTGTTTGGTTTCGAAGATAAAAATTTAAATTTTGAGTATCGCATAGAACTAACGTGCAGCCCCTATACGTTATGTTTAAAAAAAATATATAAAATTTTTTTTCAAAATGGCGGCTAATGTGAAAATTCAAAGTGTCATAACTTTGCTAAATGAAATCCTACTGAAAAATGTCTAATGCAAAAAGTGTTTGGAATTTTAATTTGCATTAAAAAGCAATTTTTAATTATTTTTTTTTTAATAAAAACCGAGTCTTACCATATATTGACCGAGACCTCGAACGAGCTTTTATGCGACTCTGCATACAGTTAACGCTCGTATGAGGTTTCTATTTAAGAAATCGACTTGAATTTTTTAAACAAAACAGAGCTTTCAACTATACTTACGATACTATAAAAAAAAATTAAAAATTAAAAAATAAAAGTATTTTTTTTTCAAAACACGTTTAGTGTGATGAGTCGATCGACCCACCATACATACGCTCATAAGATTTTCAATATAGTTAAGGTCAGTGTGAGCTTATTTATACATATTTGAATTTTAATTTTTGTGACAGTATAGAATTCTTAAGCATCCTGTGTATGTTTGTTAGCAAAATCCATTTTGTCAATTTTTTGCAAAATTGCGACAAGTATTAAAATTCAATCACTTATAACTCAGTAGTGTTGAATTTCGTCAAAAAAGTCTCTATACATGAAATGTTCAGAAGCCTAAAGTTCATCAGAATAAAATATAAAAAATATATATTTTTGCTTGAAAACAAGCGATGTATCAGTTCGATCGTACCCCCATACTAGCCATTTTGAGACTTTCGGAAGAGTTAACGCTCTTAACTGTTTGGTTTCGAAGATAAAAATTTAAATTTTGAGTATCGCATAGAACTAACGTGCAGCCCCTATACGTTATGTTTAAAAAAAATATATAAAATTTTTTTTCAAAATGGCGGCTAATGTAAAAATTCAAAGTGTCATAACTTTGCTAAATGAAATCCTACTGAAAAATGTCTAATGCAAAAAGTGTTTGGAATTTTAATTTGCATATAAAAGCAATTTTTAATTATTTTTTTTTTAATAAAAACCGAGTCTCACCATATATTGACCGAGACCTCGAACGAGCTTTTATGCGACTCTGCATACAGTTAACGCTCGTATGAGGTTTCTATTTAAGAAATCGACTTGAATTTTTTAAACAAAACAGAGCTTTCAACTATACTTACGATACTATAAAAAAAAATTAAAAATTAAAAAATAAAAGTATTTTTTTTTCAAAACACGTTTAGTGTGATGAGTCGATCGACCCACCATACATACGCTCATAAGATTTTCAATATAGTTAAGGTCAGTGTGAGCTTATTTATACATATTTGAATTTTAATTTTTGTGACAGTATAGAATTCTTAAGCATCCTGTGTATGTTTGTTAGCAAAATTTATTTTGTCAATTTTTTGCAAAATTGCGACAAGTATTAAAATTCAATCACTTATAACTCAGTAGTGTTGAATTTCGTCAAAAAAGTCTCTATACATGAAATGTTCAGAAGCCTAAAGTTCATCAGAATAAAATATAAAAAATATATATTTTTGCTTGAAAACAAGCGATGTATCAGTTCGATCGTACCCCCATACTAGCCATTTTGAGACTTTCGGAAGAGTTAACGCTCTTAACTGTTTGGTTTCGAAGATAAAAATTTAAATTTTGAGTATCGCATAGAACTAACGTGCAGCCCCTATACGTTATGTTTAAAAAAAATATATAAAATTTTTTTTCAAAATGGCGGCTAATGTAAAAATTCAAAGTGTCATAACTTTGCTAAATGAAATCCGACTGAAAAATGAATAATGCAAAAAGTGTTTGGAATTTTAATTTGCATATAAAAGCAATTTTTAATTATTTTTTTTTTAATAAAAACCGAGTCTTACCATATATTGACCGAGACCTCGAACGAGCTTTTATGCGACTCTGCATACAGTTAACGCTCGTATGAGGTTTCTATTTAAGAAATCGACTTGAATTTTTTAAACAAAACAGAGCTTTCAACTATACTTACGATACTATAAAAAAAAATTAAAAATTAAAAAATAAAAGTATTTTTTTTTCAAAACACGTTTAGTGTGATGAGTCGATCGACCCACCATACATACGCTCATAAGATTTTCAATATAGTTAAGGTCAGTGTGAGCTTATTTATACATATTTGAATTTTAATTTTTGTGACAGTATAGAATTCTTAAGCATCCTGTGTATGTTTGTTAGCAAAATCCATTTTGTCAATTTTTTGCAAAATTGCGACAAGTATTAAAATTCAATCACTTATAACTCAGTAGTGTTGAATTTCGTCAAAAAAGTCTCTATACATGAAATGTTCAGAAGCCTAAAGTTCATCAGAATAAAATATAAAAAATATATATTTTTGCTTAAAAACAAGCGATGTATCAGTTCGATCGTACCCCCATACTAGCCATTTTGAGACTTTCGGAAGAGTTAACGCTCTTAACTGTTTGGTTTCGAAGATAAAAATTTAAATTTTGAGTATCGCATAGAACTAACGTGCAGCCCCTATACGTTATGTTTAAAAAAAATATATAAATTTTTTTTTCAAAATGGCGGCTAATGTAAAAATTCAAAGTGTCATAACTTTGCTAAATGAAATCCTACTGAAAAATGTCTAATGCAAAAAGTGTTTGGAATTTTAATTTGCATATAAAAGCAATTTTTAATTATTTTTTTTTTAATAAAAACCGAGTCTTACCATATATTGACCGAGACCTCGAACGAGCTTTTATGCGACTCTGCATACAGTTAACGCTCGTATGAGGTTTCTATTTAAGAAATCGACTTGAATTTTTTAAACAAAACAGAGCTTTCAACTATACTTACGATACTATAAAAAAAAATTAAAAATTAAAAAATAAAAGTATTTTTTTTTCAAAACACGTTTAGTGTGATGAGTCGATCGACCCACCATACATACGCTCATAAGATTTTCAATATAGTTAAGGTCAGTATGAGCTTATTTATACATATTTAAATTTTAATTTTTGTGACAGTATAGAATTCTTAAGCATCCTGTGTATGTTTGTTAGCAAAATCCATTTTGTCAATTTTTTGCAAAATTGCGACAAGTATTAAAATTCAATCACTTATAACTCAGTAGTGTTGAATTTCGTCAAAAAAGTCTCTATACATGAAATGTTCAGAAGCCTAAAGTTCATCAGAATAAAATATAAAAAATATATATTTTTGCTTGAAAACAAGCGATGTATCAGTTCGATCGTACCCCCATACTAGCCATTTTGAGACTTTCGGAAGAGTTAACGCTCTTAACTGTTAGGTTTCGAAGATAAAAATTTAAATTTTGAGTATCGCATAGAACTAACGTGCAGCCCCTATACGTTATGTTTAAAAAAAATATATAAAATTTTTTTTCAAAATGGCGGCTAATGTAAAAATTCAAAGTGTCATAACTTTGCTAAATGAAATCCTACTGAAAAATGTCTAATGCAAAAAGTGTTTGGAATTTTAATTTGCATATAAAAGCAATTTTTAATTATTTTTTTTTTAATAAAAACCGAGTCTTACCATATATTGACCGAGACCTCGAACGAGCTTTTATGCGACTCTGCATACAGTTAACGCTCGTATGAGGTTTCTATTTAAGAAATCGACTTGAATTTTTTAAACATAACAGAGCTTTTAACTATACTTACGATACTATAAAAAAAAATTAAAAATTTAAAAATAAAAGTATTTTTTTTTCAAAACACGTTTAGTGTGATGAGTCGATCGACCCACCATACATACGCTCATAAGACTTTCAATATAGTTAAGGTCAGTGTGAGCTTATTTATACATATTTGAATTTTAATTTTTGTGACAGTATAGAATTCTTAAGCAGCCTGTGTATGTTTGTTAGCAAAATCCATTTTGTCAATTTTTTGCAAAATTGCGACAAGTATTAAAATTCAATCATTTATAACTCAGTAGTGTTGAATTTCGTCAAAAAAGTCTCTATACATGAAATGTTCAGAAGCCTAAAGTTCATCAGAATAAAATATAAAAAATATATATTTTTGCTTGAAAACAAGCGATGTATCAGTTCGATCGTACCCCCATACTAGCCATTTTGAGACTTTCGGAAGAGTTAACGCTCTTAACTGTTTGGTTTCGAAGATAAAAATTTAAATTTTGAGTATCGCATAGAACTAACGTGCAGCCCCTATACGTTATGTTTAAAAAAAATATATAAATTTTTTTTTCAAAATGGCGGCTAATGTAAAAATTCAAAGTGTCATAACTTTGCTAAATGAAATCCTACTGAAAAATGTCTAATGCAAAAAGTGTTTGGAATTTTAATTTGCATATAAAAGCAATTTTTAATTATTTTTTTTTTAATAAAAACCGAGTCTTACCATATATTGACCGAGACCTCGAACGAGCTTTTATGCGACTCTGCATACAGTTAACGCTCGTATGAGGTTTCTATTTAAGAAATCGACTTGAATTTTTTAAACAAAACAGAGCTTTCAACTATACTTACGATACTATAAAAAAAAATTAAAAATTAAAAAATAAAAGTATTTTTTTTTCAAAACACGTTTAGTGTGATGAGTCGATCGACCCACCATACATACGCTCATAAGATTTTCAATATAGTTAAGGTCAGTATGAGCTTATTTATACATATTTAAATTTTAATTTTTGTGACAGTATAGAATTCTTAAGCAGCCTGTGTATGTTTGTTAGCAAAATCCATTTTGTCAATTTTTTGCAAAATTGCGACAAGTATTAAAATTCAATCACTTATAACTCAGTAGTGTTGAATTTCGTCAAAAAAGTCTCTATACATGAAATGTTCAGAAGCCTAAAGTTCATCAGAATAAAATATAAAAAATATATATTTTTGCTTGAAAACAAGCGATGTATCAGTTCGATCGTACCCCCATACTAGCCATTTTGAGACTTTCGGAAGAGTTAACGCTCTTAACTGTTTGGTTTCGAAGATAAAAATTTAAATTTTGAGTATCGCATAGAACTAACGTGCAGCCCCTATACGTTATGTTTAAAAAAAATATATAAAATTTTTTTTTAAAATGGCGGCTAATGTAAAAATTCAAAGTGTCATAACTTTGCTAAATAAAATCCTACTGAAAAATGTTCAATGCAAAAAGTGTTTGGAATTTTAATTTGCATATAAAAGCAATTTTTAATTATTTTTTTTTTAATAAAAACCGAGTCTTACCATATATTGACCGAGACCTCGAACGAGCTTTTATGCGACTCTGCATACAGTTAACGCTCGTATGAGGTTTCTATTTAAGAAATCGACTTGAATTTTTTAAACAAAACAGAGCTTTCAACTATACTTACGATACTATAAAAAAAAATTAAAAATTAAAAAATAAAAGTATTTTTTTTTCAAAACACGTTTAGTGTGATGAGTCGATCGACCCACCATACATACGCTCATAAGATTTTCAATATAGTTAAGGTCAGTGTGAGCTTATTTATACATATTTGAATTTTAATTTTTGTGACAGTATAGAATTCTTAAGCATCCTGTGTATGTTTGTTAGCAAAATCCATTTTGTCAATTTTTTGCAAAATTGCGACAAGTATTAAAATTCAATCACTTATAACTCAGTAGTGTTGAATTTCGTCAAAAAAGTCTCTATACATGAAATGTTCAGAAGCCTAAAGTTCATCAGAATAAAATATAAAAAATATATATTTTTGCTTGAAAACAAGCGATGTATCAGTTCGATCGTACCCCCATACTAGCCATTTTGAGACTTTCGGAAGAGTTAACGCTCTTAACTGTTTGGTTTCGAAGATAAAAATTTAAATTTTGAGTATCGCATAGAACTAACGTGCAGCCCCTATACGTTATGTTTAAAAAAAATATATAAAATTTTTTTTCAAAATGGCGGCTAATGTAAAAATTCAAAGTGTCATAACTTTGCTAAATGAAATCCTACTGAAAAATGTCTAATGCAAAAAGTGTTTGGAATTTTAATTTGCATATAAAAGCAATTTTTAATTATTTTTTTTTTAATAAAAACCGAGTCTTACCATATATTGACCGAGACCTCGAACGAGCTTTTATGCGACTCTGCATACAGTTAACGCTCGTATGAGGTTTCTATTTAAGAAATCGACTTGAATTTTTTAAACAAAACAGAGCTTTCAACTATACTTACGATACTATAAAAAAAAATTAAAAATTAAAAAATAAAAGTATTTTTTTTTCAAAACACGTTTAGTGTGATGAGTCGATCGACCCACCATACATACGCTCATAAGATTTTCAATATAGTTAAGGTCAGTGTGAGCTTATTTATACATATTTGAATTTTATTTTTGTGACAGTATAGAATTCTTAAGCATCCTGTGTATGTTTGTTAGCAAAATCCATTTTGTCAATTTTTTGCAAAATTGCGACAAGTATTAAAATTCAATCACTTATAACTCAGTAGTGTTGAATTTCGTCAAAAAAGTCTCTATACATGAAATGTTCAGAAGCCTAAAGTTCATCAGAATAAAATATAAAAAATATATATTTTTGCTTGAAAACAAGCGATGCATCAGTTCGATCGTACCCCCATACTAGCCATTTTGAGACTTTCGGAAGAGTTAACGCTCTTAACTGTTTGGTTTCGAAGATAAAAATTTAAATTTTGAGTATCGCATAGAACTAACGTGCAGCCCCTATACGTTATGTTTAAAAAAAATATATAAATTTTTTTTTCAAAATGGCGGCTAATGTAAAAATTCAAAGTGTCATAACTTTGCTAAATCAAATCCTACTGAAAAATGTCTACCGCAAAAAGTGTTTGGAATTTTAATTTGCATATAAAAGCAATTTTTAATTATTTTTTTTTTAATAAAAACCGAGTCTTACCATATATTGACCGAGACCTCGAACGAGCTTTTATGCGACTCTGCATACAGTTAACGCTCGTATGAGGTTTCTATTTAAGAAATCGACTTGAATTTTTTAAACAAAACAGAGCTTTCAACTATACTTACGATACTATAAAAAAAAATTAAAAATTAAAAAATAAAAGTATTTTTTTTTCAAAACACGTTTAGTGTGATGAGTCGATCGACCCACCATACATACGCTCATAAGATTTTCAATATAGTTAAGGTCAGTGTGAGCTTATTTATACATATTTGAATTTTAATTTTTGTGACAGTATAGAATTCTTAAGCATCCTGTGTATGTTTGTTAGCAAAATCCATTTTGTCAATTTTTTGCAAAATTGCGACAAGTATTAAAATTCAATCACTTATAACTCAGTAGTGTTGAATTTCGTCAAAAAAGTCTCTATACATGAAATGTTCAGAAGCCTAAAGTTCATCAGAATAAAATATAAAAAATATATATTTTTGCTTGAAAACAAGCGATGTATCAGTTCGATCGTACCCCCATACTAGCCATTTTGAGACTTTCGGAAGAGTTAACGCTCTTAACTGTTTGGTTTCGAAGATAAAAATTTAAATTTTGAGTATCGCATAGAACTAACGTGCAGCCCCTATACGTTATGTTTAAAAAAAATATATAAAATTTTTTTTCAAAATGGCGGCTAATGTAAAAATTCAAAGTGTCATAACTTTGCTAAATGAAATCCTACTGAAAAATGTCTAATGCAAAAAGTGTTTGGAATTTTAATTTGCATATAAAAGCAATTTTTAATTATTTTTTTTTTAATAAAAACCGAGTCTTACCATATATTGACCGAGACCTCGAACGAGCTTTTATGCGACTCTGCATACAGTTAACGCTCGTATGAGGTTTCTATTTAAGAAATCGACTTGAATTTTTTAAACAAAACAGAGCTTTCAACTATACTTACGATACTATAAAAAAATTAAAAATTAAAAAATAAAAGTATTTTTTTTTCAAAACACGTTTAGTGTGATGAGTCGATCGACCCACCATACATACGCTCATAAGATTTTCAATATAGTTAAGGTCAGTATGAGCTTATTTATACATATTTAAATTTTAATTTTTGTGACAGTATAGAATTCTTAAGCATCCTGTGTATGTTTGTTAGCAAAATCCATTTTGTCAATTTTTTGCAAAATTGCGACAAGTATTAAAATTCAATCACTTATAACTCAGTAGTGTTGAATTTCGTCAAAAAAGTCTCTATACATGAAATGTTCAGAAGAGCTTTTAACTATACTTACGATACTATAAAAAAAAATTAAAAATTTAAAAATAAAAGTATTTTTTTTTCAAAACACGTTTAGTGTGATGAGTCGATCGACCCACCATACATACGCTCATAAGACTTTCAATATAGTTAAGGTCAGTGTGAGCTTATTTATACATATTTGAATTTTAATTTTTGTGACAGTATAGAATTCTTAAGCAGCCTGTGTATGTTTGTTAGCAAAATCCATTTTGTCAATTTTTTGCAAAATTGCGACAAGTATTAAAATTCAATCATTTATAACTCAGTAGTGTTGAATTTCGTCAAAAAAGTCTCTATACATGAAATGTTCAGAAGCCTAAAGTTCATCAGAATAAAATATAAAAAATATATATTTTTGCTTGAAAACAAGCGATGTATCAGTTCGATCGTACCCCCATACTAGCCATTTTGAGACTTTCGGAAGAGTTAACGCTCTTAACTGTTTGGTTTCGAAGATAAAAATTTAAATTTTGAGTATCGCATAGAACTAACGTGCAGCCCCTATACGTTATGTTTAAAAAAAATATATAAATTTTTTTTTCAAAATGGCGGCTAATGTAAAAATTCAAAGTGTCATAACTTTGCTAAATGAAATCCTACTGAAAAATGTCTAATGCAAAAAGTGTTTGGAATTTTAATTTGCATATAAAAGCAATTTTTAATTATTTTTTTTTTAATAAAAACCGAGTCTTACCATATATTGACCGAGACCTCGAACGAGCTTTTATGCGACTCTGCATACAGTTAACGCTCGTATGAGGTTTCTATTTAAGAAATCGACTTGAATTTTTTAAACAAAACAGAGCTTTCAACTATACTTACGATACTATAAAAAAAAATTAAAAATTAAAAAATAAAAGTATTTTTTTTTCAAAACACGTTTAGTGTGATGAGTCGATCGACCCACCATACATACGCTCATAAGATTTTCAATATAGTTAAGGTCAGTATGAGCTTATTTATACATATTTAAATTTTAATTTTTGTGACAGTATAGAATTCTTAAGCATCCTGTGTATGTTTGTTAGCAAAATCCATTTTGTCAATTTTTTGCAAAATTGCGACAAGTATTAAAATTCAATCACTTATAACTCAGTAGTGTTGAATTTCGTCAAAAAAGTCTCTATACATGAAATGTTCAGAAGCCTAAAGTTCATCAGAATAAAATATAAAAAATATATATTTTTGCTTGAAAACAAGCGATGTATCAGTTCGATCGTACCCCCATACTAGCCATTTTGAGACTTTCGGAAGAGTTAACGCTCTTAACTGTTAGGTTTCGAAGATAAAAATTTAAATTTTGAGTATCGCATAGAACTAACGTGCAGCCCCTATACGTTATGTTTAAAAAAAATATATAAAATTTTTTTTCAAAATGGCGGCTAATGTAAAAATTCAAAGTGTCATAACTTTGCTAAATGAAATCCTACTGAAAAATGTCTAATGCAAAAAGTGTTTGGAATTTTAATTTGCATATAAAAGCAATTTTTAATTATTTTTTTTTTAATAAAAACCGAGTATTACCATATATTGACCGAGACCTCGAACGAGCTTTTATGCGACTCTGCATACAGTTAACGCTCGTATGAGGTTTCTATTTAAGAAATCGACTTGAATTTTTTAAACAAAACAGAGCTTTCAACTATACTTACGATACTATAAAAAAAAATTAAAAATTAAAAAATAAAAGTATTTTTTTTTCAAAACACGTTTAGTGTGATGAGTCGATCGACCCACCATACATACGCTCATAAGATTTTCAATATAGTTAAGGTCAGTATGAGCTTATTTATACATATTTAAATTTTAATTTTTGTGACAGTATAGAATTCTTAAGCATCCTGTGTATGTTTGTTAGCAAAATCCATTTTGTCAATTTTTTGCAAAATTGCGACAAGTATTAAAATTCAATCACTTATAACTCAGTAGTGTTGAATTTCGTCAAAAAAGTCTCTATACATGAAATGTTCAGAAGCCTAAAGTTCATCAGAATAAAATATAAAAAATATATATTTTTGCTTGAAAACAAGCGATGTATCAGTTCGATCGTACCCCCATACTAGCCATTTTGAGACTTTCGGAAGAGTTAACGCTCTTAACTGTTTGGTTTCGAAGATAAAAATTTAAATTTTGAGTATCGCATAGAACTAACGTGCAGCCCCTATACGTTATGTTTAAAAAAAATATATAAAATTTTTTTTTAAAATGGCGGCTAATGTAAAAATTCAAAGTGTCATAACTTTGCTAAATAAAATCCTACTGAAAAATGTTCAATGCAAAAAGTGTTTGGAATTTTAATTTGCATATAAAAGCAATTTTTAATTATTTTTTTTAATAAAAACCGAGTCTTACCATATATTGACCGAGACCTCGAACGAGCTTTTATGCGACTCTGCATACAGTTAACGCTCGTATGAGGTTTCTATTTAAGAAATCGACTTGAATTTTTTAAACAAAACAGAGCTTTCAACTATACTTACGATACTATAAAAAAAAATTAAAAATTAAAAAATAAAAGTATTTTTTTTTCAAAACACGTTTAGTGTGATGAGTCGATCGACCCACCATACATACGCTCATAAGATTTTCAATATAGTTAAGGTCAGTGTGAGCTTATTTATACATATTTGAATTTTAATTTTTGTGACAGTATAGAATTCTTAAGCATCCTGTGTATGTTTGTTAGCAAAATCCATTTTGTCAATTTTTTGCAAAATTGCGACAAGTATTAAAATTCAATCACTTATAACTCAGTAGTGTTGAATTTCGTCAAAAAAGTCTCTATACATGAAATGTTCAGAAGCCTAAAGTTCATCAGAATAAAATATAAAAAATATATATTTTTGCTTGAAAACAAGCGATGTATCAGTTCGATCGTACCCCCATACTAGCCATTTTGAGACTTTCGGAAGAGTTAACGCTCTTAACTGTTTGGTTTCGAAGATAAAAATTTAAATTTTGAGTATCGCATAGAACTAACGTGCAGCCCCTATACGTTATGTTTAAAAAAAATATATAAAATTTTTTTTCAAAATGGCGGCTAATGTAAAAATTCAAAGTGTCATAACTTTGCTAAATGAAATCCTACTGAAAAATGTCTAATGCAAAAAGTGTTTGGAATTTTAATTTGCATATAAAAGCAATTTTTAATTATTTTTTTTTTAATAAAAACCGAGTCTTACCATATATTGACCGAGACCTCGAACGAGCTTTTATGCGACTCTGCATACAGTTAACGCTCGTATGAGGTTTCTATTTAAGAAATCGACTTGAATTTTTTAAACAAAACAGAGCTTTCAACTATACTTACGATACTATAAAAAAAAATTAAAAATTAAAAAATAAAAGTATTTTTTTTTCAAAACACGTTTAGTGTGATGAGTCGATCGACCCACCATACATACGCTCATAAGATTTTCAATATAGTTAAGGTCAGTGTGAGCTTATTTATACATATTTGAATTTTATTTTTGTGACAGTATAGAATTCTTAAGCATCCTGTGTATGTTTGTTAGCAAAATCCATTTTGTCAATTTTTTGCAAAATTGCGACAAGTATTAAAATTCAATCACTTATAACTCAGTAGTGTTGAATTTCGTCAAAAAAGTCTCTATACATGAAATGTTCAGAAGCCTAAAGTTCATCAGAATAAAATATAAAAAATATATATTTTTGCTTGAAAACAAGCGATGCATCAGTTCGATCGTACCCCCATACTAGCCATTTTGAGACTTTCGGAAGAGTTAACGCTCTTAACTGTTTGGTTTCGAAGATAAAAATTTAAATTTTGAGTATCGCATAGAACTAACGTGCAGCCCCTATACGTTATGTTTAAAAAAAATATATAAATTTTTTTTTCAAAATGGCGGCTAATGTAAAAATTCAAAGTGTCATAACTTTGCTAAATGAAATCCTACTGAAAAATGTCTACCGCAAAAAGTGTTTGGAATTTTAATTTGCATATAAAAGCAATTTTTAATTATTTTTTTTTTAATAAAAACCGAGTCTTACCATATATTGACCGAGACCTCGAACGAGCTTTTATGCGACTCTGCATACAGTTAACGCTCGTATGAGGTTTCTATTTAAGAAATCGACTTGAATTTTTTAAACAAAACAGAGCTTTCAACTATACTTACGATACTATAAAAAAAAATTAAAAATTAAAAAATAAAAGTATTTTTTTTTCAAAACACGTTTAGTGTGATGAGTCGATCGACCCACCATACATACGCTCATAAGATTTTTAATATAGTTAAGGTCAGTGTGAGCTTATTTATACATATTTGAATTTTAATTTTTGTGACAGTATAGAATTCTTAAGCATCCTGTGTATGTTTGTTAGCAAAATCCATTTTGTCAATTTTTTGCAAAATTGCGACAAGTATTAAAATTCAATCACTTATAACTCAGTAGTGTTGAATTTCGTCAAAAAAGTCTCTATACATGAAATGTTCAGAAGCCTAAAGTTCATCAGAATAAAATATAAAAAATATATATTTTTGCTTGAAAACAAGCGATGTATCAGTTCGATCGTACCCCCATACTAGCCATTTTGAGACTTTCGGAAGAGTTAACGCTCTTAACTGTTTGGTTTCGAAGATAAAAATTTAAATTTTGAGTATCGCATAGAACTAACGTGCAGCCCCTATACGTTATGTTTAAAAAAAATATATAAAATTTTTTTTCAAAATGGCGGCTAATGTAAAAATTCAAAGTGTCATAACTTTGCTAAATGAAATCCTACTGAAAAATGTCTAATGCAAAAAGTGTTTGGAATTTTAATTTGCATATAAAAGCAATTTTTAATTATTTTTTTTTTAATAAAAACCGAGTCTTACCATATATTGACCGAGACCTCGAACGAGCTTTTATGCGACTCTGCATACAGTTAACGCTCGTATGAGGTTTCTATTTAAGAAATCGACTTGAATTTTTTAAACAAAACAGAGCTTTCAACTATACTTACGATACTATAAAAAAATTAAAAATTAAAAAATAAAAGTATTTTTTTTTCAAAACACGTTTAGTGTGATGAGTCGATCGACCCACCATACATACGCTCATAAGATTTTCAATATAGTTAAGGTCAGTGTGAGCTTATTTATACATATTTGAATTTTATTTTTGTGACAGTATAGAATTCTTAAGCATCCTGTGTATGTTTGTTAGCAAAATCCATTTTGTCAATTTTTTGCAAAATTGCGACAAGTATTAAAATTCAATCACTTATAACTCAGTAGTGTTGAATTTCGTCAAAAAAGTCTCTATACATGAAATGTTCAGAAGCCTAAAGTTCATCAGAATAAAATATAAAAAATATATATTTTTGCTTGAAAACAAGCGATGCATCAGTTCGATCGTACCCCCATACTAGCCATTTTGAGACTTTCGGAAGAGTTAACGCTCTTAACTGTTTGGTTTCGAAGATAAAAATTTAAATTTTGAGTATCGCATAGAACTAACGTGCAGCCCCTATACGTTATGTTTAAAAAAAATATATAAAATTTTTTTTCAAAATGGCGGCTAATGTAAAAATTCAAAGTGTCATAACTTTGCTAAATGAAATCCTACTGAAAAATGTCTAATGCAAAAAGTGTTTGGAATTTTAATTTGCATATAAAAGCAATTTTTAATTATTTTTTTTTTAATAAAAACCGAGTCTTACCATATATTGACCGAGACCTCGAACGAGCTTTTATGCGACTCTGCATACAGTTAACGCTCGTATGAGGTTTCTATTTAAGAAATCGACTTGAATTTTTTAAACAAAACAGAGCTTTCAACTATACTTACGATACTATAAAAAAAATTAAAAATTAAAAAATAAAGTATTTTTTTTTCAAAACACGTTTAGTGTGATGAGTCGATCGACCCACCATACATACGCTCATAAGATTTTCAATATAGTTAAGGTCAGTGTGAGCTTATTTATACATATTTGAATTTTAATTTTTGTGACAGTATAGAATTCTTAAGCATCCTGTGTATGTTTGTTAGCAAAATCCATTTTGTCAATTTTTTGCAAAATTGCGACAAGTATTAAAATTCAATCACTTATAACTCAGTAGTGTTGAATTTCGTCAAAAAAGTCTCTATACATGAAATGTTCAGAAGCCTAAAGTTCATCAGAATAAAATATAAAAAATATATATTTTTGCTTGAAAACAAGCGATGTATCAGTTCGATCGTACCCCCATACTAGCCATTTTGAGACTTTCGGAAGAGTTAACGCTCTTAACTGTTTGGTTTCGAAGATAAAAATTTAAATTTTGAGTATCGCATAGAACTAACGTGCAGCCCCTATACGTTATGTTTAAAAAAAATATATAAAATTTTTTTTCAAAATGGCGGCTAATGTAAAAATTCAAAGTGTCATAACTTTGCTAAATGAAATCCTACTGAAAAATGTCTAATGCAAAAAGTGTTTGGAATTTTAATTTGCATATAAAAGCAATTTTTAATTATTTTTTTTTAATAAAAACCGAGTCTTACCATATATTGACCGAGACCTCGAACGAGCTTTTATGCGACTCTGCATACAGTTAACGCTCGTATGAGGTTTCTATTTAAGAAATCGACTTGAATTTTTTAAACAAAACAGAGCTTTCAACTATACTTACGATACTATAAAAAAAAATTAAAAATTAAAAAATAAAAGTATTTTTTTTTCAAAACACGTTTAGTGTGATGAGTCGATCGACCCACCATACATACGCTCATAAGATTTTCAATATAGTTAAGGTCAGTGTGAGCTTATTTATACATATTTGAATTTTATTTTTGTGACAGTATAGAATTCTTAAGCATCCTGTGTATGTTTGTTAGCAAAATCCATTTTGTCAATTTTTTGCAAAATTGCGACAAGTATTAAAATTCAATCACTTATAACTCAGTAGTGTTGAATTTCGTCATTAAAGGCTCTATACATGAAATGTTCAGAAGCCTAAAGTTCATCAGAATAAAATATAAAAAATATATATTTTTGCTTGAAAACAAGCGATGCATCAGTTCGATCGTACCCCCATACTAGCCATTTTGAGACTTTCGGAAGAGTTAACGCTCTTAACTGTTTGGTTTCGAAGATAAAAATTTAAATTTTGAGTATCGCATAGAACTAACGTGCAGCCCCTATACGTTATGTTTAAAAAAAATATATAAAATTTTTTTTCAAAATGGCGGCTAATGTAAAAATTCAAAGTGTCATAACTTTGCTAAATGAAATCCTACTGAAAAATGTCTAATGCAAAAAGTGTTTGGAATTTTAATTTGCATATAAAAGCAATTTTTAATTATTTTTTTTTTAATAAAAACCGAGTCTTACCATATATTGACCGAGACCTCGAACGAGCTTTTATGCGACTCTGCATACAATTAACGCTCGTATGAGGTTTCTATTTAAGAAATCGACTTGAATTTTTTAAACAAAACAGAGCTTTCAACTATACTTACGATACTATAAAAAAAAATTAAAAATTAAAAAATAAAAGTATTTTTTTTTCAAAACACGTTTAGTGTGATGAGTCGATCGACCCACCATACATACGCTCATAAGATTTTCAATATAGTTAAGGTCAGTGTGAGCTTATTTATACATATTTGAATTTTAATTTTTGTGACAGTATAGAATTCTTAAGCATCCTGTGTATGTTTGTTAGCAAAATCCATTTTGTCAATTTTTTGCAAAATTGCGACAAGTATTAAAATTCAATCACTTATAACTCAGTAGTGTTGAATTTCGTCAAAAAAGTCTCTATACATGAAATGTTCAGAAGCCTAAAGTTCATCAGAATAAAATATAAAAAATATATATTTTTGCTTGAAAACAAGCGATGTATCAGTTCGATCGTACCCCCATACTAGCCATTTTGAGACTTTCGGAAGAGTTAACGCTCTTAACTGTTTGGTTTCGAAGATAAAAATTTAAATTTTGAGTATCGCATAGAACTAACGTGCAGCCCCTATACGTTATGTTTAAAAAAAATATATAAAAATTTTTTTCAAAATGGCGGCTAATGTAAAAATTCAAAGTGTCATAACTTTGCTAAATGAAATCCTACTGAAAAATGTCTAATGCAAAAAGTGTTTGGAATTTTAATTTGCATATAAAAGCAATTTTTAATTATTTTTTTTTTTCTAAAAACCGAGTCTTACCATATATTGACCGAGACCTCGAACGAGCTTTTATGCGACTCTGCATACAGTTAACGCTCGTTTGAGGTTTCTATTTAAGAAATCGACTTGAATTTTTTAAACAAAACAGAGCTTTCAACTATACTTACGATACTATAAAAAAAAATTAAAAATTAAAAAATAAAAGTATTTTTTTTTCAAAACACGTTTAGTGTGATGAGTCGATCGACCCACCATACATACGCTCATAAGATTTTCAATATAGTTAAGGTCAGTGTGAGCTTATTTATACATATTTGAATTTTAATTTTTGTGACAGTATAGAATTCTTAAGCATCCTGTGTATGTTTGTTAGCAAAATCCATTTTGTCAATTTTTTGCAAAATTGCGACAAGTATTAAAATTCAATCACTTATAACTCGGTAGTGTTGAATTTCGTCAAAAAAGTCTCTATACATGAAATGTTCAGAAGCCTAAAGTTCATCAGAATAAAATATAAAAAATATATATTTTTGCTTGAAAACAAGCGATGTATCAGTTCGATCGTACCCCCATACTAGCCATTTTGAGACTTTCGGAAGAGTTAACGCTCTTAACTGTTTGGTTTCGAAGATAAAAATTTAAATTTTGAGTATCGCATAGAACTAACGTGCAGCCCCTATACGTTATGTTTAAAAAAAATATATAAAATTTTTTTTCAAAATGGCGGCTAATGTAAAAATTCAAAGTGTCATAACTTTGCTAAATGAAATCCTACTGAAAAATGTCTAATGCAAAAAGTGTTTGGAATTTTAATTTGCATATAAAAGCAATTTTTAATTATTTTTTTTTTAATAAAAACCGAGTCTTACCATATATTGACCGAGACCTCGAACGAGCTTTTATGCGACTCTGCATACAGTTAACGCTCGTATGAGGTTTCTATTTAAGAAATCGACTTGAATTTTTTAAACAAAACAGAGCTTTCAACTATACTTACGATACTATAAAAAAAAATTAAAAATTAAAAAATAAAAGTATTTTTTTTTCAAAACACGTTTAGTGTGATGAGTCGATCGACCCACCATACATACGCTCATAAGATTTTCAATATAGTTAAGGTCAGTGTGAGCTTATTTATACATATTTGAATTTTAATTTTTGTGACAGTATAGAATTCTTAAGCATCCTGTGTATGTTTGTTAGCAAAATCCATTTTGTCAATTTTTTGCAAAATTGCGACAAGTATTAAAATTCAATCACTTATAACTCAGTAGTGTTGAATTTCGTCAAAAAAGTCTCTATACATGAAATGTTCAGAAGCCTAAAGTTCATCAGAATAAAATATAAAAAATATATATTTTTGCTTGAAAACAAGCGATGTATCAGTTCGATCGTACCCCCATACTAGCCATTTTGAGACTTTCGGAAGAGTTAACGCTCTTAACTGTTTGGTTTCGAAGATAAAAATTTAAATTTTGAGTATCGCATAGAACTAACGTGCAGCCCCTATACGTTATGTTTAAAAAAAATATATAAAATTTTTTTTCAAAATGGCGGCTAATGTAAAAATTCAAAGTGTCATAACTTTGCTAAATGAAATCCTACTGAAAAATGTCTAATGCAAAAAGTGTTTGGAATTTTAATTTGCATATAAAAGCAATTTTTAATTATTTTTTTTCTAATAAAAACCGAGTCTTACCATATATTGACCGAGACCTCGAACGAGCTTTTATGCGACTCTGCATACAGTTAACGCTCGTATGAGGTTTCTATTTAAGAAATCGACTTGAATTTTTTAAACAAAACAGAGCTTTCAACTATACTTACGATACTATAAAAAAAAATTAAAAATTAAAAAATAAAGTATTTTTTTTTCAAAACACGTTTAGTGTGATGAGTCGATCGACCCACCATACATACGCTCATAAGATTTTCAATATAGTTAAGGTCAGTGTGAGCTTATTTATACATATTTGAATTTTAATTTTTGTGACAGTATAGAATTCTTAAGCATCCTGTGTATGTTTGTTAGCAAAATCCATTTTGTCAATTTTTTGCAAAATTGCGACAAGTATTAAAATTCAATCACTTATAACTCAGTAGTGTTAAATTTCGTCAAAAAAGTCTCTATACATGAAATGTTCAGAAGCCTAAAGTTCATCAGAATAAAATATAAAAAATATATATTTTTGCTTGAAAACAAGCGATGTATCAGTTCGATCGTACCCCCATACTAGCCATTTTGAGACTTTCGGAAGAGTTAACGCTCTTAACTGTTTGGTTTCGAAGATAAAAATTTAAATTTTGAGTATCGCATAGAACTAACGTGCACCCCTATACGTTATGTTTAAAAAAAATATATAAAATTTTTTTTCAAAATGGCGGCTAATGTAAAAATTCAAAGTGTCATAACTTTGCTAAATGAAATCCTACTGAAAAATGTCTAATGCAAAAAGTGTTTGGAATTTTCATTTGCATATAAAAGCAATTTTTAATTATTTTTTTTTTAATAAAAACCGAGTCTTACCATATATTGACCGAGACCTCGAACGAGCTTTTATGCGACTCTGCATACAGTTAACGCTCGTATGAGGTTTCTATTTAAGAAATCGACTTGAATTTTTTAAACAAAACAGAGCTTTCAACTATACTTACGATACTATAAAAAAAAATTAAAAATTAAAAAATAAAAGTATTTTTTTTTCAAAACACGTTTAGTGTGATGAGTCGATCGACCCACCATACATACGCTCATAAGATTTTCAATATAGTTAAGGTCAGTGTGAGCTTATTTATACATATTTGAATTTTAATTTTTGTGACAGTATAGAATTCTTAAGCATCCTGTGTATGTTTGTTAGCAAAATCCATTTTGTCAATTTTTTGCAAAATTGCGACAAGTATTAAAATTCAATCACTTATAACTCAGTAGTGTTGAATTTCGTCAAAAAAGTCTCTATACATGAAATGTTCAGAAGCCTAAAGTTCATCAGAATAAAATATAAAAAATATATATTTTTGCTTGAAAACAAGCGATGTATCAGTTCGATCGTACCCCCATACTAGCCATTTTGAGACTTTCGGAAGAGTTAACGCTCTTAACTGTTTGGTTTCGAAGATAAAAATTTAAATTTTGAGTATCGCATAGAACTAACGTGCAGCCCCTATACGTTATGTTTAAAAAAAATATATAAAATTTTTTTTCAAAATGGCGGCTAATGTAAAAATTCAAAGTGTCATAACTTTGCTAAATGAAATCCTACTGAAAAATGTCTAATGCAAAAAGTGTTTGGAATTTTAATTTGCATATAAAAGCAATTTTTAATTATTTTTTTTTTAATAAAAACCGAGTCTTACCATATATTGACCGAGACCTCGAACGAGCTTTTATGCGACTCTGCATACAGTTAACGCTCGTATGAGGTTTCTATTTAAGAAATCGACTTGAATTTTTCAAACAAAACAGAGCTTTCAACTATACTTACGATACTATAAAAAAATTAAAAATTAAAAAATAAAAGTATTTTTTTTTCAAAACACGTTTAGTGTGATGAGTCGATCGACCCACCATACATACGCTCATAAGATTTTCAATATAGTTAAGGTCAGTGTGAGCTTATTTATACATATTTGAATTTTATTTTTGTGACAGTATAGAATTCTTAAGCATCCTGTGTATGTTTGTTAGCAAAATCCATTTTGTCAATTTTTTGCAAAATTGCGACAAGTATTAAAATTCAATCACTTATAACTCAGTAGTGTTGAATTTCGTCAAAAAAGTCTCTATACATGAAATGTTCAGAAGCCTAAAGTTCATCAGAATAAAATATAAAAAATATATATTTTTGCTTGAAAACAAGCGATGCATCAGTTCGATCGTACCCCCATACTAGCCATTTTGAGACTTTCGGAAGAGTTAACGCTCTTAACTGTTTGGTTTCGAAGATAAAAATTTAAATTTTGAGTATCGCATAGAACTAACGTGCAGCCCCTATACGTTATGTTTAAAAAAAATATATAAATTTTTTTTTCAAAATGGCGGCTAATGTAAAAATTCAAAGTGTCATAACTTTGCTAAATGAAATCCTACTGAAAAATGTCTAATGCAAAAAGTGTTTGGAATTTTAATTTGCATATAAAAGCAATTTTTAATTATTTTTTTTTTAATAAAAACCGAGTCTTACCATATATTGACCGAGACCTCGAACGAGCTTTTATGCGACTCTGCATACAGTTAACGCTCGTATGAGGTTTCTATTTAAGAAATCGACTTGAATTTTTTAAACAAAACAGAGCTTTCAACTATACTTACGATACTATAAAAAAAAATTAAAAATTAAAAAATAAAGTATTTTTTTTTCAAAACACGTTTAGTGTGATGAGTCGATCGACCCACCATACATACGCTCATAAGATTTTCAATATAGTTAAGGTCAGTGTGAGCTTATTTATACATATTTGAATTTTAATTTTTGTGACAGTATAGAATTCTTAAGCATCCTGTGTATGTTTGTTAGCAAAATCCATTTTGTCAATTTTTTGCAAAATTGCGACAAGTATTAAAATTCAATCACTTATAACTCAGTAGTGTTGAATTTCGTCAAAAAAGTCTTTATACATGAAATGTTCAGAAGCCTAAAGTTCATCAGAATAAAATATAAAAAATATATATTTTTGCTTGAAAACAAGCGATGTATCAGTTCGATCGTACCCCCATACTAGCCATTTTGAGACTTTCGGAAGAGTTAACGCTCTTAACTGTTTGGTTTCGAAGATAAAAATTTAAATTTTGAGTATCGCATAGAACTAACGTGCAGCCCCTATACGTTATGTTTAAAAAAAATATATAAAATTTTTTTTCAAAATGGCGGCTAATGTAAAAATTCAAAGTGTCATAACTTTGCTAAATGAAATCCTACTGAAAAATGTCTAATGCAAAAAGTGTTTGGAATTTTAATTTGCATATAAAAGCAATTTTTAATTATTTTTTTTTAATAAAAACCGAGTCTTACCATATATTGACCGAGACCTCGAACGAGCTTTTATGCGACTCTGCATACAGTTAACGCTCGTATGAGGTTTCTATTTAAGAAATCGACTTGAATTTTTTAAACAAAACAGAGCTTTCAACTATACTTACGATACTATAAAAAAAAATTAAAAATTAAAAAATAAAAGTATTTTTTTTTCAAAACACGTTTAGTGTGATGAGTCGATCGACCCACCATACATACGCTCATAAGATTTTCAATATAGTTAAGGTCAGTGTGAGCTTATTTATACATATTTGAATTTTATTTTTGTGACAGTATAGAATTCTTAAGCATCCTGTGTATGTTTGTTAGCAAAATCCATTTTGTCAATTTTTTGCAAAATTGCGACAAGTATTAAAATTCAATCACTTATAACTCAGTAGTGTTGAATTTCGTCATTAAAGGCTCTATACATGAAATGTTCAGAAGCCTAAAGTTCATCAGAATAAAATATAAAAAATATATATTTTTGCTTGAAAACAAGCGATGCATCAGTTCGATCGTACCCCCATACTAGCCATTTTGAGACTTTCGGAAGAGTTAACGCTCTTAACTGTTTGGTTTCAAAGATAAAAATTTAAATTTTGAGTATCGCATAGAACTAACGTGCAGCCCTTATACGTTATGTTTAAAAAAAATATATAAAATTTTTTTTCAAAATGGCGGCTAATGTAAAAATTCAAAGTGTCATAACTTTGCTAAATGAAATCCTACTGAAAAATGTCTAATGCAAAAAGTGTTTGGAATTTTAATTTGCATATAAAAGCAATTTTTAATTATTTTTTTTTTAATAAAAACCGAGTCTTACCATATATTGACCGAGACCTCGAACGAGCTTTTATGCGACTCTGCATACAGTTAACGCTCGTATGAGGTTTCTATTTAAGAAATCGACTTGAATTTTTTAAACAAAACAGAGCTTTCAACTATACTTACGATACTATAAAAAAAAATTAAAAATTAAAAAATCAAAGTATTTTTTTTTCAAAACACGTTTAGTGTTATGAGTCGATCGACCCACCATACATACGCTCATAAGATTTTCAATATAGTTAAGGTCAGTGTGAGCTTATTTATACATATTTGAATTTTAATTTTTGTGACAGTATAGAATTCTTAAGCATCCTGTGTATGTTTGTTAGCAAAATCCATTTTGTCAATTTTTTGCAAAATTGCGACAAGTATTAAAATTCAATCACTTATAACTCAGTAGTGTTGAATTTCGTCAAAAAAGTCTCTATACATGAAATGTTCAGAAGCCTAAAGTTCATCAGAATAAAATATAAAAAATATATATTTTTGCTTGAAAACAAGCGATGTATCAGTTCGATCGTACCCCCATACTAGCCATTTTGAGACTTTCGGAAGAGTTAACGCTCTTAACTGTTTGGTTTCGAAGATAAAAATTTAAATTTTGAGTATCGCATAGAACTAACGTGCAGCCCCTATACGTTATGTTTAAAAAAAATATATAAAAAATTTTTTCAAAATGGCGGCTAATGTAAAAATTCAAAGTGTCATAACTTTGCTAAATGAAATCCTACTGAAAAATGTCTAATGCAAAAAGTGTTTGGAATTTTAATTTGCATATAAAAGCAATTTTTAATTATTTTTTTTTTTCTAAAAACCGAGTCTTACCATATATTGACCGAGACCTCGAACGAGCTTTTATGCGACTCTGCATACAGTTAACGCTCGTTTGAGGTTTCTATTTAAGAAATCGACTTGAATTTTTTAAACAAAACAGAGCTTTCAACTATACTTACGATACTATAAAAAAAAATTAAAAATTAAAAAATAAAAGTATTTTTTTTTCAAAACACGTTTAGTGTGATGAGTCGATCGACCCACCATACATACGCTCATAAGATTTTCAATATAGTTAAGGTCAGTGTGAGCTTATTTATACATATTTGAATTTTAATTTTTGTGACAGTATAGAATTCTTAAGCATCCTGTGTATGTTTGTTAGCAAAATCCATTTTGTCAATTTTTTGCAAAATTGCGACAAGTATTAAAATTCAATCACTTATAACTCGGTAGTGTTGAATTTCGTCAAAAAAGTCTCTATACATGAAATGTTCAGAAGCCTAAAGTTCATCAGAATAAAATATAAAAAATATATATTTTTGCTTGAAAACAAGCGATGTATCAGTTCGATCGTACCCCCATACTAGCCATTTTGAGACTTTCGGAAGAGTTAACGCTCTTAACTGTTTGGTTTCGAAGATAAAAATTTAAATTTTGAGTATCGCATAGAACTAACGTGCAGCCCCTATACGTTATGTTTAAAAAAAATATATAAAATTTTTTTTCAAAATGGCGGCTAATGTAAAAATTCAAAGTGTCATAACTTTGCTAAATGAAATCCTACTGAAAAATGTCTAATGCAAAAAGTGTTTGGAATTTTAATTTGCATATAAAAGCAATTTTTAATTATTTTTTTTTTAATAAAAACCGAGTCTTACCATATATTGACCGAGACCTCGAACGAGCTTTTATGCGACTCTGCATACAGTTAACGCTCGTATGAGGTTTCTATTTAAGAAATCGACTTGAATTTTTTAAACAAAACAGAGCTTTCAACTATACTTACGATACTATAAAAAAAAATTAAAAATTAAAAAATAAAAGTATTTTTTTTTCAAAACACGTTTAGTGTGATGAGTCGATCGACCCACCATACATACGCTCATAAGATTTTCAATATAGTTAAGGTCAGTGTGAGCTTATTTATACATATTTGAATTTTAATTTTTGTGACAGTATAGAATTCTTAAGCATCCTGTGTATGTTTGTTAGCAAAATCCATTTTGTCAATTTTTTGCAAAATTGCGACAAGTATTAAAATTCAATCACTTATAACTCAGTAGTGTTGAATTTCGTCAAAAAAGTCTCTATACATGAAATGTTCAGAAGCCTAAAGTTCATCAGAATAAAATATAAAAAATATATATTTTTGCTTGAAAACAAGCGATGTATCAGTTCGATCGTACCCCCATACTAGCCATTTTGAGACTTTCGGAAGAGTTAACGCTCTTAACTGTTTGGTTTCGAAGATAAAAATTTAAATTTTGAGTATCGCATAGAACTAACGTGCAGCCCCTATACGTTATGTTTAAAAAAAATATATAAAATTTTTTTTCAAAATGGCGGCTAATGTAAAAATTCAAAGTGTCATAACTTTGCTAAATGAAATCCTACTGAAAAATGTCTAATGCAAAAAGTGTTTGGAATTTTAATTTGCATATAAAAGCAATTTTTAATTATTTTTTTTTTAATAAAAACCGAGTCTTACCATATATTGACCGAGACCTCGAACGAGCTTTTATGCGACTCTGCATACAGTTAACGCTCGTATGAGGTTTCTATTTAAGAAATCGACTTGAATTTTTTAAACAAAACAGAGCTTTCAACTATACTTACGATACTATAAAAAAAAATTAAAAATTAAAAAATAAAAG